>NC_141685.1:1371606104-1371646104 GCF_964263255.1 Lissotriton vulgaris | reverse complement strand
GAAGCAAATAGAGAAATAAAATAAAAGTGCTAGCTGGATTAGGCAAACACACTTCATAAAACTGCATTTTCTTTTCTATTCTCCCCCGTGTTACAAGCTTAACTGCTCCCTGTGTAATTTCTCTTAACCTGCTGTTCCTGCAAGAGAATTTAATCTACAAGCTCTTTCTGTGTTTTTTCCTAGTCTTTTCTTTCCCTTTTCTTAGATTTGTAACTGTTCCTTTACGTGCTCTATTTAGGCGCCATTAATCTCATTTGAGCTCCTTGTACCTGCTGCTGTTTTCTCCACACCTCATACTGTCTTTTCCCTCTTTCTCTCTTTCTCTGCGGTTGGTGGCTACTTTCCAAAGCGTCTGATGCCCCAATATTCCTTCGTCTTGTTGTCAGACGTGAATTTGAAAAGCAACAAAATTAACAAGCCTTTACCACTCACACATGGCAGAAGTTTATACTTTAATTCAATGAGCTAAGAAAAGTGTGTTGTGGGGCCCCTACGAGCCATGGTGCTTGCTTCATCATAATTAGGCATGCAGTCATTAGCCACAGCTCTGATTATGGGTCACTGAGGTCAGTTTCAATAATTCCTCAAAAACCTAACCATGCAGTCCCCCCTAACTGTGTAGTTATCTTGCTTTACTGCTGTTTGTGTGATTAGCTGGGAGGAGCTCACGGCAGCATCCTCCCAATAAAAGTGTAGATGGACCGTTCCTTAACTCTTTCTTGCTTCACATACAGATGGCTTGAGGAGGTACAGGGGAGATGCAGGTCTAATAAACAGAATAGAATATCTGCGCCAGGTGTGTTTCTCTGCATTGGTGTCCCATCACAGGCCCACCAGTGTATGTGTGATCTTTGACTCCTGCCAGTTCACAAGCAGGCGGCCAGGAAACGGTTTCAGCCTATCGACCACTGAGGAGATAAAGCCTTTGTATAAGGAATGAGGAAGCAATGAACACATTCAGCCTATCACAGGAGTAGCCCTGAGTGTTCCGAATTATAATTTCTTCATATCACTGTACGTTATTGAGCCCAAGTAGCTCGCCGTGATCGTATAGTGGTTAGTACTCTGCGTTGTGGCTGCAGCAACCTCGGTTCGAATCCGAGTCACGGCATTGTGGCTGGCAATGTCACGGCAGTGGGGTTTTTCCTTTACAGAATTCCCAAATGTACCAGTTGTTTTTGTAAAATGTCTATTAAAAACAGATCCTTTTCAATATTTAAACGATCTAACAACAAATTATTTAAACACACATGATTATAAGATGTAGGTATACTGTACATACTGACATAAATTATCGTTCTACAGCATTTGGTGAGACAAGTGGGCCTTCTTTTATCTTCCATAAATGCAATCTTTCCCGGACCCCTTTATTATATAGCTCTTCAAGGAAAAAATATAAAGCACTTACAAAGGAGCCTCAAATACTCAACGATGGTAGACTTCTGTAATATGGGCCATATACTAAAAGCAGCACAAAAACAGAGTGCAATAGGGTCCAATAAACTTGAGTGACCCATGAGAGTATGCATGCAAGCCTATGGTATTCCAAACTAGAGATATACGCATGCAATTTTTGTTTTTAGGAGAGAATGTGCCTGCTGAAAAAAACATTATTTTTAAAAAGTGCATTGCAGAATATCAGGAATTTGCTGTGGGACACCTTGAAAACTTGCATATAGATTATGTGCACTCGCCTTACAGTTAGTTGTTGTGGCCGAGTGGTTAAGGCGATGGACTAGAAATCCATTGGGGTCTCCCCGCGCAGGTTTCGAATCCTGCTGACAACGAGATTCTTTTTAACATCGGCTACAATTTCAGAAGTTAACCTTTAGTATTTCTTCCATGTCAGTTTTATAAATAGGTGGCTTATTTTGGTGTCACTATTGCCATATCACATATTTATTATCGCTTCCCCTTTCATATCTTTGCTATAACTCTCGTCCTTCATTAGCGCTGGTGCAAACGCTTCAAATTATTATACCCTGGCTCTCTCGTTCATACCTGTGCATGCACTTGAAACTTACTTTACCAATAAAAGAAGCAAATAGCGAAATAAAATAAAAGTGCTAGCTGGATTAGGCAAACACACTTCATAAAACTGCATTTTCTTTTCTATTCTCCCCCGTGTTACAAGCTTAACTGCTCCCTGTGTCATTTCTCTTAACCTTCTGTTCCTGGAAGAGAATTTCATCTACAAGCTCTTTCTGTGTTTTTCCTAGTCTTTTCTTTCCCTTTTCTTAGATTTGTAACTGTTTCTTTACGTGCTCTATTTAGGCGCCATTAATCTCATTTGAGCTCCTTGTACCTGCTGCTGTTTTCTCCACACCTCATACTGTCTTTTCCCTCTTTCTCTCTTTCTCTGCGGTTGGTGGCTACTTTCCAAGCGTCTGATGCCCCAATGTTCCTTTGTCTTGTTGTCAGAAGTGAATTTGAAAAGCAACAAAATTAACAAGCCTTTACAACTCACACATGGCAGAAGTTTATACTTTAATTCAATGAGCTAAGAAAAGTGTGTTGTGGGGCCCCTACGAGCCATGGTGCTTGCTTCATCATAATTAGGCATGCAGTCATTAGCCACAGCTCTGATTATGGGTCACTGAGGTCAGTTTCAATAATTCCTCAAAAACCTAACCATGCAGTCCCCCCTAACTGTGTAGTTATCTTGCTTTACTGCTGTTTGTGTGATTAGCTGGGAGGAGCTCACGGCAGCATCCTCCCAATAAAGGTGTAGATGGACCGTTCCTTAACTCTTTCTTGCTTCACATACAGATGGCTTGAGGAGGTACAGGGAAGATGCAGGTCTAATAAACAGAATAGAATATCTGCGCCAGGTGTGTTTCTCTGCATTGGTGTCCCATCACAGGCCCACCAGTGTATGTGTGATCTTTGACTTCTGCCAGTTCACAAGCAGGCGGCCAGGAAACGGTTTCAGCCTATCAACCACTGAGGAGATAAAGCCTTTGTATAAGGAAGGAGGAAGCAATGAACACATTCAGCCTATCACAGGAGTAGCCCTGAGTGTTCCGAATTATAATTTCTTCATGTCACTGTTCGTTATTGAGACCAAGTAGCTCGCCGTGATCGTATAATGTTTAGTACTCTGCGTTGTGGCCGCAGCAACCTCAGTTCGAATCCGAGTCACGGCATTGTGGTTGGCAATGTCACAGCAGTTGGGTTTTTCCTTTACAGAATTCCCATATGTACCAGTTGTTTTTGTAAAATGTCTATTAAAACAGATCCTTTTCAATATTTAAACGATCTAACGACAAATTATTTAAACACACATGATTATAAGATGTAGGTATACTGTACATACTGACATAAATTATCGTTCTTGAACATATTTGCGGTAAGGGGAGCGGAGCTCTCCCCCAGGCCAATCAGAATGCAGATGAATGCAGTTGCAGTTGAGTGACCTGTGTTGTGGCTGTCTACAGGGAATGCACATATGTAGCTGTCTCGCAGCCCAATCCAGACGTCAATTGAAGACAGGTTTTGAATCAAATAGAGCAGTAAGTGCAGAGAAATGCTCACTCTCTAAAAATGGCATTTATACAATAGTAAGATTAAATCCAACCTCACCAGTAGATAGGATTTATCAATAAATAAATAAAGCTTCTCCTCTCTGAAATGGAATTACCCCCCAAAAAGTATAAGGGAATACCCAATGCTAACCTATGGGAGGGGCAGACCTCACAGTAGTGAAAAATGTAATAGACTGTTTGATACTGCTAGGACATACAAACTACCACAGTACATGTCTTACCTTTTACTTACATAGCATGATGCCCCTAGGATTACCTAGGGCCTACCTTAGGGGTTACTGATATGTAATAAAATTGGAGTTTAAGGCTTGGCAAGTAGTTTTAAATGCCAAGTCGAAGTGGCAGTACACTGCAGCACAGGCACTGCAGTAGCAGGCTTGAGACAGGTTTGAAATGCTTATTTCTTTGGGCGGCACAATCAGTCCCTGGGTATATGGTATACCACTTTACAAGGGGCTTTCAAGTAAATTAAATCTGTCAGTCAGGTATACTCCAATTACACACATGATTAGGGAAGAAGCACGTGCACTTCAGCACTGATTAGTAGCGATAAAGTGATCAGAGTCCTAAGGCCAACAAAAAGATACAGCAAAATGCGGAGGTGAAAAGCAATAAGGTGGGGTTGGGACCACCTTAAGAATGCAAGGTCTAACAAAAACAAACTAAGGATAACAGGAGTAAAACATCAGGTTTCTCTACAGCATTTGGTGAGACAAGTGGGCCTTCTTTTATCTTCCATAAATGCAATCTTTCCCGGACCCCTTTATTATATAGCTCTTCAAGGAAAAAATATAAAGCACTTACAAAGGAGCCTCAAATACTCAAAGATGGTAGACTTCTGTAATATGGGCCATATACTAAAAGCAGCACGAAAACAGAGTGCAATAGGGTCCAATAAACTTGAGTGACCCATGAGAGTATGCATGCAAGCCTATGGTATTCCAAACTAGAGATATAGGCATGCAATTTTTGTTTTGAGGAGAGAATGTGCCTGCTGAAAAAAACATTATTTTTAAAAAGTGCATTGCAGAATATCAGGAATTTGCTGTGGGACACCTTGAAAACTTGCATACAGATTATGTGCACACACCTCACAGTCTGTTGTTGTGGCAGAGTGGTTAAGGTGATGGACTAGAAATCCATTGGGGTCTCCCCGCGCAGGTTCGAGACCTGCCGACAACGAGAATCTTTTTAACATCGGCTAAAATTTCAGAAGTTAACCTTTAGTATTTCTTCCATGTCAGTTTTATAAATAGGAGGCTTATTTTGGTGTCACTATTGCCATATCACATATTTATTATCGGTCCCCCTTTCATATATTTGCTATAACTCTCGTCCTTCATATGGCTGAGATACCTGCCACCCCCTCTCAACACAATCCCCAAGGATGGGAAACCGGAAACAGTTCTGAACTTTTGGAAGGCGGGAAGGGAGTTACCCTTCCCGGCCGTATTTATTAAAATATGAAACAAAATCAAAATATTAAAATAACAGTTTCATATCATGTACAATTTCGTTTCCACATTACGATGTTTTGGCTAACCTTAACATATTTCTAATACAAAGGTTCTCTTAGCCGAAACTAACATCCTACCAATACATTAATAACTTGAAATTGTACATCCTAACGTTAAGGGCCAACGGCAAGGTCGTAACCGGTGTCAGATCCCTAAACCAGAAATACCCCCTCACTTGCGAGGGGCGACCGCACAGAGGGCTGTACCTCATGTGCACATACCAATTTCCCTTGTCTTGACGGGGGCCCCAATTAACTCGACGCCATTTTAAGGTCGTCCGAGGACTCGTGTGAGGTGTCTAGGAGGTAGCGTAGACCCCCTCCCCACCCCACACAACTTACCACATCTGCCGTCGCAGATGTCCTGGCCCCGGGAAATTCCCAGTAGGGGCCCGTAGCCCCTCCTATCCAGGGAGGGGCCTTGACCGCCTTCCCTTTCCTTTCGGCGTCCCATCCTTAGAAGGGACCGCCTACCCGTTGAGGGGCCAATGGCCACCTCCCCCCGGGCGCTCCCATCCGTAATGGGTGACGCCCCCCCCATAGGGATCTTCCAATTACTGCTCACCGATCATGACCTTACCGCCACAGGCCGGATAGTTGACCGGCTATCCGGACCCCCCACAAAACTCCTACCTAAAGGTCATGCTGTAAACCCTTTAGCCAGGCTACGAGGTCTCCTATGAGTAACACATTCCCCACCCGGGACAAATGGACCCCATCCTCCAGGTACATACCGTCCCCCTTGATACAACCATGAGGAATGGAATGCAATGCACTTGAACGGAACAGTCTACCCAATTTGTTGTTCACTTTCTTCACCGAATGATTTATAGCACACACCGAATTAGCCCCCCGCCACACCTTACGTGGAATCATATGGGACCATGCAATTGTGCACCCTGGAACCCTTCTCGCCAACCAGCTTACTGTGGATAGGATCGCCTCGAGAAGAAGTCGTCTACCAGTGGTCACCAAATCATTGCCCCCAAGATGCACTATGATTATAGATGGCGGTGACCTTGTCCGCCCTAACAAACCCTCGAAAAAGGATTGAAACTGGTCAATACAGAGCCCGCCCCTTCCGTAGAAGGTCACCCTGTACCCGTATTCCCCAGCTACGTGAAACATGTCACCTGCTTTGAATACGTCCGCGGCACGCCTCACGTATGAGTGGCCCACGACCCACACCACTATCTCCGCAGCCGGTGATCTTTGACCGCTGGTTCCCAGGTGTCGGGTCGACTGCACAGTCCGCCCCGCCTCGTAAGCTTGCGAAACTGTAAACCAAACAAAAACAAGAAGCGTGAGTACATGATATCAGCTTCACAACATGTGCAACCGCACATACCTTTTGTAACAATTCGAGGACCAACGCCCCAATTGTTTCACTTTTTCCACACTCAGACCCCCGGCTGTAGCCTCTGTAGCAGCCCCTATCCGAAAGGAATGGGTCCCAAACTCGCCGGGGTTCAAGCCCGCGGCTGAAATTGCCATTGCAAGCACCCGCTGGAACTGAAACCTCGTCAGTGGGGTGGCATCAGCGTGTCTCAACAAGGTCCCCCCCCATGATGCCACCCTCTGCGCTAAATATTCCTCTACGCAAACAACAGGGCACATGGGAGATCCGGGATTCCGATGTATGACTACGCAGTCCCCGCTCGCACCCTGATCGGTCTTAGACCTGACAAACGAGACAATCATAGTCTCCCCCTTAACCTGAATGTGCTCTCGGCACAATCCTCCCACCGTATCCTGCTTGTTCTTCGCCACCAGTTCGCTTACCCGCATTGCCCCATGGAATGCTAACACAAAAGCGGCCCGGAATAACACTGCTTCATACTGGGATGAACATGTCGCAGGGAGTACGGATAACAACAGGGCCAACCTATCCAGACCTATCGGGTGCCTCTCATCTACTCTGCGACCCTCAAGGCGTTGCCACCCACGTAGCGCTTTCTGCACCACAAAAGACGCTGTCGGGTCCTGGATCCCATGCGCCCTCGCCATAAAGGAATTGGCGGCCCGGTGCCTTTGGGCCGTAGCTACTGACTTGCCTGCCTGATGTAAAGACAGCAAAAATTTTACGACAAGCTCTTCCTGGCCCCAAAGCTCCCCCCTAGCAGACCCCAAAAAGGACCAATAGGAACGGAACGCCCCTTCGTATGCCTTCCTTGTCCTGGGTGCTAAACTCTCTCCCACGAGGTTTTGTAGTTCGGGGCACCGAGAGACCAGAGAGCTTCAGGAAAGGGTGCCGCCACCGGGTCCGCTGTGGGCAGAAAACCCCAGAAGGCCTGCATACGGAAACGAGAAAGCGCATCGGCCGCTTGGTTCAGTACCCCCGGGACATGTTTTGCCCTAAAGAGCACATTCAACTGCATACACAATAACACAATTTCTTTTAGCAGTCTCAGAATCCATTTGCAACGTGCTGCCTGACTATTGATACACTCAACCACGGTCATGTTATCAGACCAGAACACCACAGAGTGATCCCGGAACCCCTCAGGCCATGTTTTCAGGGCCACCAAAATAGGGAAGAGTTCGAAAAAAGCAATGTTATTCGTCAGCCCGCACTCGTGCCACCATGACGGCCATTTTTGAGCCGACCAATGTGTGCCGAATATGGCACCAAAACCTATACTCCCCGCCGAATCTGTCCACAGCCCCAGCTCCTCGGAGGAAACCGCCGGTTTATTCCAGACAATTCGACCATTGAAATCCGCCAGGAATGCCAACCAAATGCGCATGTCCTGGCGAATCTCTGCCGAGAGCCTCGTGCGGTGGTGTCCCTCCTTCAGGCTGACCATGGCTTGTGCAATCGAGCGGGAAAAGGGGCGGGCCATTGGCATTACTCTGAGGGCGAAATTCAACTGGCCCACCATTTGTTGCAATTGATGCAGGTTTACCTTAGTCTCATGAATACATGTTTCAAGGGATGCCCTGAATTTTACCACTTTTTCTCTTGGTAATCGAAAACAACCTTCTTCCGAGTTGAGCTCGATCCCCAGAAACTCGAGTGAAGTCGAGGGACCCACAGTCTTACCTGGTGCCAATGGCACACCAAAATGGTTCATTAAGACACAAAATTCATTTAAAGCCTGTCCACATTCTGGATCCCCGGCTGCCCCCAGGAACAGAAAGTCATCGAGATAATGCATAACGTGCTGAAAACCCGTCTTCTTTGTGAAGACCCATTGCAGAAAACAACTGAACTTTTCAAAATAAGCACAAGATATAGAGCATCCCATTGGCATACATCTATCCATGTAATAGCGACCCTGAAACATGAAACCAAGGAGACGCTGATCGTCTGTGTGTACCGGGAGCAACCGGAACGCTGACTCGATGTCTGACTTTGCCATCAGCGCCCCGGGCCCCAGGCGATTCATCATGGCGACGGCCTCATCGAAAGATGCGTACCGCACCGAACACACTTCCGGGTCTATCGCATCATTTACGGAAAGACCACGTGGAGCTGACAAGTTATGTATCAGCCTGAACTCACCCGGGTCCTTCTTAGGGACCACCCCTAAGGGGGAACAAACAAAGTTAGCAACCAGTGGTAAATCGAATGGACCGGCAACACGCCCTCGAGTCACCTCTTTCCCAATCTTTGCCTGTACCACCGCCGTATGCTGCAGGACCGACAGTTGGTTCTTACAACTTGCTACACCCCGAAAATCTCCCACTGGAATGCGGAAACCATATGAAAAACCGTCTCGCAACACTCCAGCGGAAACATGATCCGGGTATTCGTTGAGCCAAGGAATCATTGCCATGGTATCAATTGGGGTAGGTAAAGGCACCCCTCGGCCTATTTCAGACCTGTTTGGCGCATCCCCTACCACCGTTATCACCCGTCTTGGCTCTGCACATGGTCTCAGGATGAGAGGACTGTCCACACCCCCCACATTCATGTCTAAACTTGCATGACCCCTGGGGCCTCGTACATTTTCCCCTGTTAAAATTCCAACAAATCCCCCTTTTACCTGCGTTGCCACTCGACTTCGAGTGGTGCTCGTTACCTGCACCCGTCCGAAAGGGTGTCCCAGAGGATTGGCGGGAAGACTCACCCCCGTTACTCCCCGACAATGGTACTTTTAACATGCCTGAATTCTCCATCTTCTGCCAAGAAATGGAGTCATAACAATCCCATGTTAGAGCTGGGTCGTGCTCCTTAGCCTTCCTAAAAATATTATCGTAACAAAACCACTGATTGCCCTCGTATGCTAGAGAATACTCCATGATACGTGTCTGATAAATAGGTAACTCTGTCAACAACTCAGGCCTTCGCTCACCCATAATGGAGGTAAAAATGCCAAATGCTCTGCCCCAAGTACCTATGTTTTCGTCGACCTTAAAGGCGGCCATTTTAGCGCGCCAAACACTCGGATGCATAAGCTCTTTTTGGCCCTTCACATGCTCCATCTCGTAATGGTCAGTAAGCAAAGAAAACATGTTCACATACTTATCGGCCCAAATCTTTTCCTTAATTTCAAGTGGAACATGCTGGGCCACTTTCTCCCTTCGTGAGGGTACAGACCCTTCCCCCGCAATCGGCAGTAACCGCTTACCTGCACTAGGTGCCGTACTTGCTGCCGAACTCGCGCCTGCTGCATTCCCAGCCACCGGAACCTGTGGGGGAACAGAAGATGGTGCTTTCGCAGCCTCTCTAGATTCCCGCAGTTGTCTCATTACTGCCCTGGCGTCGTCAGCCGTGGCGCCCTCACTATCTTTACCCAACCACGCTGCCAGTTGCGCCGCCAACTCTGGAGGCATATCATCCCCGTTCACAGGGGTAACCACCACGGGGATCGGATGCCCCTCCTTCGGAACCGAGATTGGCTCCTCTATCGGTGTATCGGGAACCGGGGCCTCCCCCCCAAGTGCCCCCCTCTTGGACATCTTGCTTCTCCCGCTAGGGGCTACTCCCGGCAATGCTGGTCCGACGATTCACTTCGGTCCTCCCTCCCCGTTCTTTGCCGCCATCTGCTTCTTCAAATCGGCTACCTCTTTTATGAGCATGCGGAGCATCTGATCGGTACCGACCCGCTTTCCGACCTTCTTGCCCGGCATTTTCACACGAAGATATCTGTAAAACAAAGACAAAAATTACAACGCTCAAAATTGGCTCTTCGTTCCGTCTCGAGCTCACGTGCAGCGGGGAGGTGCAGCTTCAGAGCACAGGAACAAGAGGATGCTTCTCTGGCTTGTTGCTCCTTTTATCCTTCTTCGGGCGGGCGTAAACCCGCCTCCGCCCGCCTCCGGGGGCGTGGTTGGCGGCTTCAGTGTCTAGGACAACCCACTCTAGGGCGGGAACAAAGCGCGCCCCGGCTACGCCGCTTCTGGCATACCAGCCGAGACTCGCCTCCCGCCCAAGATGGCTTCCCGGGGGGATCGGGGTACTCCACCATACGTTCGGGGGGACCGAGTGGTCGCCCCTTTCCATTAGCGCTGGTGCAAACGCTTCAAATTATTATACCCTGGCTCTCTCGGTCATACCTGTGCATGCACTTGAAACTTACTTTACCAATAAAAGAAGCAAATAGAGAAATAAAATAAAAGTGCTCGCTGGATTAGGCAAAGACACTTCATAAAACTGCATTTTCTTTTCTATTCTCCCCCGTGTTACAAGCTTAACTGCTCCCTGTGTAATTTCTCTTAACCTGCTGTTCCTGGAAGAGAATTTCATCTACAAGCTCTTTCTGTGTGTTTCCTAGTCTTTTCTTTCCCTTTTCTTAGATTTGTAACTGTTCCTTTACGTGCTCTATTTAGGCGCCATTAATCTCATTTGAGCTCCATGTACCTGCTGCTGTTTTCTCCACACCTTATACTGCCTTTTCCCTCTTTCTCTCTTTCTCTGCGGTTGGTGGCTACTTTCCAAAGCGTCTGATGCCCCAATGTTCCTTCGTCTTGTTGTCAGACGTGAATTTGAAAAGCAACAAAATTAACAAGCCTTTACCACTCACACATGGCAGAAGTTTATACTTTAATTCAATGAGCTAAGAAAAGTGTGTTGTGGGGCCCCTACGAGCCATGGTGCTTGCTTCATCATAATTAGGCATGCAGTCATTAGCCACAGCTCTGATTATGGGTCACTGAGGTCAGTTTCAATAATTCCTTAAAAACCTAACCATGCAGTCCCCCCTAACTGTGTAGTTACCTTGCTTTACTGCTGTTTGTGTGATTAGCTGGGAGGAGCTCACGGCAGCATCCTCCCAATGAAAGTGTAGATGGACCGTTCCTTAACTCTTTCTTGCTTCAAATACAGATGGCTTGAGGAGGTACAGGGGAGTTGCAGGTCTAATAAACAGAATAGAATGTATGCGCCAGGTGTGTTTCTCTGCATTGGTGTCACATCACAGGCCCACCAGTGTATGTGTGATCTTTGACTCCTGCCAGTTCACAAGCAGGCGGCCAGGAAACGGTTTCAGCCTATCAACCACTGAGGAGATATAGCCTTTGTATAAGGAATGAGGAAGCAATGAACACATTCAGCCTATCACAGGAGCAGCCCTGAGTGTTCCGAATAATAATTTCTTCATGTCACTGTACGTTATTGAGACCAAGTAGCTCGCCGTGATCGTATAGTGGTAAGTACTCTGCGTTGTGGCCGCAGCAACCTCGGTTCGAATCCGAGTCACGGCATTGTGGTTGGCAATGTCACAGCAGTTGGGTTTTTCCTTTACAGAATTCCCAAATGTACCAGTTGTTTTTGTAAAATGTCTATTAAAAACAGATCCTTTTCAATATTTAAACGATCTAACGACAAATTATTTAAACACACATGATTATAAGATGTAGGTATACTGTACATACTGACATAAATTATCGTTCTTGAACATATTTGCGGTAAGGGGAGCGGAGCTCTCCCCCAGGCCAATCAGAATGCAGATGAATGCAGTTGCAGTTGAGTGACCTGTGTTGTGGCTGTCTACAGGGAATGCACATATGTAGCTGTCTCGCAGCCCAATCCAGACGTCAATTGAAGACAGGTTTTCATGCAAATAGAGCAGTAAGTGCAGAGAAATGCTCACTCTCTAAAAATGGCATTTATACAATAGTAAGATTAAATCCAACCTCACCGGTAGATACGATTTATCAATAAATAAATAAAGCTTCTCCTCTCTGATATGGAATTACCCCCCAAAAAGTATAAGGGAATACCCAATGCTAACCTATGAGAGGGGCAGACCTCACAGTAGTGAAAAATGTAATAGACTGTTTGATACTACTAGGACATACAAACTACCACAGTACATGTCTTACCTTTTACTTACATAGCATGATGCCCCTAGGACTACCTAGGGCCTACCTTAGGGGTTACTGATATGTAATAACATTGAAGTTTAAGGCTTGGCAAGTAGTTTTAAATGCCAAGTCGAAGTGGCAGTACACTGCAGCACAGGCACTGCAGTAGCAGGCTTGAGACAGGTTTGAAATGCTATTTCTTTGGGCGGCACAATCAGTCCCTGGGTATATGGTATACCACTTTACAAGGGGCTTTCAAGTAAATTAAATCTGTCAGTCAGGTATACTCCAAATATACACATGATTATGGAAGAAGCACGTGCACTTCAGCACTGATTAGCAGCGATAAAGTGATCAGAGTCCTAAGGCCAACAAAAAGATACAGCAAAATGCGGAGGTGAAAAGCAATAAGGTGGGGTTGGGACCACCTTAAGAATGCAAGGTCTAACAAAAACGAACTAAGGATAACATGAGTAAAACATCAGCTTTCTCTACAGCATTTGGTGAGACAAGTGGGCCTTCTTTTATCTTCCAGAAATGCAATCTTTCCCGGACCCCTTTATTATATAGCTCTTCAAGGAAAAAATATAAAGCACTTACAAAGGAGCCTCAAATACTCAAAGATGGTAGACTTCTGTAATATGGGCCATATACTAAAAGCAGCACGAAAACAGAGTGCAATAGGGTCCAAAAAACTTGAGTGACCCATGAGAGTATGCATGCAAGCCTATGGTATTCCAAACTAGAGATATACGCATGCAATTTTTGTTTTTAGGAGAGAATGTGCCTGCTGAAAAAAACATTATTTTTAAAAAGTGCATTGCAGAATATCAGGAATTTGCTGTGGGACACCTTGAAAACTTGCATACAGATTATGTGCACACGCCTTACAGTCAGTTGTTGTGGCCGAGTGGTTAAGGTAATTGACTAGAAATCCATTGGGGTCTCCCCGCGCAGGTTCGAATCCTGCCGACAACGATAATCTTTTTAACATCGGCTACAATTTCAGAAGTTAACCTTTAGTATTTCTTCCATGTCAGTTTTATAAATAGGTGGCTTATTTTGGTGTCACTATTGCCATATCTAATATTTATTATCGCTCCCCCTTTCATATCTTTGCTATAACTCTCGTCCTTCATTAGCGCTGGTGCAAACGCTTCAAATTATTATACCCTGGCTCTCTCGGTCATACCTGTGCATGCACTTGAAACTTATTTATTTATTTATTTATTTATTTATTTAAAGTTTTATATAGCGCGAACAAGACCCGTGGGTATCAGAGCGCTTCACATAAAAGTAGTTTAAATATTAACAAGAAGATAACCATTAAACAAACAAATAGATATGAGGTAGATAGTTATATGGCTATAGTGAGTGCTTAAGTAACTACATTCCACTCAGGTTCGTCGATTATAATACAAATTAACTTTACAACATGAGGTTATGTCATTTGTCCTTTTTGTCATACCTATGAGGTAGCGGTTATATAGTATCAGGATGTGAGATAGTTGTATGAATTAGTTTTGACAAGAGGTAGCAATTGGTATACAGTTTAGTTACAAAAGGAAAGTCGACAGTATCAGACCATCATTATCTTTCATCTAATTCACGGCAGTCCTTCCCTTTCTGCTAGCATTCGATCTCATAGTGAGACATAACCTTGTCTATATAAGGTATTTACTCATTAAGAAGCTCTTCACTTCTCGCTTAAATTTTGAGGTATTAGGAATCTTCCTAATGCTTGGAGGCAATGAATTCCAAATCCTGGGGGCAGCTCCTGAGAACGCTCTGTCATAAGTTTTTTTCTTTCTGAATATGGCTGGGCGCAGCACCAACTCTTTGGCACTCCTGGCTGGTCTGTTGCCTCCTGATAGCTCAATTTTCTTGGATAGGTATCTAGGAGTATTTTAGTGGAGTGCTCTGTGGGTGATACATGCTATCTTTAGTTGAATTCTGGCCTCATAGGGTAGCCAATTCAACGCTTTCAGGTGAGGGGAGATGTGGTCAAACTTCCTAGATCCGGTGATGAGTCTCGCCGCAGCATTGAGGCAGGCTTTTAGTGGTGCTGTGGATGTTTTTGGTAGACCTGCTAAGGTGGTGCAACCATATTCAATCCTAGAGATGACTAAAGATTGGATTACCAGTTTCAGATCTGCTTCAGAGATGAATGGTTTCAATTTTCTTAGGTAGTTCAGGTGGAAGCGGGCGTTTTTTGCGATTGAATTAATATGAGTTTTCATGTCAAGACTCTCGTCTAAAGTGATTCCTGGCGACTTAGCTGAGTTGACTAGAGTTGGGGTGCAGTTGAGCGCAGTCACCAACTTGGTCCATTCCTTTATTTCCGTAACGCACTTTGGTGGAGAGATTAGTAAGAATTCTGTTTTTTGAGCATTTAGCTTCAGAAGATTGGTAGTTAGCCATTGCAATGCCCTTTTTAATATTTCATTCATTCGCTCAATGTCTTCAAGGGAGGTGATCTTTATATATATTTGCGTGTCATCCGCATACATATGATAAGATACCTGTGAGTTACTGAGAATTGTTGTAAGAGGTTCAACATACAAGTTAAACAGATCAGGGGATAATGTCGATCCTTGTGGGACTCCGATTGAGTTAGGGCAGGATGGTGAAATTGAATGATTGACCAGGAAACGTTGTGTTCTGTTCCGTAGGAAAGATTCGAACCATTTCAACACATTTCCAGACACTCCCATCCTGTCTTGTAGCCTGGCCAGTAAAGCTTTGTGATTTACTGTGTCAAATGCCGATGACAGGTCCAGGAGAATTAGCAAGCATGCTTGATTTCGATCAAGAGCCAGTAGCGCGTCGTCGACAATATGGAGGATCGCTGTTTCCGTGCTATGCCCTGATCTGAATCCTGATTGGCAATCATCTAGTAGGGAAAACTTGTTGATGTGTTGGCTCAGCTGGCCCTGCACGCATTTCTCAATTAGTTTGGCCAATAGAGGGACGTTGGTTACTGGTCGAAAGTTGTTCGGGTTTGTAGCATCTGCAGTAGGTTTTTTGATCAATGGAACAACTTGACCAGTTTTTAGACAGTCTGGGAGGGTCCCTTGTGACAGTGATGCATTTATTATTTTGGTCCAGATTGGCACCACAATGTGGCTGATTTCTCTTAAGCATTTCGCAGGTAGGGGATCTTGGTAGTGGTTGTTGGGTTTGATTTTCACGAGCATTTTGGCGATCATGTTCTGATTGTATAATTCGAATATGTCCCAGTTTACATTGTTTTTTGTTGTGCTACACACTGTAGTCGAATTGGGATCGTTCGTAGTCAGTGGTTGAATGGGGAGATTATTTGCTGCGCTTAAGAGCTCCGTTTCCAGCGCTTTGGTTTTTCCGTGAAAAATATAGAAAATTCCTCGCTACTTATGGATGTTTTTACGTTTTCATGCGCTGTTTTGGTTAGTTTGTTTGATTGTTGTTTCAGGATTTCAAACAGTTTCCGTGGTCTGTTTTTGGCATTATCCAGTTCCGATCTTATGAATTCCTTTTTGGAGTTGATGATCTTTTTGTTATATTGGTTTCTAATTTTTCTGAGGGCTTTCAGCTCAGGGGATGAAGGGTTTTGTCTCCATTTTCTTTCGGCCATTCTTAGTTTGCGCCTATCTTCGTTCAATGATCCGTCAAACCATGGATTCTTCGTCTTTTCCGTTATTCTTTTTAGTTTTAATGGCATGGTGTTGTTGACGATGTTCCCGATTGAGGTTATATAATGCTCTGTCAACTCGTTTGCATTCTGTAAGTTGCTGGGTGGCTTTAAGTCACTCTCACAGCTTTGTACTAGTAGTTCAATATTAGTGTCTCTAGTGTCTCGGATCCATTTTTTAACATTGGCAGGTTGAACAGTCTTGCCCTTTTTCAATATGGGTATCCGGAATTTTATTGCATAGTGGTCCGACCAGTCACATGGGGCTATTGAGAGGATTGATGTATTTTTGATATCTGAAATAATCCAGTCAAGTGTTGCTCCTTTTGAGTGTGTGGGTTCTGTGCATGCTTGGTTGAGTTTTAGCTCAACAAGGAAATCCTTAAGCGTGTTGACTAGCTTGTCATTGCAGTCGTCCCAGTGTAAGTTAAAATCTCCTAAGAATATGTTATTGGCATTCGTGTTAGAGTTGGTCATAATGATCTCCATTTACTGTTCTATGAACTTAGCGTTCTCTCCTGGTGGGTGGTAAAACGCATGTAGATTGCATCTTTGATTCGTTGCTGATTTTATATTGAGACCTAAGTATTCGCAAGATTCTAGAGGGTCAGATTGAATTTGATTGACCTCTATCTCTGATCGGTGAATGCAGGCAATTCCTCCTCCCGTCTTTATAGGTCTATCTAGTCTCACAATGCTATATTCAGGTGGTACTAAGAGATCCATGGTTGGGGATGATGATTCCGATAGCCACGTTTCTGTAAGAATTGCCAGATCAATTTCTTTGTTGATGATGAGGTCTGCTATGTCTGACGCATGTTTTGTAGCCGATCGACAGTTGAGTAGGAGGCATGTCAGTTGTTTCCCAGGGTTCTTAATCTTCAGCGTTTCGTGTTCGGAATTAAGCAGGACTTGTTGTAAGTTGTTATGGTTAAGTTTCCTATCGTTCTTTCTTGATGCTCTATTAGGGTCAATCGGAACTGTTTTGATGTTCTCCTCTTCTTCATGATCAGGCGATTCATAGGATTAGAGTAAGGCAATGGCATCTTCCTTCGACAGGGCCTTCGTCCTTTTTGGTCGGTTGTTCCTATTTGCTAGTGATATGTCAATTTCTTTGCTCTTTCTATGTATGGAGTGTACAAGATCTTGAATATTTGTGATCTTAGAATGGGTGCTTGCTGTCATTTCCAGTATTTCTTTCATCGCTTGTAGAGTACTAATTGTGATTTGTGTCATGTTGCTGACTAGTTTCTGAAGATCATTAGTAGCCTTCTGGTTCCTGATTAGTTTCTTTGGGATGGTTAGCCTGTGTGTCCAGGGGTTGTATGTCGCTTTTCTCGGTTTTCGATCTTTTCTTAGTGCCTCAGTCATTTCCTGTATATCCTCTGTTTGGTCGTCTGTTCCATTCCTTCTTGGGATGTTGTGTGAGTTGTCTGAGTTATGTAAAGAGAGGAGAGTTTTTGTAGGTGAGGTTCTACCTGGTTTTAGTATAGTATTAGCGGTAGGTAGCGCACGGTTGTTGTCTCCTATCTTATCTGTTTCTTGGTTTACATCGAGTGGTTCACTCGGCACCACTGTGTGTTCTGCGTGGGAAGGCTCGGTGTTTGGAAGCGGTGTCGGCTCTTCTCTTTGGAGTTGGTCTTGTTCTTTATTCTCAAGACTCGTCGATCTTCCTGTCCGTTCTGTCTTATTTTTCGATATAATCTCTCCTGTTTCAGTTTTCTTTCCAGGTTTAGTAGCTGGCTCCACGCAGCCTCCCGTTCGATTGATATAAATCGTATCATGAGTGACTTCTGGTGGGGTTGGGTGTATTTGGTGTCTTAAGCCCTCTAGTGATTCTTTTATAGAAGGGAATATCTTGTCGAACTTCATGAGTTCACTGTTCGCTGCCTGTATCAGCACTATTCCGGTTTTATATATGGTGATGCATAGTTCTGCTCTGCATCTTCTTGATGGTGAGGTCATTATTTTTGTGCCATGTGGGATGTTTTTCGTACCTTTTATGTTGAGCGTTCTTGTGAAGGCATTGCGCCATTTAGCCGTTTTATTAGTGTAAAAGATCAAGTCATGCGTTATAGTGCCTTTATCTGAATTAAAGTATGGGTCGGCGAACAGTGAGTCCGCGTTTTTCTTCAGGGTATTGTGCTTAAATTTTTTGGCTCAGTTTTTAGATAAATTAGATGGATATTTTATGACCTGGGCGTTTGAGTCGTCTCGGTACCTTTCGCCCATATTTGATTCGTGTTATAGATCTTATGGTGGCTTTTCTCTATAAGTCTCTTATATGTTCCAGGGGTTAGAGTTAAATCGTGGCATGCATAGATATCTCATTAGGTAAATTTTTCTTCAAAGGTAGTGTTAAATCCAAGTTTATCTATTATTAGTAATTTCCTTCTAATATAGTAGTCATGCCAGTTTCTCTTCCAGTTAATTTTCTTGGCACTTTGTTAGTTGTGATTTCAGGTAGCAGTAATTATACAGCCCTTATTGTGCTCTAAAACGTTTGAAAACTGGGTATTACAAAATGTCCGCCGTTTTGGTGCTTACTATAGGCAGGGGCTTTTTCTCTTTTCATTCTTTCTTTCAATTAGTCCATTTTCCATTTCTTGTCTCGACTTGGACTCAGTTATAGGCTCCTTCTTCTCTGTTTAGACCCTATTTGTCCTTTTTCCCTTTCTTGCCTCTTGGTTGTTTACTTCCTGCAGAGAGAGGAAGGACTACTTGTGTCTCAAGCGGCCGCCATTTTAAAGTCAGGTGCGCCGCTTCGAGTGCTGCCACAATAGTTTTCTTTCCCTTTTATTCCTCCTCCCTGCTATGCCTCTCACCCGCGGGTTCTCGCCATCTCCTGTAAATCTCGACGTCGCTCCTCCGCTCCCGCTCACCGCCTCAGGCCACCTCCGCGTTGTCCGTGTTCTCTCTCCTCTCCTCTCCTCAGCTAGCCTTGGTCTCCTGTCTCCGGTCTTAGCGGTGGGTTGCAGACACCATCGGCGCCAGGTACTCTCGGCGAACAGCGCCTCCGCACCTCCAAACTTACTTTACCAATAAAAGAAGCAAATAGAGAAATAAAATAAAAGTGCTAGCTGGATTAGGCAAACACACTTCATAAAACTGCATTTTCTTTTCTATTCTCCCCCGTGTTACAAGCTTAACTGCTCCCTGTGTAATTTCTCTTAACCTGCTGTTCCTGGATCAGAATTTCATCTACAAGCTCTTTCTGTGTTTTTTCCTAGTCTTTTCTTTCCCTTTTCTTAGATTTGTAACTGTTCCTTTACGTGCTCTATTTAGGCGCCATTAATCTCATTTGTGCTCCTTGTACCTGCTGCTGTTTTCTCCACACCTCATACTGTCTTTTCCCTCTTTCTCTCTTTCTCTGCGGTTGGTGGCTACTTTCCAAAGCGTCTGATGCCCCAATGTTCCTTTGTCTTGTTGTCAGACGTGAATTTGAAAAGCAACAAAATTAACAAGCCTTTACCACTCACACATGGCAGAAGTTTATACTTTAATTCAATGAGCTAAGAAAAGTGTGTTGTGGGGCCCCTACGAGCCATGGTGCTTGCTTCATCATAATTAGGCATGCAGTCATTAGCCACAGCTCTGATTATGGGTCACTGAGGTCAGTTTCAATAATTCCTCAAAAACCTAACCATGCAGTCCCCCCTAACTGTGTAGTTATCTTGCTTTACTGCTGTTTGTGTGATTAGCTGGGAGGAGCTCACGGCAGCATCCTCCCAACAAAAGTGTAGATGGACCGTTCCTTAACTCTTTCTTGCTTCACATACAGATGGCTTGAGGAGGTACAGGGGAGATGCAGGTCTAATAAACAGAATAGAATATCTGCGCCAGGTGTGTTTCTCTGCATTGGTGTTACATCACAGGCCCACCAGTGTATGTGTGATCTTTGACTCCTGCCAGTTCACAAGCAGGCGGCCAGGAAACGGTTTCAGCCTATCAACCACTGAGGAGATAAAGCCTTTGTATAAGGAATGAGGAAGCAATGAACACATTTAGCCTATTACAGGAGTAGCCGTGAGTGTTCCGAATTATAATTTCTTCATGTCACTGTACGTTATTGAGACCAAGTAGCTCGCCGTGATCGTATAGTGGTTAGTACTCTGCGTTGTGGCCGCAGCAACCTCGGTTCGAATCCGAGTCACAGCATTGTGGTTGGCAATGTCACAGCAGTTGGGTTTTTCCTTTACAGAATTCCCAAATGTACCAGTTGTTTTTGTAAAATGTCTATTAAAACCGATCCTTTTCAATATTTAAACGATCTAACGACAAATTATTTAAACATACATGATTATAAGATATAGGTATACTGTACATACTGACATAAATTATCGTTCTTGAACATATTTGCGGTAAAGGGAGCGGAGCTCTCCCCCAGGCCAATCAGAATGCAGATGAATGCAGTTGCAGTTGAGTGACCTGTGTTGTGGCTGTCTACAGGGAATGCACATATGTAGCTGTCTCGCAGCCCAATCCAGACGTCAATTGAAGACAGGTTTTCATGCAAATAGAGCAGTAAGTGAAGAGAAATGCTCACTCTCTAAAAATGGCATTTATACAATAGTAAGATTAAATCCAACCTCACCAGTAGATAGGATTTATTAATAAATAAATAAAGCTTCTCCTCTCTGATATGGAATTACCCCCCAAAAAGTATAAGGGAATACCCAATGCTAACCTATGAGAGGGGCAGACCTCACAGTAGTGAAAAATGTAATAGACTGTTTGATACTACTAGGACATACAAACTACCACAGTACATGTCTTACCTTTTACTTACATAGCATGATGCCCCTAGGACTACCTAGGGTCTACCTTAGGGGTTACTTATATGTAATAAAATTGGAGTTTAAGGCTTGGCAAGTAGTTTTAAATGCCAAGTCGAAGTGGCAGTACACTGCAGCACAGGCACTGCAGTAGCAGGCTTGAGACAGGTTTGAAATGCTATTTCTTTGGGCGGCACAATCAGTCCCTGGGTATATGGTATACCACTTTACAATGGGCTTTCAAGTAAATTAAATCTGTCTGTCAGGTATACTCCAATTATACACATGATTAGGGAAGAAGCACGTGCACTTCAGCACTGATTAGTAGCGATAAAGTGATCAGAGTCCTAATGCCAACAAAAAGATACAGCAAAATGCGGAGGTGAAAAGCAGTAAGGTGGGGTTGGGACCACCTTAAGAATGCAAGGTCTAACAAAAACGAACTAAGGATAACATGAGTAAAACATCAGGTTTCTCTACAGCATTTGGTGAGACAAGTGGGCCTTCTTTTATCTTCCATAAATGCCATCCTTCCTGGACCCCTTTATTATATAGCTCTTCCAGGAATAAATATAAAGCACTTACAAAGGAGCCTCAAATACTCAAAGATGGTAGACTTCTGTAATATGGGCCATGTACTAAAAGCAGCACGAAAACAGAGTGCAATAGGGTCCAAAAAACTCGAGTGACCCATGAGAGTATGCATGCAAGCCTATGGTATTCCAAACTAGAGATAGACGCATGCAATTTTTGTTTTTAGGAGAGAATGTGCCTGCTGAAAAAAACATTATTTTTTAAAAGTGCATTGCAGAATATCAGGAATTTGCTGTGGGACACCTTGAAAACTTGCATACAGATTATGTGCACACACCTTACAGTCAGTTGTTGTGGCCGAGTGCTTAAGGCGATGGACTAGAAATCCATTGGGGTCTCCCCGCGCAGGTTTGAATCCTGCCGACAACGAGAATCTTTTTAACATTGGCTACAATTTCAGAAGTTAACCTTTAGTATTTCTTCCATGTCAGTTTTATAAATAGGTGGCTTATTTTGGTGTCACTATTGCCATATCACATATTTATTATCGCTCCCCCTTTCATATCTTTGCTATAACTCTCGTCCTTCATTAGCGCTGGTGCAAACGCTTCAAATTATTATACCCTGGCTCTCTCGGTCATACCTGTGCATGCACTTGAAACTTACTTTACCAATAAAAGAAGCAAATAGAGAAATAAAATAAAAGTGCTAGCTGGATTAGGCAAACACACTTCATAAAACTGCATTTTCTTTTCTATTCTCCCCCGTGTTACAAGCTTAACTGCTCCCTGTGTAATTTCTCCTAACCTGCTGTTCCTGGAAGAGAATTTCATCTACAAGCTCTTTCTGTGTTTTTTCCTAGTCTTTTCTTTCCCTTTTCTTAGATTTGTAACTGTTCCTTTACGTGCTCTACTGAGGCGCCATTAATCTCATTTGAGCTCCTTGTACCTGCTGCTGTTTTCTCCACACCTCATACTGTCTTTTCCCTCTTTCTCTCTTTCTCTGCGGTTGGTGGCTACTTTCCAAAGCGTCTGATGCCCCAATGTTCCTTCATCTTGTTGTCAGACGTGAATTTGAAAAGCAGCAAAATTAACAAGCCTTTACCACTCACACATGGCAGAAGTTTATACTTTAATTCAATGAGCTAAGAAAAGTGTGTTGTGGGGCCCCTACGAGCCATGGTGCTTGCTTCATCATAATTAGGCATGCAGTCATTAGCCACAGCTCTGATTATGGGTCAATGAGGTCAGTTTCAATAATTCCTCAAAAACCTAACCATGCAGTCCCCCCTAACTGTGTAGTCATCTTGCTTTACTGCTGTTTGTGTGATTAGCTGGGAGGAGCTCACGGCAGCATCCTCCCAATAAAAGTGTAGATGGACCGTTCCTTAATTCTT
This sequence comes from Lissotriton vulgaris, assembly GCF_964263255.1. Taxonomy (NCBI): domain Eukaryota; kingdom Metazoa; phylum Chordata; class Amphibia; order Caudata; family Salamandridae; genus Lissotriton; species Lissotriton vulgaris. Next base: position 1,371,623,417 of record NC_141685.1, on the reverse strand, counting down.
TCTTGTTTCACATACAGATGGCTTGAGGAGGTACAGGGGAGATGCAGGTCTAATAAACAGAATAGAATATCTGCGCCGGGTGTGTTTCTCTGCATTGGTGTCCCATCACAGGCCCACCAGTGTATGTGTGATCTTTGACTCCTGCCAGTTCACAAGCAGGCGGCCAGGAAACGGTTTCAGCCTATCAACCACTGAGGAGATAAAGCCTTTGTATAAGGAATGAGGAAGCAATGAACACATTCAGCCTATCACAGGAGTAGCCCTGAGTGTTCCGAATTATAATTTCTTCATGTCACAGTACGTTATCGAGCCCAAGTAGCTCGCCGTGATCGTATAGTGGTTAGTACTCTGCGTTGTGGCTGCAGCAACCTCGGTTCGAATCCGAGTCACGGCTTTGTGGTTGGCAATGTCACGGCAGTTGGGTTTTTCCTTTACAGAATTCCCAAATGTACCAGTTGTTTTTGTAAAATGTCTATTAAAAACAGATCCTTTTCAATATTTAAACGATCTAACGACAAATTATTTAAACACACATGATTATAAGATGTAGGTATACTGTACTTACTGACGTAAATTATCGTTCTTGAACATATTTGCGGTAAGGGGAGCGGAGCTCTCCCCCAGGTCAATCAGAATGCAGATGAATGCAGTTGCAGTTGAGTGACCTGTGTTGTGGCTGTCTAAAGGGAATGCACATATGTAGCTGTCTCGCAGCCCAATCCAGACGTCAATCGAAGGCAGGTTTCAATGCAAATAGAGCAGTAAGTGCAGAGAAATGCTCACTCTCTAAAAATGGCATTTATACAATAGTAAGATTAAATCCAACCTCACCAGTAGATAGGATTTATCAATAAATAAATAAAGCTTCTCCTCTCTGATATGGAATTACCCCCAAAAAAGTATAAGGGAATACCCAATGCTAACCTATGAGAGGGGCAGACCTCACAGTAGTGAAAAATGTAATAGACTGTTTGATACTACTAGGACATACAAACTACCACAGTACATGTCTTACCTTTTACTTACATAGCATGATGCCCCTAGGACTACCTAGGGCCTACCTTAGGGGTTACTGATATGTAATAAAATTGGAGTTTAAGGCTTGGCAAGTAATTTTAAATGCCAAGTCGAAGTGGCAGTACACTGCAGCACAAGCACTGCAGTAGCAGGCTTGAGACAGGTTTGAAATGCTATTTCTTTGGGCGGCACAATCAGTCCCTGGGTATATGGTATACCACTTTACAAGGGGCTTTCAAGTAAATTAAATCTGTCAGTCAGGTATACTCCAATTATACACATGATTAGGGAAGAAGCACGTGCACTTCAGCACTGATTAGTAGCAATAAAGTGATCAGAGTCCTAAGGCCAACAAAAAGATACAGCAAAATGCGGAGGTGAAAAGCAATAAGGTGGGGTTGGGACCACCTTAAGAATGCAAGGTCTAACAAAAACGAACTAAGGATAACATGAGTAAAACATCAGGTTTCTCTACAGCATTTGGTGAGACAAGTGGGCCTTCTTTTATCTTCCATAAATGCAATCCTTCCCGGACCCCTTTATTATATAGCTCTTCAAGGAAAAAATATAAAGCACTTACAAAGGAGCCTCAAATACTCAAAGATGGTAGACTTCTGTAATATGGGCCATATACTAAAAGCAGCACGAAAACAGAGTGCAATAGGGTCCAAAAAACTTGAGTGACCCATGAGAGTATGCATGCAAGCCTATGGTATTCCAAACTAGAGATATACGCATGCAATTTTTGTTTTTACGAGAGAATGTGCCTGCTGAAAAAAACATTATTTTTTAAAAGTGCATTGCAGAATATCAGGAATTTGCTGTGGGACATCTTGAAAATTTGCATACAGATTATGTGCACATACCTTACAGTCAGTTGTTGTGGCTGAGTGGTTAAGGCGATGGACTAGAAATCCATTGGGGTCTCCCCGCGCAGGTTCGAATCCTGCCGACAACGAGAATCTTTTTAACATCGGCTACAATTTCAGAAGTTAACCTTTAGTATTTCTTCCATGTCAGTTTTATAAATAGGTGGCTTATTTTGGTGTCACTATTGCCATATCACATATTTGTTATCGCTCCCCCTTTCATATCTTTGCTATAACTCTCGTCCTCCATTAGCGCTGGTGCAAACGCTTCAAATTATTATACCCTGGCTCTCTCGGTCATACCTGTGCATGCACTTGAAACTTACTTTACCAATAAAAGAAGCAAATAGAGAAATAAAATAAAAGTGCTAGCTGGATTAGGCAAACACACTTCATAAAACTGCATTTTCTTTTCTATTCTCCCCCGTGTTACAAGCTTAACTGCTCCCTGTGTAATTTCTCTTAACCTGCTGTTCCTGGAAAAGAATTTCATCTACAAGCTCTTTCTGTGTTTTTTCCTAGTCTTTTCTTTCCCTTTTCTTAATTTTGTAACTGTTCCTTTACGTGCTCTACTTAGGCGCCATTAATCTCATTTGAGCTCTGTGTACCTGCTGCTGTTTTCTCCACACCTCATACTGCCTTTTCCCTCTTTCTCTCTTTCTCTGCGGTTGGTGGCTACTTTCCAAAGCGTCTGATGCCCCAATGTTCCTTCGTCTTGTTGTCAGACGTGAATTTGAAAAGCAACAAAATTAAAAAGCCTTTACCACTCACACATGGCAGAAGTTTATACTTTAATTCAATGAGCTAAGAAAAGTGTGTTGTGGGGCCCCTACGAGCCATGGTGCTTGCTTCATCATAATTAGGCATGCAGTCATTAGCCACAGCTCTGATTATGGGTCACTGAGGTCAGTTTCAATAATTCCTCAAAAACCTAACCATGCAGTCCCCCCTAACTGTGTAGTTATCTTGCTTTACTGCTGTTTGTGTGATTCGCTGGGAGGAGCTCACGGCAGCATCCTCCCAATAAAAGTGTAGATGGACCGTTCCTTAACTCCTTCTTGCTTCACATACAGATGGCTTGAGGAGGTACAGGGGAGATGCAGGTCTAATAAACAGAATAGAATATCTGCGCCAGGTTTGTTTCTCTGCATTGGTGTCCCATCACAGGCCCACCAGTGTATGTGTGATCTTTGACTCCTGCCAGTTCACAAGCAGGCGGCCAGGAAACGGTTTCAGCCTATCAACCACTGAGGAGATAAAGCCTTTGTATAAGGAATGAGGAAGCAATGAACACATTCAGCCTATCACAGGAGTAGCCCTGAATGTTCCGAATTATAATTTCTTCATGTCACTGTACCTTATTGAGCCCAAGTAGCTCGCCGTGATCGTATAGTGGTTAGTACTCTGCGTTGTGGCTGCAGCAGGCTCGGTTTGAATCCGAGTCACGGCATTGTGGTTGGCAATGTCACGGCAGTTGGGTTTTTCCTTTACAGAATTCCCAAATGTACCAGTTGTTTTTGTAAAATGTCTATTAAAACAGATCCTTTTCAATATTTAAACGATCTAACGACAAATTATTTAAACACACATGATTATAAGATGTAGGTATACTGTACTTACTGACAAAAATTATCGTCCTTGAACATATTTGCGGTAAGGGGAGCGGAGCTCTCCCCCAGGCCAATCAGAATGCAGATGAATGCAGTTGCAGTTGAGTGACCTGTGTTGTGGCTGTCTACAGGGAATGAACATATGTAGCTGTCTCGCAGCCCAATCCAGACGTCAATCGAAGACAGGTTTCAATGCAAATAGAGCAGTAAGTGCAGAGAAATGCTCACTCTCTGAAAATGGCATTTATACAATAGTGAGATTAAATCCAACCTCACCAGTAGATAGGATTTATCAATAAATAAATAAAGCTTCTCCTCTCTGATATGGAATTACCCCCCAAAAAGTATAAGGGAATACCCAATGCTAACCTATGAGAGGGGCAGACCTCACAGTAGTGAAAAATGTAATAGACTGTTTGATACTACTAGGACATACAAACTACCACAGTACATGTCTTACCTTTACTTACATAGCATGATGCCCCTAGGACTACCTAGGGCCTACCTTAGGGGTTACTGATATGTAATAAAATTGGAGTTTAAGGCTTGGCAAGTAGTTTTAAATGCCAAGTCGTAGTGGCAGTACACTGCAGCACAGGCACTGCAGTAGCAGGCTTGAGACAGGTTTGAAATGCTATTTCTTTGGGCGGCACAATCAGTCCCTGGGTATATGGTATACCACTTTACAAGGGGCTTTCAAGTAAATTAAATCTGTCAGTCAGGTATACTCCAATTATACACATGATTAGGGAAGAAGCACGTGCACTTCAGCACTGATTAGTAGCGATAAAGTGATCAGAGTCCTAAGGCCAACAAAAAGATACAGCAAAATGCGGAGGTGAAAAGCAATAAGGTGGGGTTGGGACCACCTTAAGAATGCAAGGTCTAACAAAAACGAACTAAGGATAACATGAGTAAAACATCAGGTTTCTCTACAGCATTTGGTGAGACAAGTGGGCCTTCTTTTATCTTCCATAAATGCAATCTTTCCCGGACCCCTTTATTATATAGCTCTTCCAGGAAAAAATATAAAGCACTTACAAAGGAGCCTCAAATACTCAAAGATGGTAGACTTCTGTAATATGGGCCATATACTAAAAGCAGCACGAAAACAGAGTGCAATAGGGTCCAAAAAACTTGAGTGACCCATGAGAGTATGCATGCAAGCCTATGGTATTCCAAACTAGAGATATACGCATGCAATTTTTGTTTTTACGAGAGAATGTGCCTGCTGAAAAAAACATTATTTTTTAAAAGTGCATTGCAGAATATCAGGAATTTGCTGTGGGACACCTTGAAAACTTGCATACAGATTATGTGCACACACCTTACAGTCAGTTGTTGTGGCCGAGTGGTTAAGGCGATGGACTAGAAATCCATTGGGGTCTCCCCGCGCAGGTTCGAATCCTGCCGACAACGAGAATCTTTTTAACATCGGCTACAATTTCAGAAGTTAACCTTTAGTATTTCTTCCATGTCAGTTTTATAAATAGGTGGCTTATTTTGGTGTCACTATTGCCATATCACATATTTATTATCGCTCCCCCTTTCATATCTTTGCTATAACTCTCGTCCTTCACTAGCGCTGGTGCAAACGCTTCAAATTATTATACCCTGGCTCTCTCGGTCATACCTGTGCATGCACTTGAAACTTACTTTACCAATAAAAGAAGCAAATAGAGAAATAAAATAAAAGTACTAGCAGGATTAGGCAAACACACTTCATAAAACTGCATTTTCTTTTCTATTCTCCCCCGTGTTACAAGCTTAACTGCTCCCTGTGTAATTTCTCCTAACCTGCTGTTCCTGGAAGAGAATTTCATCTACAAGCTCTTTCTGTGTTTTTTCCTAGTCTTTTCTTTCCCTTTTCTTAGATTTGTAACTGTTCCTTTACGTGCTCTACTGAGGCACCATTAATCTCATTTGAGCTCCTTGTACCTGCTGCTGTTTTCTCCACACCTCATACTGTCTTTTCCCTCTTTCTCTCTTTCTCTGCGGTTGGTGGCTACTTTCCAAAGCGTCTGATGCCCCAATGTTCCTTCGTCTTGTTGTCAGACGTGAATTTGAAAAGCAACAAAATTAACAAGCCTTTACCACTCACACATGGCAGAAGTTTATACTTTAATTCAATGAGCTAAGAAAAGTGTGTTGTGGGGCCCCTACGAGCCATGGTGCTTGCTTCATCATAATTAGGCATGCAGTCATTAGCCACAGCTCTGGTTATGGGTCACTGAGGTCAGTTTCAATAATTCCTCAAAAACCTAACCATGCAGTCCCCCCTAACTGTGTAGTTATCTTGCTTTACTGCTGTTTGTGTGATTAGCTGGGAGGAGCTCACGGCAGCATCCTCCCAATAAAAGTGTAGATGGACCGTTCCTTAACTCTTTCTTGCTTCACATACAGATGGCTTGAGGAGGTACAGGGGAGATGCAGGTCTAATAAACAGAATAGAATATCTGCGCCAGGTGTGTTTCTCTGCATTGGTGTCCCACCACAGGCCCACCAGTGTATGTGTGATCTTTGACTCCTGCCAGTTCACAAGCAGGCGGCCAGGAAACGGTTTCAGCCTATCAACCACTGAGGAGATAAAGCCTTTGTATAAGGAATGAGGAAGCAATGAACACATTCAGCTTATCACAGGAGTAGCCCTGAGTGTTCCGAATTATAATTTCTTCATGTCACTGTACGTTATTGAGCCCAAGTAGCTCGCCGTGATCGTATAGTGGTTAGTACTCTGCGTTGTGGCCGCAGCAACCTCGGTTCGAATCCGAGTCACGGCATTGTGGTTGGCAATGTCACAGCAGTTGGGTTTTTCCTTTACAGAATTCCCAAATGTACCAGTTGTTTTTGTAAAATGTCTATTAAAAACAGATCCTTTTCAATATTTAAATGATCTAACGACAAATTATTTAAACACACATGGTTATAAGATGTAGGTATACTGTACTTACTGACATAAATTATCGTTCTTGAACATATTTGCGGTAAGGGTAGCGGAGCTCTCCCCCAGGCCAATCAGAATGCAGATGAATGCAGTTGCAGTTGAGTGACCTGTGTTGTGGCTGTCTACAGGGAATGCACATTTGTAGCTGTCTCGCAGCCCAATCCAGACGTCAATTGAAGACAGGTTTTCATGCAAATAGAGCAGTAAGTGCAGAGAAATGCTCACTCTCTAAAAATGGCATTTATACAATAGTAAGATTAAATCCAACCTCACCAGTAGATAGGATTTATCAATAAATAAATAAAGCTTCTCCTCTCTGATATGGAATTACCCCCCAAAAAGTATAAGGGAATACCCAATGCTAACCTATGAGAGGGGCAGACCTCACAGTAGTGAAAAATGTAATAGACTGTTTGATACTACTAGGACATACAAACTACCACAGTACATGTCTTACCTTTTACTTACATAGCATGATGCCCCTAGGACTACTTAGGGCCTACCTTAGGGGTTACTGATATGTAATAAAATTGGAGTTTAAGGCTTGGCAAGTAGTTTTAAATGCCAAGTCGAAGTGGCAGTACACTGCAGCACAGGCACTGCAGTAGCAGGCTTGAGACAGGTTTGAAATGCTATTTCTTTGGGCGGCACAATCAGTCCCTGGGTATATGGTATACCACTTTACAAGGGGCTTTCAAGTAAATTAAATCTGTCAGTCAGGTATACTCCAATTATACACATGATTAGGGAAGAAGCACGTGCACTTCAGCACTGATTAGTAGCGATAAAGTGATCAGAGTCCTAAGGCCAACAAAAAGATACAGCAAAATGCGGAGGTGAAAAGCAATAAGGTGGGGTTGGGACCACCTTAAGAATGCAAGGTCTAACAAAAAAGAACTAAGGATAACATGAGTAAAACATCAGGTTTCTCTACAGCATTTGGTGAGACAAGTGGGCCTTCTTTTATCTTCCATAAATGCAATCTTGCCCGGACCCCTTTATTATATAGCTCTTCAAGGAAAAAATATAAAGCACTTACAAAGGAGCCTCAAATACTCAAAGATGGTAGACTTCTGTAATATGGGCCATATACTAAAAGCAGCACGAAAACAGAGTGCAATAGGGTCCAAAAAACTTGAGTGACCCATGAGAGTATGCATGCAAGCCTATGGTATTCCAAACTAGAGATATACGCATGCAATTTTTGTTTTTAGGAGAGAATGTGCCTGCTGAAAAAACATTATTTTTAAAAAGTGCATTGCAGAATATCAGGAATTTGTTGTGGGACACCTTGAAAACTTGCATACAGATTATGTGCAAACGCCTTACAGTCAGTTGTTGTGGCCGAGTGGTTAAGGCGATGGACTAGAAATCCAATGGGGTCCCCCTGCGCAGGTTCGAATCCTGCCGACAACGGGAATCTTTTTAACATCGGCTACAATTTCAGAAGTTAACCTTTAGTATTTCTTCCATGTCGGTTTTATAAATAGGTGGCTTATTTTGGTGTCACTATTGCCATATCACATATTTATTATCGCTCCCCCTTTCATATCTTTGCTATAACTCTCGTCCTTCATTAGCGATGGTGCAAACGCTTCAAATTATTATACCCTGGCTCTCTCGGTCATACCTGTGCATGCACTTGAAACTTACTTTACCAATAAAAGAAGCAAATAGAGAAATAAAATAAAAGTGCTAGCTGGATTAGGCAAACACACTTCATAAAACTGCATTTTCTTTTCTATTCTCCCCCGTGTTACAAGCTTAACTGCTCCCTGTGTAATTTCTCTTAACCTGCTGTTCCTGGAAGAGAATTTCATCTACAAGCTCTTTCTGTGTTTTTTCCTAGTCTTTTCTTTCCCTTTCCTTAGATTTGTAACTGTTCCTTTACGTGCTCTATTTAGGCGCCATTAATCTCATTTGAGCTCCTTGTACCTGCTGCTGTTTTCTCCACACCTCATACTGCCTTTTCCCTCTTTCTCTCTTTCTCTGTGGTTGGTGGCTACTTTCCAAAGCGTCTGATGCCCCAATGTTACTTCGTCTTGTTGTCAGACGTGAATTTGAAAACCAACAAAATTAACAAGCCTTTACCACTCACACATGGCAGAAGTTTATACTTTAATTCAATGAGCTAAGAAAAGTGTGTTGTGGGGCCCCTACGAGCCATGGTGCTTGCTTCATCATAATTAGGCATGCAGTCATTAGCCACAGTTCTGATTATGGGTCACTGAGGTCAGTTTCAATAATTCCTCAAAAACCTAACCATGCAGTCCCCCCTAACTGTGTAGTTATCTTGCTTTACTGCTGTTTGTGTGATTAGCTGGGAGGAGCTCACGGCAGCATCCTCCCAATAAAGGTGTAGATGGACCGTTCCTTAACTCTTTCTTGCTTCACATACAGATGGCTTGAGGAGGTTCAGGGGAGATGCAGGTCTAATAAACAGAATAGAATATCTGCGCCAGGTGTGTTTCTCTGCATTGGTGTCCCATCACAGGCCCACCAGTGTATGTGTGATCTTTGACTCCTGCCAGTTCACAAGCAGGCAGCCAGGAAACGGTTTCAGCCTATCAACCACTGAGGAGATAAAGCCTTTGTATAAGGAATGAGGAAGCAATGAACACATTCAGCCTATCACAGGAGTAGCCCTTAGTGTTCCGAATTATAATTTCTTCATGTCACTGTACGTTATTGAGCCCAAGTAGCTCGCCGTGATCGTATAGTGGTTAGTACTCTGTGTTGTGGCTGCAGCAACCTCGGTTCGAATCCGAGTCACGGCATTGTGGTTGGCAATGTCACGGCAGTTGGGTTTTTCCTTTACAAAATTCCCAAATGTACCAGTTGTTTTTGTAAAATGTCTATTAAAAACAGATCCTTTTCAATATTTAAACGATCTAACGACAAATTATTTGAACACACATGATTATAAGATGTAGGTATACTGTACTTACTGACATAAATTATCGTTCTTGAACATATTTGCGGTAAGGGGAGCGGAGCTCTCCCCCAGGCCAATCAGAATGCAGATGAATGCAGTTGCAGTTGAGTGACCTGTGTTGTGGCTGTCTACAGGGAATGCACATATGTAGCTGTCTCGCAGCCCAATCCAGACGTCAATTGAAGACAGGTTTTCATGCAAATAGAGCAGTAAGTGCAGAGAAATGCTCACTCTCTAAAAATGGCATTTATACAATAGTAAGATTAAATCCAACCTCACCATTAGATAGGAATTATCAATAAATAAATAAAGCTTCTCCTCTCTGATATGGAATTACCCCCCAAAAAGTATAAGGGAATACCCAATGCTAACCTATGAGAGGGGCAGACCTCACAGTAGTGAAAAATGTAATAGACTGTTTGATACTACTAGGACATACAAACTACCACAGTACATGTCTTACCTTTTACTTACATAGCATGATGCCCCTAGGACTACCTAGGGCCTACCTTAGGGGTTACTGATATGTAATAAAATTGGAGTTTAAGGCTTGGCAAGTAGTTTTAAATGCCAAGTCGAAGTGGCAGTAAACTGCAGCACAGGCACTGCAGTAGCACGCTTGAGACAGGTTTGAAATGCTATTTCTTTGGGCGGCACAATCAGTCCCTGGGTATATGGTATACCACTTTACAAGGGGCTTTCAAGTAAATTAAATCTGTCAGTCAGGTATACTCCAATTATACACATGATTAGGGAAGAAGCACGTGCACTTCAGCACTGATTAGTAGCGATAAAGTGATCAGAGTCCTAAGGCCATCAAAAAGATACAGCAAAATGCGGAGGTGAAAAGCAATAAGGTGGGGTTAGGACCACCTTAAGAATGCAAGGTCTAACAAAAACGAACTAAGGATAACATGAGTAAAACATCAGGTTTCTCTACAGCATTTGGTGAGACAAGTGTGCCTTCTTTTATCTTCCATAAATGCAATCTTTCCCAGACCCCTTTATTATTTAGCTCTTCAAGGAAAAAATATAAAGCACTTACAAAGGAGCCTCAAATACTCAAAGATGGTAGACTTCTGTAATATGGGCCATATACTGAAAGCAGCACGAAAACAGAGTGCAATAGGGTCCAAAAAACTTGAGTGACCGATGAGAGTATGCATGCAAGCCTATGGTATTCCAAACTAGAGATATACGCATGCAATTTTTGTTTTTAGGAGAGAATGTGCCTGCTGAAAAAAACATTATTTTTAAAAAGTGCATTGCAGAATATCAGGAATTTGCTGTGGGACACCTTGAAAACTTGCATACAGATTATGTGCACACGCCTTACAGTCAGTTGTTGTGGCCGAGTCGTTAAGGCGATGGACTAGAAATCCATTGGGGTCTCCCCGCGCAGGTTCGAATCCTGCCGACAACGATAATCTTTTTAACATCGGCTACAAATTCAGAAGTTACCCTTTAGTATTTCTTCCATGTCAGTTTTATAAATAGGTGGCTTATTTGGTGTCACTATTGCCATATCACATATTTATTATCGCTCCCCCTTTCATATCTTTGCTATAACTCTCGTCCTTCATTAGCGCTGGTGCAAACGCTTCAAATTAATATACCCTGGCTCTCTCGGTCATACCTGTGCATGCACTTGAAACTTGCTTTACCAATAAAAGAAGCAAATAGAGAAATAAAATAAAAGTGCTAGCTGGATTAGGCAAACACACTTCATAAAACTGCATTTTCTTTTCTATTCTCACCCGTGTTACAAGCTGAACTGCTCCCTGTGTAATTTCTCTTAACCTGCTGTTCCTGGAAGAGAATTTCATCTACAAGCTCTTTCTGTGTTTTTTCCTAGTCTTTTCTTTCCCTTTTCTTAGATTTGTAACTGTTCCTTTACGTGCTCTATTTAGGCGCCATTAATCTCATTTGAGCTCCTTGTACCTGCTGCTGTTTTCTCCACACCTCATACTGCCTTTTCCCTCTTTCTCTCTTTCTCTGCGGTTGGTGGCTACTTTCCAAAGCGTCTGATGCCCCAATGTTCCTTCGTCTTGTTGTCAGACGTGAATTTGAAAAGCAACAAAATTAACAAGCCTTTACCACTCACACATGGCAGAAGTTTATACTTTAATTCAATGAGCTAAGAAAAGTGTGTTGTGGGGCCCCTACGAGCCATGGTGCTTGCTTCATCATAATTAGGCATGCAGTCATTAGCCACAGCTCTGATTATGGGTCACTGAGGTCAGTTTCAATAATTCCTCAAAAACCTAACCATGCAGTCCCCCCTAACTGTGTAGTTATCTTGCTTTACTGCTGTTTGTGTGATTAGCTGGGAGGAGCTCACGGCAGCATCCTCCCAATAAAAGTGTAGATGGACCGTTCCTTAACTCTTTCTTGCTTCACATACAGATGGCTTGAGGAGGTACAGGAGAGATGCAGGTCTAATAAACAGAATAGAATATCTGCGCCAGGTGTGTTTGTCTGCATTGGTGTCCCATCACAGGCCCACCAGTGTATGTGTGATCTTTGACTCCTGCCAGTTCAGAAGCAGGCGGCCAGGAAACGGTTTCAGCCTATCAACCACTGAGTAGATAAAGCCTTTGCATAAGGAATGAGGAAGCAATGAACACATTCAGCCTATCACAGGAGTAGCCCTGAGTGTTCCGAATTATAATTTCTTCATGTCACTGTACGTTATTGAGCCCAAGTAGCTCGCCGTGATCGTATTGTGGTTAGTACTCTGCGTTGTGGCCGCAGCAACCTCGGTTCGAATCCGAGTCACGGCATTGTGGTTGGCAATGTCACGGCAGTTGGGTTTTTCCTTTACAGAATTCCCAAATGTACCAGTTGTTTTTGTAAAATGTCTATTAAAAACAGATCCTTTTCAATATTTAAACAATCTAACGACAAATTATTTAAACACACATGATTATAAGATGTAGGTATACTGTACTTACTGACATAAATTATCGTTCTTGAACATATTTGCGGTAAGGGGAGCGGAGCTCTCCCCCAGGCCAATCAGAATGCAGATGAATGCAGTTGCAGTTGAGTGACCTGTGTTGTGGCTGTCTACAGGGAATGCACATATGTAGCTGTCTCGCAGCGCAATCCAGACGTGAATTGAAGACAGGTTTTCATGCAAATAGAGCAGTAAGTACAGAGAAATGCTCACTCTCTAAAAATGGCATTTATACAATAGTAAGATTAAATCCAACCTCACCAGTAGATAGGATTTATCAATAAATAAATAAAGCTTCTCCTCTCGATATGGAATTACCCCCCAAAAAGTATAAGGGAATACCTAATGCTAACCTATGAGAGGGGCAGACCTCACAGTAGTGAAAAATGTAATAGACTATTTGATACTACTAGGACATACAAACTACCACAGTACATGTCTTACCTTTTACTTACATAGCATGATGCCCCTAGGACTACTTAGGGCCTACCTTAGGGGTTACTGATATGTAATAAAATTGGAGTTTAAGGCTTGGCAAGTAGTTTTAAATGCCAAGTCGAAGTGGCAGTACACTGCAGCACAGGCACTGCAGTAGCAGGCTTGAGACAGGTTTGAAATGCTATTTCTTTGGGCGGCACAATCAGTCCCTGGGTATATGGTATACCACTTTTACAAGGGGCTTTCAAGTAAATTAAATCTGTCAGTCAGGTATACTCCAATTATACACATGATTAGGGAAGAAGCACGTGCACTTCAGCACTGATTAGTAGCGATAAAGTGATCAGAGTCCTAAGGCCAACAAAAAGATACAGCAAAATGCAGAGGTGAAAAGCAATAAGGTGGGGTTGGGACCACCTTAAGAATGCAAGGTCTAACAAAAACGAACTAAGGATAACATGAGTAAAACATCAGGTTTCTCTACAGCATTTGGTGAGACAAGTGGGCCTTCTTTTATCTTCCATAAATGCAATCTTTCCCGGACCCCTTTATTATATAGCTCTTCAAGGAAAAAATATAAAGCACTTACAAAGGAGCCTCAAATACTCAAAGATGGTAGACCTCTGTAATATGGGCCATATACTAAAAGCATCACGAAAACAGAGTGCAATAGGGTCTAAAAAACTTGAGTGACCCATGAGAGTATGCATGCAAGCCTATGGTATTCCAAACTAGAGATATATGCATGCAATTTTTGTTTTTAGGAGAGAATGTGCCTGCTGAAAAAAATATTTTTAAAAAGTGCATTGCAGAATATCAGGAATTTGCTGTGGGACACCTTGAAAACTTGCATACAGATTATGTGCACACGCCTTACAGTCACCTTTTGTGGCCGAGTGGTTAAGGCGATGGACTAGAAATCCAATGGGGTCCCCCTGCGCAGGTTCGAATCCTGCCGACAACGGGAATCTTTTTAACATCGGCTACAATTTCAGAAGTTAACCTTTAGTATTTCTTCCATGTCGGTTTTATAAATAGGTGGCTTATTTTGGTGTCACTATTGCCATATCACATATTTATTATCGCTCCCCCTTTCATATCTTTGCTATAACTCTCGTCCTTCATTAGCGATGGTGCAAACGCTTCAAATTATTATACCCTGGCTCTCTCGGTCATACCTGTGCATGCACTTGAAACTTACTTTACCAATAAAAGAAGCAAATAGAGAAATAAAATAAAGGTGCTAGCTGGATTAGGCAAACACACTTCATAAAACTGCATTTTCTTTTCTATTCTCCCCCGTGTTACAAGCTTAACTGCTCCCTGTGTAATTTCTCTTAACCTGCTGTTCCTGGAAGAGAATTTCATCTACAAGCTCTTTCTGTGTTTTTTCCTAGTCTTTTCTTTCCCTTTCCTTAGATTTGTAACTGTTCCTTTACGTGCTCTATTTAGGCGCCATTAATCTCATTTGAGCTCCTTGTACCTGCTGCTGTTTTCTCCACACCTCATACTGCCTTTTCCCTCTTTCTCTCTTTCTCTGCGGTTGGTGGCTACTTTCCAAAGCGTCTGATGCCCCAATGTTACTTCGTCTTGTTGTCAGACGTGAATTTGAAAAGCAACAAAATTAACAAGCCTTTACCACTCACACATGGCAGAAGTTTATACTTTAATTCAATGAGCTAAGAAAAGTGTGTTGTGGGGCCCCTACGAGCCATGGTGCTTGCTTCATCATAATTAGGCATGCAGTCATTAGCCACAGCTCTGATTATGGGTCACTGAGGTCAGTTTCAATAATTCCTCAAAAACCTAACCATGCAGTCCCCCCTAACTGTGTAGTTATCTTGCTTTACTGCTGTTTGTGTGATTAGCTGGGAGGAGCTCACGGCAGCATCCTCCCAATAAAGGTGTAGATGGACCGTTCCTTAACTCTTTCTTGCTTCACATACAGATGGCTTGAGGAGGTTCAGGGGAGATGCAGGTCTAATAAACAGAATAGAATATCTGCGCCAGGTGTGTTTCTCTGCATTGGTGTCCCATCACAGGCCCACCAGTGTATGTGTGATCTTTGACTCCTGCCAGTTCACAAGCACGCGGCCAGGAAACGGTTTCAGCCTATCAACCACTGAGGAGATAAAGCCTTTGTATAAGGAATGAGGAAGCAATGAACACATTCAGCCTATCACAGGAGTAGACCTGAGTGTTCCGAATTATAATTTCTTCATGTCACTGTACGTTATTGAGCCCAAGTAGCTCGCTGTGATCGTATAGTGGTTAGTACTCTGTGTTGTGGCCGCAGCAACCTCGGTTCGAATCCGAGTCATGGCATTGTGGTTGGCAATGTCACGGCAGTTGGGTTTTTCCTTTACAGAATTCCCAAAAGTACCAGTTGTTTTTGTAAAATGTCTATTAAAAACAGATCCTTTTCAATATTTAAACGATCTAACGACAAATTATTTAAACACACATAATTATAAGATGTAGGTATACTGTACTTACTGACATAAATTATCGTTCTTGAACATATTTGCGGTAAGGGGAGCGGAGCTCTCCCCCAGGCCAATCAGAATGCAGATGAATGCAGTTGCAGTTGAGTGACCTGTGCTGTGGCTGTCTACAGGGAATGCACATATGTAGCTGTCTCGCAGCCCAATCCAGACGTCAATTGAAGACAGGTTTTCATGCAAATAGAGCAGTAAGTGCAGAGAAATGCTCACTCTCTAAAAATGGCATTTATACAATAGTAAGATGAAATCCAACCTCACAAGTAGATAGGATTTATCAATAAATAAATAAAGCTTCTCCTCTCTGATATGGAATTACCCCCCAAAAAGTATAAGGGAATACCCAATGCTAACCTATGAGAGGGGCAGACCTCACAGTAGTGAAAAATGTAATAGACTGTTTGATACTCCTAGGACATACAAACTACCACAGTACATGTCTTACCTTTTACTTACATAGCATGATGCCCCTAGGACTACCTAGGGCCTACCTTAGGGGTTACTGATATGTAATAAAATTGGAGTTTAAGGCTTGGCAAGTAGTTTTAAATGCCAAGTCGAAGTGGCAGTACACTGCAGCACAGGCACTGCAGTAGCAGGCTTGAGACAGGTTTGAAATGCTATTTCTTTGGCCGGCACAATCAGTCCCTGGGTATATGGTATACCACTTTACAAGGGGCTTTCAAGTAAATTAAATCTGTCAGTCAGGTATACTCCAATTATACACATGATTAGGGAAGAAGCACGTGCACTTCAGCACTGATTAGTAGCGATAAAGTGATCAGAGTCCTAAGGCCAACAAAAAGATACAGCAAAATGCGGAGGTGAAAAGCAATAAGGTGGGGTTGGGACCACCTTAAGAATGCAAGGTCTAACAAAAACGAACTAAGGATAACATGAGTAAAACATCAGGTTTCTCTACAGCATTTGGTGAGACAAGTGGGCCTTCTTTTATCTTCCATAAATGCAATCTTTCCCGGACCCCTTTATTATATAGCTCTTCAAGGAAAAAATATAAAGCACTTACAAAGGAGCCTCAAATACTCAAAGATGGTAGACTTCTGTAATATGGGCCATATACTAAAAGCAGCACGAAAACAGAGTGCAATAGGGTCCAAAAAACTTGAGTGACCCATGAGAGTATGCATGCAAGCCTATGGTATTCCAAACTAGAGATATACGCATGCAATTTTTGTTTGTAAGAGAGAATGTGCCTGCTGAAAAAAACATTATTTTTAAAAAGTGCATTGCAGAACATCAGGAATTTGCTGTGGGACACCTTGAAAACTTGCATACAGATTATGTGCACACGCCTCACAGTCAGTTGTTGTGGCCGAGTGGTTAAGGCGATGGACTAGAAATCCATTGTGGTCTCCCCGCGCAGGTTCGAATCCTACCGACAACGAGAATCTTTTTAAAATCGGCTACAATTTCAGAAGTTAACCTTTAGTATTTCTTCCATGTCAGTTTTATAAATAGGTGGCTTATTTTGGTGTCACTATTGCCATATCACATATTTATTATCGCTCCCCCTTTCATATCTTTGCTATAACTCTCGTCTTTCATTAGCGCTGGTGCAAACGCTTCAAATTATTATACCCTGGCTCTCTCGGTCATACCTGTGCATGCACTTGAAACTTACGTTACCAATAATAGAAGCAAATAGAGAAATAAAATAAAAGTGCTAGCTGGATTAGGCAAACACACTTCATAAAACTGCATTTTCTTTTCTATTCTCCCCCGTGTTACAAGCTTAACTGCTCCCTGTGTAATTTCTCTTAACCTGCTGTTCCTGGAAGAGAATTTCATCTACAAGCTCTTTCTGTGTTTTCTCCTAGTCTTTTCTTTCCCTTTTCTTAGATTTGTAACTGTTCCTTTACGTGCTCTATTTAGGCGCCATTAATCTCATTTGAGCTCCTTGTACCTGCTGCTGTTTTCTCCACACCTCATACTGTCTTTTCCCTCTTTCTCTCTTTCTCTGCGGTGGGTGGCTACTTTCCAAAGCGTCTGATGCCCCAATGTTCCTTCGTCTTGTTGTCA
>NC_141685.1:1371553604-1371601104 GCF_964263255.1 Lissotriton vulgaris | reverse complement strand
GTACACTGCAGTACAGGCACTGCAGTAGCAGGCTTGAGACAGGTTTGAAATGCTATTTCTTTGGGCGGCACAATCAGTCCCTGGGTATATGGTATACCACTTTACACGGGGCTTTCAAGTAAATTAAATCTGTCAGTCAGGTATACTCCAATTATACACATGATTAGGGAAGAAGCACGTGCACTTCAGCACTGATTAGTAGCGATAAAGTGATCAGAGTCCTAAGGCCAACAAAAAGATACAGCAAAATGCGGAGGTGAAAAGCAATAAGGTGGGGTTGGGACCACCTTAAGAATGCAAGGTCCAACAAAAACGAACTAAGGATAACATGAGTAAAACATCAGGTTTCTCTACAGCATTTGGTGAGACAAGTGGGCCTTCTTTTATCTTCCATAAATGCAATCTTTCCCGGACCCCTTTATTATATAGCTCTTCAAGGAAAAAATATAAAGCACTTACAAAGGAGCCTCAAATACTCAAAGATGCTAGACTTCTGTAATATGGGCCATATACTAAAAGCAGCACGAAAACAGAGTGCAATAGGGTCCAAAAAACTTGAGTGACCCATGAGAGTATGCATGCAAGCCTATGGTATTCCAAACTAGAGATATACGCATGCAATTTTTGTTTTTAGGAGAGAATGTGCCTGCTGAAAAAAACATTATTTTTAAAAAGTGCATTGCAGAATATCAGGAATTTGCTGTGGGACACCTTGAAAACTTGCATACAGATTATGTGCACACGCCTTACAGTCAGTTGTTGTGGCCGAGTGGTTAAGGCGATGGACTAGAAATCCGTTGGGGTCTCCCCGCGCAGGTTCGAATCCTGCCGACAACGAGAATCTTTTTAACATCGGCTACAATTTCAGAAGTTAACCTTTAGTATTTCTTCCATGTCAGTTTTATAAATAGGTGGCTTATTTTGGTGTCACTATTGCCATATCACATATTTATTATCGATCCCCCTTTCATATCTTTGCTATAACTCTCGTCCTTCATTAGCGCTGGTGCAAACGCTTCAAATTAATATACCCTGGCTCTCTCGGTCATACCTGTGCATGCACTTGAAACTTGCTTTACCAATAAAAGAAGCAAATAGAGAAATAAAATAAAAGTGCTAGCTGGATTAGGCAAACACACTTCATAAAACTGCATTTTCTTTTCTATTCTCCCCCGTGTTACAAGCTTAACTGCTCCCTGTGTAATTTCTCTTAACCTGCTGTTCCTGGAAGAGAATTTCATCTACAAGCTCTTTCTGTGTTTTTTCCTAGTCTTTTCTTTCCCTTTTCTTAGATTTGTAACTGTTCCTTTACGTGCTCTATTTAGGCGCCATTAATCTCATTTGAGCTCCTTGTACCTGCTGCTGTTTTCTCCACACCTCATACTGTCTTTTCCCTCTTTCTCTCTTTCTCTGCGGTTGGTGGCTACTTTCCAAAGCGTCAGATGCCCCAATGTTCCTTCGTCTTGTTGTCAGACGTGAATTTGAAAAGCAACAAAATTAACAAGCCTTTACCACTCACACATGGCAGAAGTTTATACTTTAATTCAATGAGCTAAGAAAAGTGTGTTGTGGGGCCCCTACGAGCCATGGTGCTTGCTTCATCATAATTAGGCATGCAGTCATTAGCCACAGCTCTGATTATGGGTCACTGATGTCAGTTTCAATAATTCCTCAAAAACCTAACCATGCAGCCCCCCTAACTGTGTAGTTATCTTGCTTTACTGCTGTTTGTGTGATTAGCTGGGAGGAGCTCACGGCAGCATCCTCCCAATAAAAGTGTAGATGGACCGTTCCTTAACTCTTTCTTGCTTCACATACAGATGGCTTGAGGAGGTACAGGGGAGATGCAGGTCTAATAAACAGAATAGAATATCTGCGCCAGGTGTGTTTCTCTGCATTGGTGTCCCATCACAGGCCCACCAGTGTATGTGTGATCTTTGACCCCTGCCAGTTCACAAGCAGGCGGCCAGGAAACGGTTTCAGCCTATCAACCACTGAGGAGATAAAGCCTTTGTATAAGGAATGAGGAAGCAATGAACACATTCAGCCTATCACAGGAGTAGCCCTGAGTGTTCCGAATTATAATTTCTTCATGTCACTGTACGTTATTGAGACCAAGTAGATCGCCGTGATCGTATAGTGGTTAGTACTCTGCGTTGTGGCCGCAGCAACCTCGGTTCGAATCTGAGTCACGGCATTGTGGTTGGCAATGTCATGGCAGTTGGGTTTTTCCTTTACAGAATTCCCAAATGTACCAGTTGTTTTTGTAAAATGTCTATTAAAAACAGATCCTTTTCAATATTTAAACGATCTAACGACAAATTATTTAAACACACATGATTATAAGGGGGAACATCACTTACAACGCATTTATTACAACGCACTACCATTACAACGCAACCATTACAACGCAAACCATTACAACGCATTGCGCTGGGGGGCGCTCTAGGATAGGGAATATATTTAATTTACTATCCAACACCTTCCCTACTATCCACGGGGACTGGAGATGGAATAGTAAATTAAATAAATCACTATCCAGCACTTAAAAGCACTATGCGTTGTAGTGGTATGCGATGTAAAAACCGCATTGTAACAGCAGGCGTTGTAATAGCCTGCGTTGTAACGACACCAATCCGATTATAACATGTAGGTATACTGTACTTACTGACATAAATTATCGTTCTTGAACATATTTGCGGTAAAGGGAGCGGAGCTCTCCCCCAGGCCAATCAGAATGCAGATGAATGCAGTTGCAGTTGAGTGACCTGTGTTGTGGCTGTGTACAGGGAATGCACATATGTAGCTGTCTCGCAGCCCAATCCAGACGTCAATTGAAGACAGGTTTTGATGCAAATAGAGCAGTAAGTGCAGAGAAATGCTCACTCTCTAAAAATGGCATTTATACAATAGTAAGATTAAATCCAACCTCACCAGTAGATAGGATTTATCAATAAATAAATAAAGCTTCTCCTCTCTGATATGGAATTACCCCCCAAAAAGTATAAGGGAATACCCAATGCTAACCTATGAGAGGGGCAGACCTCGCAGTAGTGACACATTTAATAGACTGTTTGATACTACTAGGACATACAAACTACCACAGTACATGTCTTACCTTTTACTTACATAGCATGATGCCCCTAGGACTACCTAGGGCCTACCTTAGGGGTTACTGATATGTAATAAAATTGGAGTTTAAGGCTTGGCATGTAGTTTTAAATGCCAAGTCGAAGTGGCAGTACACTGCAGCACAGGCACTGCAGTAGCAGGCTTGAGACAGGTTTGAAATGCTATTTCTTTGGGCGGCACAATCAGTCCCTGGGTATATGGTATACCACTTTACAAGGGGCTTTCAAGTAAATTAAATCTGTCAGTCAGGTATGCTCCAATTATACACATGATTAAGGAAGAAGCACGTGCACTTCAGCACTGATTAGTAGCGATAAAGTGATCAGAGTCCTAAGGCCAACAAAAAGATACAGCAAAATGCAGAGGTGAAAAGCAATAAGGTGGGGTTGGGACCACCTTAAGAATGCAAGGTCCAACAAAAACGAACTAAGGATAACATGAGTAAAACATCAGGTTTCTCTACAGCATTTGGTGAGACAAGTGGGCCTTCTTTTATCTTCCATAAATGCAATCTTTCCCGGACCCCTTTATTATATAGCTCTTCAAGGAAAAAATATAAAGCACTTACAAAGGAGCCTCAAATACTCAAAGATGGTAGACTTCTGTAATATGGGCCATATACTAAAAGCAGCACGAAAACAGAGTGCAATAGGGTCCAAAAAACTTGAGTGACCCATGAGAGTATGCATGCAAGCCTATGGTATTCCAAACTAGAGATATACGCATGCAATTTTTGTTTTTAGGAAAGAATGTGCCTGCTGAAAAAAACATTATTTTTAAAAAGTGCATTGCAGAATATCAGGAATTTGCTGTGGGACACCTTGAAAACTTGC
This sequence comes from Lissotriton vulgaris, assembly GCF_964263255.1. Lineage (NCBI taxonomy): Eukaryota > Metazoa > Chordata > Amphibia > Caudata > Salamandridae > Lissotriton > Lissotriton vulgaris. Next base: position 1,371,597,139 of record NC_141685.1, on the reverse strand, counting down.
ATACAGATTATTTGCACACGCCTTACAGTCAGTTGTTGTGGCCGAGTGGTTAAGGCGATGGACTAGAAATCCATTGGGGTCTCCCCGCGCAGGTTCGAATCGTGCCGACAACGAGAATCTTTTTAACATCGGCTACAATTTCAGAAGTTAACATTTAGTATTTCTTCCATGTCAGTTTTATAAATAGGTGGCTTATTTTGGTGTCACTATTGCCATATCACATATTTATTATCGCTCCCCCTTTCATATCTTTGCTATAACTCTCGTCCTTCATTAGCGCTGGTGCAAACGCTTCAAATCATTATACCCTGGCTCTCTGGGTCATACCTGTGCATGCACTTGAAACTTACTTTACCAATAAAAGAAGCAAATAGAGAAATAAAATAAAAGTGCTAGCTGGATTAGGCAAACACACTTCATAAAACTGCATTTTCTTTTCTATTCTCCCCCGTGTTACAAGCTTAACTGCTCCCTGTGTAATTTCTTTTAACCTGCTGTTCCTGGAAGAGAATTTCATCTACAAGCTCTTTCTGTTTTTTTTCCTAGTCTTTTCTTTCCCTTTTCTTAGATTTGTAACTGTTCCTTTACGTGCTCTATTTAGGCGCCATTAATCTCATTTGAGCTCCTTGTACCTGCTGCTGTTTTCTCCACACCTCTAACTGTCTTTTCCCTCTTTCTCTCTTTCTCTGCGGTTGGCGGCTACTTTCCAAAGCGTCTGATGCCCCAATGTTCCTTCGTCTTGTTGTCAGACGTGAATTTGAAAAGCAACACAATTAACAAGCCTTTACCACTCACACATGGCAGAAGTTTATACTTTAATTCAATGAGCTAAGAAAAGTGTGTTGTGGGGCCCCTACGAGCCATGGTGCTTGCTTCATCATAATTAGGCATGCAGTCATTAGCCACAGCTCTGATTATGGGTCACTGAGGTTAGTTTCAATAATTCCTCAAAAACCTAACCATGCAGTCCCCCCTAACTGTGTAGTTATCTTGCTTTACTGCTGTTTGTGTGATTAGCTGGGAGGAGCTCACGGCAGCATCCTCCCAATAAAAGTGTAGATGGACCGTTCCTTAACTCTTTCTTGCTTCACATACAGATGGCTTGAGGAGGTACAGGGGAGATGCAGGTCTAATAGACAGAATAGAATATCTGCGCCAGGTGTGTTTCTCTGCATTGGTGTCCCATCACAGGCCCACCAGTGTATGTGTGATCTTTGACTCCTGCCAGTTCACAAGCAGGCGGCCAGGAAACGGTTTCATCCTATCCACCACTGAAGAGATAAAGCCTTTGTATAAGGAATGAGGAAGCAATGAACACATTCATCCTATCACAGGAGTAGCCCTGAGTGTTCCGAATTATAATTTCTCCATGTCACGGTACGTTATTGAGCCCAAGGAGCTCGCTGTGATCGTATAGTGGTTAGTACTCTGTGTTGTGGCCGCAGCAACCTCGGTTGGAATCCGAGACACGGCATTGTGGCTGGCAATGTCACGGCAGTTGGGTTTTTCCTTTACAGAATTCCCAAATGTACCAGTTGTTTTTGTAAAATGTCTATTAAAAACAGATCCTTTTAAATACTTTAACGATCTGACGACAAATTATTTAAACACACATGATTATAAGATGTAGGTATACTGTACTTACTGACATAAATTATCGTTCTTGAACATATTTGTGGTAAGGGGAGCGGAGCTCTCCCCCAGGCCAATCAGAATGCAGATGAATGCAGTTGCAGTTGAGTGACCTGTGCTGTGGCTGTCTACAGGGAATGCACATATGTAGCTGTCTCGCAGCCCAATCCAGACGTCAATTGAAGACAGGTTTTCATGCAAATAGAGCAGTAAGTGCAGAGAAATGCTCACTCTCTAAAAATGGCATTTATACAATAGTAAGATGAAATCCAACCTCACAAGTAGATAGGATTTATCAATAAATAAATAAAGCTTCTCCTCTCTGATATGGAATTACCCCCCAAAAAGTATAAGGGAATACCCAATGCTAACCTATGAGAGGGGCAGACCTCACAGTAGTGAAAAATGTAATAGACTGTTTGATACTCCTAGGACATACAAACTACCACAGTACATGTCTTACCTTTTACTTACATAGCATGATGCCCCTAGGACTACCTAGGGCCTACCTTAGGGGTTACTGATATGTAATAAAATTGGAGTTTAAGGCTTGGCAAGTAGTTTTAAATGCCAAGTCGAAGTGGCAGTACACTGCAGCACAGGCACTGCAGTAGCAGGCTTGAGACAGGTTTGAAATGCTATTTCTTTGGCAGGCACAATCAGTCCCTGGGTATATGGTATACCACTTTACAAGGGGCTTTCAAGTAAATTAAATCTGTCAGTCAGGTATACTCCAATTATACACATGATTAGGGAAGAAGCACGTGCACTTCAGCACTGATTAGTAGCGATAAAGTGATCAGAGTCCTAAGGCCAACAAAAAGATACAGCAAAATGCGGAGGTGAAAAGCAATAAGGTGGGGTTGGGACCACCTTAAGAATGCAAGGTCTAACAAAAACGAACTAAGGATAACATGAGTAAAACATCAGGTTTCTCTACAGCATTTGGTGAGACAAGTGGGCCTTCTTTTATCTTCCATAAATGCAATCTTTCCCGGACCCCTTTATTATATATCTCTTCAAGGAAAAAATATAAAGCACTTACAAAGGAGCCTCAAATACTCAAAGATGGTAGACTTCTGTAATATGGGCCATATACTAAAAGCAGCACGAAAACAGAGTGCAATAGGGTCCAAAAAACTTGAGTGACCCATGAGAGTATGCATGCAAGCCTATGGTATTCCAAACTAGAGATATACGCATGCAATTTTTGTTTTTAGGAGAGAATGTGCCTGCTGAAAAAAACATTATTTTTAAAAAGTGCATTGCAGAACATCAGGAATTTGCTGTGGGACACCTTGAAAACTTGCATACAGATTATGTGCACACGCCTCACAGTCAGTTGTTGTGGCCGAGTGGTTAAGGCGATGGACTAGATATCCATTGTGGTCTCCCCGCGCAGGTTCGAATCCTACCGACAACGAGAATCTTTTTAAAATCGGCTACAATTTCAGAAGTTAACCTTTAGTATTTCTTCCATGTCAGTTTTATAAATAGGTGGCTTATTTTGGTGTCACTATTGCCATATCACATATTTATTATCGCTCCCCCTTTCATATCTTTGCTATAACTCTCGTCTTTCATTAGCGCTGGTGCAAACGCTTCAAATTATTATACCCTGGCTCTCTCGGTCATACCTGTGCATGCACTTGAAACTTACGTTACCAATAATAGAAGCAAATAGAGAAATAAAATAAAAGTGCTAGCTGGATTAGGCAAACACACTTCATAAAACTGCATTTTCTTTTCTATTCTCCCCCGTGTTACAAGCTTAACTGCTCCCTGTGTAATTTCTCTTAACCTGCTGTTCCTGGAAGAGAATTTCATCTACAAGCTCTTTCTGTGTTTTCTCCTAGTCTTTTCTTTCCCTTTTCTTAGATTTGTAACTGTTCCTTTACGTGCTCTATTTAGGCGCCATTAATCTCCTTTGAGCTCCTTGTACCTGCTGCTGTTTTCTCCACACCTCATACTGTCTTTTCCCTCTTTCTCTCTTTCTCTGCGGTGGGTGGCTACTTTCCAAAGCGTCTGATGCCCCAATGTTCCTTCGTCTTGTTGTCAGACGTGAATTTGAAAAGCAACAAAATTAACAACACATATGGCAGAAGTTTATACTTTAATTCAATGAGCTAAGAAAAGTGTGTTGTGGGGCCCCTACGAGCCATGGTGCTTGCTTCATCATAATTAGGCATGCAGTCATTAGCCACAGCTCTGATTATGGGTCACTGAGGTCAGTTTCAATAATTCCTCAAAAACCTAACCATGCAGTCCCCCCTAACTGTGTAGTTATCTTGCTTTACTGCTGTTTGTGTGATTAGCTGGGAGGAGCTCACGGCAGCATCCTCCCAATAAAAGTGTAGATGGACCGCTCCTTAACTCTTTCTTGCTTCACATACAAATGGCTTGAGGAGGTACAGGGGAGATGCAGGTCTAATAAACAGAATAGAATATCTGCGCCAGGTGTGTTTCTCTGCATTGGTGTCGCATCACAGGCCCACAAGTGTATGTGTGATCTTTGACTCCTGCCAGTTCACAAGCAGGCTGCCAGGAAACGGTTTCAGCCTATCAACCACTGAGGAGATAAAGCCTTTGTATAAGGAATGAGGAAGCAATGAACACATTCAGCCTATCACAGGAGTAGCCCTGAGTGTTCCGAATTATAATTTCTCCATGTCACTGTATGTTATTGAGCCCAAGTAGCTTGCCGTGATCGTATAGTGGTTAGTACTCTGCGTTGTGGCCGCAGCAACCTCGGTTCGAATCCGAGTCACCGCATTGTGGTTGGCAATGTCACGGCAGTTGGGTATTTCCTTTACAGAATTCCCAAATGTACCAGTTGTTTTTGTAAAATGTCTATTAAAAACAGATCCTTTTAAATATTTTAACGATCTAACGACAAATTATTTAAACACACATGATTATAAGATGTAGGTATACTGTACTTACTGACATAAATTATCGTTCTTGAACATATTTGCGGTGGGGGGAGCGGAGCTCTCCCCCATGCCAATCAGAATGCAGATGAATGCAGTTGCAGTTGAGTGACCTGTGTTGTGGCTGTCTACAGGGAATGCACATATGTAGCTGTCTCGCAGCCCAATCCAGACGTCAATTGAAGACAGGTTTTCATGCAAATAGAGCAGTAAGTGCAGAGAAATGCTCACTCTCTAAAAATGGCATTTATACAATAGTAAGATTAAATCCAACCTCACCAGTAGATAGGATTTATCAATAAATAAATAAAGCTTCTCCTCTCTGATATGGAATTACCCCCCAAAAAGTATAAGGGAATACCCAATGCTAACCTATGAGAGGGGCAGACCTCACAGTAGTGAAAAATGTAATAGACTGTTTGATACTACTAGGACATACAAACTACCACAGTACATGTCTTACCTTTTACTTACATAGCATGATGCCCCTAGGACTACTTAGGGCCTACCTTAGGGGTTACTGATATGTAATAAAATTGGAATTTAAGGCTTGACAAGTAGTTTTAAATGCCAAGTCGAAGTGGCAGTACACTGCAGCACAGGCACTGCAGTAGCAGGCTTGAGACAGGTTTGAAATGCTATTTCTTTGGGCGGCACAATCAGTCCCTGGGTATATGGTATACCACTTTACAAGGGGCTTTCAAGTAAATTAAATCTGTCAGTCAGGTATACTCCAATTATACACATGATTAGGGAAGAAGCACGTGCACTTCAGCACTGATTAGTAGCGATAAAGTGATCAGAGTCCTAAGGCCAACAAAAAGATACAGCAAAATGCGGAGGTGAAAAGCAATAAGGTGGGGTTGGGACCACCTTAAGAATGCAAGGTCTAACAAAAACGAACTAAGGATAACATGAGTAAAACATCAGGTTTCTCTACAGCATTTGGTGAGACAAGTGGGCCTTCTTTTATCTTCCATAAATGCAATCTTTCCCGGACCCCTTTATTATATAGCTCTTCAAGGAAAAAATATAAAGCACTTACAAAGGAGCCTCAAATACTCAAAGATGGTAGACTTCTGTAATATGGGCCATATACTAAAAGCAGCACGAAAACAGAGTGCAGTAGGGTCCAAAAAACTTGAGTGACCCATGAGAGTATGCATGCAAGCCTATGGTATTCCAAACTAGAGATATACGCATGCAATTTTTGTTTTTAGGAGAGAATGTGCCTGCTGAAAAAAACATTATTTTTAAAAAGTGCATTGCAGAATATCAGGAATTTGCTGTGGGACACCTTGAAAACTTGCATACAATTATGTGCACATGCCTCACAGTCAGTTGTTGTGGCCGAGTGGTTAAGGCGATGGACTAGAAATCCATTGGGGTCTCCCCGTGCAGGTTCGAATCCTGCCGACAACGAGAATCTTTTTAACATCGGCTACAATTTCAGAAGTTAACCTATAGTATTTCTTCCATGTCAGCTTTATAAATAGGTGGCTTATTTTGGTGTCACTATTGCCATATCACATATTTATTATCGCTCCCCCTTTCATATCTTTGCTATAACTCTCGTCCTTCATTAGCGCTGGTGCAAACGCTTCAAATTATTATACCCTGGCTCTCTCGGTCATACCTGTGCATGCACTTGAAACTTACTTTACCAATAAAAGAAGCAAATAGAGAAATAAAATAAAAGTGCTAGCTGGATTAGGCAAACACACTTCATAAAACTGCATTTTCTTTTCTATTCTCCCCCGTGTTACAAGCTTAACTGCTCCCTGTTTAATTTCTCTTAACCTGCTGTTCCTGGAAGAGAATTTCATCTACAAGCTCTTTCTGTGTTTTTTCCTAGTCTTTTCTTTCCCTTTTCTTAGATTTGTAACTGTTCCTTTACGTGCTCTATTTAGGCGCCATTAATCTCATTTGAGCTCCTTGTACCTGCTGCTGTTTTCTCCACACCTCATACTGTCTTTTCCCTCTTTCTCTGTTTCTCTGCGGTTGGTGGCTACTTTCCAAAGCGTCTGATGCCCCAATGTTCCTTCGTCTTGTTGTCAGACGTGAATTTGAAAAGCAACAAAATTAACAAGCCTTTACCACTCACACATGGCAGAAGTTTATACTTTAATGCAATGAGCTAAGAAAAGTGTGTTGTGGGGCCCCTACGAGCCATGGTGCTTGCTTCATCATAATTAGGCATGCAGTCATTAGACACAGCTCTGATTATGGGTCACTGAGGTCAGTTTCAATAATTCCTCAAAAACCTAACCATGCAGTCCCTCCTAACTGTGTAGTTATCTTGCTTTACTGCTGTTTGTGTGATTAGCTGGGAGGAGCTCACGGCAGCATCCTCCCAATAAAAGTGTAGATGGACCGTTCCTTAACTCTTTCTTGCTTCACATACAGATGGCTTGAGGAGGTACAGGGGAGATGCAGGTCTAATAAACAGAATAGAATATCTGCGCCAGGTGTGTTTCTCTGCATTGGTGTCCCATCACAGGCCCACCAGTGTATGTGTGGACTTTGACTCCTGCCAGTTCACAAGCAGGCGGCCAGGAAACGGTTTCAGCCTATCAACCACTGAGGAGATAAAGCCTTTGTATAAGGAATGAGGAAGCAATAAACACATTCAGCCTATCACAGGAGTAGCCCTGAGTGTTCCGAATTATAATTTCTTCATGTAACTGTACGTTATTGAGCCCAAGTAGCTCGCCGTGATCGTATAGTGGTTAGTACTCTGCGTTGTGGCCGCAGCAACCTCGGTTCGAATCCGAGTCACAGCATTTTGGTTGGCAATGTCACGGCAGTTGGGTTTTTCCTTTACAGAATTCCCAAATGTACCAGTTGTTTTTGTAAAATGTCTATTAAAAACAGATCCTTTTCAATATTTAAACGATCTAACGACAAATTATTTAAACACACATGATTATAAGATGTAGGTATACTGTACTTACTGACATAAATTATCGTTCTTGAACATATTTGCGGTAAGGGGAGCGGAGCTCTCCCCCAGGCCAATCAGAATGCAGATGAATGCAGTTGCAGTTGAGTGACCTGTGTTGTGGCTGTCTACAGGGAATGCACATATGTAGCTGTCTCGCAGCCCAATCCAGACGTCAATTGAAGACAGGTTTTCATGCAAATAGAGCAGTAAGTGCAGAGAAATGCTCACTCTCTAAAAATGGCATTTATACAATAGTAAGATTAAATCCAACCTCACCAGTAGATGGGATTTATCAATAAATAAATAAAGCTTCTCCTCTCTGATATGGAATTACCCCCCAAAAAGTATAAGGGAATACCCAATGCTAACCTATGAGAGGGGCAGAAATCACAGTAGTGAAAAATGTAATAGACTGTTTGATACTACTAGGACATACAAACTACCACAGTACATGTCTTACCTTTTACTTACATAGCATGATGCCCCTAGGACTACTTAGGGCCTACCTTAGGGGTTACTGATATGTAATAAAATTGGAATTTAAGGCTTGACAAGTAGTTTTAAATGCCAAGTCGAAGTGGCAGTACACTGCAGCACAGGCACTGTAGTAGCAGGCTTGAGACAGGTTTGAAATGCTATTTCTTCGGGCGGCACAATCAGTCCCTGGGTATATGGTATACCACTTTACAAGGGGCTTTCAAGTAAATTAAATCTGTCAGTCAGGTGTACTCCAATTATACACATGATTAGGGAAGAAGCACGTGCACTTCAGCACTGATTAGTAGCGATAAAGTGATCAGATTTCTAAGGCCAACAAAAAGATACAGCAAAATGCGGAGGTGAAAAGCAATAAGGTGGGGTTGGGACCACCTTAAGAATGCAAGGTCTAACAAAAACGAACTAAGGATAACATGAGTAAAACATCAGGTTTCTCTACAGCATTTGGTGAGACAAGTGGGCCTTCTTTTATCTTCCATAAATGCAATCTTTCCCGGACCCCTTTATTATATAGCTCTTCAAGGAAAAAATATAAAGCACTTACAAAGGAGCCTCAAATACTCAAAGATGGTAGACTTCTGTAATATGGGCCATATACTAAAAGCAGCACGAAAACAGAGTGCAGTAGGGTCCAAAAAACTTGAGTGACCCATGAGAGTATGCATGCAAGCCTATGGTATTCCAAACTAGAGATATACGCATGCAATTTTTGTTTTTAGGAGAGAATGTGCCTGCTGAAAAAAACATTATTTTTAAAAAGTGCATTGCAGAATATCAGGAATTTGCTGTGGGACACCTTGAAAACTTGCATACAATTATGTGCACATGCCTCACAGTCAGTTGTTGTGGCCGAGTGGTTAAGGCGATGGACTAGAAATCCATTGGGGTCTCCCCGTGCAGGTTCGAATCCTGCCGACAACGAGAATTTTTTTTTAACATCGGCTACAATTTCAGAAGTTAACCTATAGTATTTCTTCCATGTCAGCTTTATAAATAGGTGGCTTATTTTGGTGTCACTATTGCCATATCACATATTTATTATCGCTCCCCCTTTCATATCTTTGCTATAACTCTCGTCCTTCATTAGCGCTGGTGCAAACGCTTCAAATTATTATACCCTGGCTCTCTCGGTCATACCTGTGCATGCACTTGAAACTTACTTTACCAATAAAAGAAGCAAATAGAGAAATAAAATAAAAGTGCTAGCTGGATTAGGCAAACACACTTCATAAAACTGCATTTTCTTTTCTATTCTCCCCCGTGTTACAAGCTTAACTGCTCCCTGTTTAATTTCTCTTAACCTGCTGTTCCTGGAAGAGAATTTCATCTACAAGCTCTTTCTGTGTTTTTTCCTAGTCTTTTCTTTCCCTTTTCTTAGATTTGTAACTGTTCCTTTACGTGCTCTATTTAGGCGCCATTAATCTCATTTGAGCTCCTTGTACCTGCTGCTGTTTTCTCCACACCTCATACTGTCTTTTCCCTCTTTCTCTGTTTCTCTGCGGTTGGTGGCTACCTTCCAAAGCGTCTGATGCCCCAATGTTCCTTCGTCTTGTTGTCAGACGTGAATTTGAAAAGCAACAAAATTAACAAGCCTTTACCACTCACACATGGCAGAAGTTTATACTTTAATGCAATGAGCTAAGAAAAGTGTGTTGTGGGGCCCCTACGAGCCATGGTGCTTGCTTCATCATAATTAGGCATGCAGTCATTAGACACAGCTCTGATTATGGGTCACTGAGGTCAGTTTCAATAATTCCTCAAAAACCTAACCATGCAGTCCCTCCTAACTGTGTAGTTATCTTGCTTTACTGCTGTTTGTGTGATTAGCTGGGAGGAGCTCACGGCAGCATCCTCCCAATAAAAGTGTAGATGGACCGTTCCTTAACTCTTTCTTGCTTCACATACAGATGGCTTGAGGAGGTACAGGGGAGATGCAGGTCTAATAAACAGAATAGAATATCTGCGCCAGGTGTGTTTCTCTGCATTGGGGTCCCATCACAGGCCCACCAGTGTATGTGTGGACTTTGACTCCTGCCAGTTCACAAGCAGGCGGACAGGAAACGGTTTCAGCCTATCAACCACTGAGGAGATAAAGCCTTTGTATAAGGAATGAGGAAGCAATAAACACATTCAGCCTATCACAGGAGTAGCCCTGAGTGTTCCGAATTATAATTTCTTCATGTAACTGTACGTTATTGAGCCCAAGTAGCTCGCCGTGATCGTATAGTGGTTAGTACTCTGCGTTGTGGCCGCAGCAACCTCGGTTCGAATCCGAGTCACAGCATTTTGGTTGGCAATGTCACGGCAGTTGGGTTTTTCCTTTACAGAATTCCCAAATGTACCAGTTGTTTTTGTAAAATGTCTATTAAAAACAGATCCTTTTCAATATTTAAACGATCTAACGACAAATTATTTAAACACACATGATTATAAGATGTAGGTATACTGTACTTACTGACATAAATTATCGTTCTTGAACATATTTGCAGTAAGGGGAGCGGAGCTCTCCCCCAGGCCAATCAGAATGCAGATGAATGCAGTTGCAGTTGAGTGACCTGTGTTGTGGCTGTCTACAGGGAATGCACATATGTAGCTGTCTCGCAGCCCAATCCAGACGTCAATTGAAGACAGGTTTACATGCAAATAGAGCAGTAAGTGCAGAGAAATGCTCACTCTCTAAAAATGGCATTTATACAATAGTAAGATTAAATCCAACCTCACCAGTAGATAGGATTTATCAATAAATAAATAAAGCTTCTCCTCTCTGATATGGAATTACCCCCCAAAAAGTATAAGGGAATACCCAATGCTAACCTATGAGAGGGGCAGACCTCACAGTAGTGAAAAATGTAATAGACTGTTTGATACTACTAGGACATACAAACTACCACAGTACATGTCTTACCTTTTACTTACATAGCATGATGCCCCTAGGACTACTTAGGGCCTACCTTAGGGGTTACTGATATGTAATAAAATTGGAATTTAAGGCTTGACAAGTAGTTTTAAATGCCAAGTCGAAGTGGCAGTACACTGCAGCACAGGCACTGTAGTAGCGGGCTTGAGATAGGTTTGAAATGCTATTTCTTTGGGCGGCACAATCAGTCCCTGGGTATATGGTATACCACTTTACAAGGGGCTTTCAAGTAAATTAAATCTGTCAGTCAGGTGTACTCCAATTATACACATGATTAGGGAAGAAGCACGTGCACTTCAGCACTGATTAGTAGCGATAAAGTGATCAGAGTCCTAAGGCCAACAAAAAGATACAGCAAAATGCGGAGGTGAAAAGCAATAAGGAGGGGTTGGGACCACCTTAAGAATGCAAGGTCTAACAAAAACGAACTAAGGATAACATGAGTAAAACATCAGGTTTCTCTACAGCATTTGGTGAGACAAGTGGGCCTTCTTTTATCTTCCATAAATGCAATCTTTCCCGGACCCCTTTATTATATAGCTCTTCAAGGAAAAAATATAAAGCACTTACAAAGGAGCCTCAAATACTCAAAGATGGTAGACTTCTGTAATATGGGCCATATACTAAAAGCAGCACGAAAACAGAGTGCAATAGGCTCCAAAAAACTTGAGTGACCCATGAGAGTATGCATGCAAGCCTATGGTATTCCAAACTAGAGATATACGCATACAATTTTTGTTTTTAGGAGAGAATGTGCCTGCTGAAAAAAACATTATTTTTAAAAAGTGCATTGCAGAATATCAGGAATTTGCTGTGGGACACCTTGAAAACTTGCATACAATTATGTGCACATGCCTCACAGTCAGTTGTTGTGGCCGAGTGGTTAAGGCGATGGACTAGAAATCCATTGGGGTCTCCCCGCGCAGGTTCGAATCCTGCCGACAACGAGAATCTTTTTAACATCGGCTACAATTTCAGAAGTTAACCTATAGTATTTCTTCCATGTCAGTTTTATAAATAGGTGGCTTATTTTGGTGTCACTATTGCCATATCACATATTTATTATCGCTCCCCCTTTCATATCTTTGCTATAACTCTCGTTCTTCATTAGCGCTGGTGCAAACGCTTCAAATTATTATACCCTGGCTCTCTCGGTCATACCTGTGCATGCACTTGAAACTTACTTTACCAATAAAAGAAGCAAATAGAGAAATAAAATAAAAGTGCTAGCTGGATTAGGCAAACACACTTCATAAAACTGCATTTTCTTTTCTATTCTCCCCCGTGTTACAAGCTTAACTGCTCCCTGTGTAATTTCTCTTAACCTGCTGTTCCTGGAAGAGAATTTCATCTACAAGCTCTTTCTGTGTTTTTTCCTAGTCTTTTCTTTCCCTTTTCTTAGATTTGTAACTGTTCCTTTACGTGCTCTATTTAGGCGCCATTAATCTCATTTGAGCTCCTTGTACCTGCTGCTGTTTTCTCCACACCTCATACTGTCTTTTCCCTCTTTCTCTGTTTCTCTGCGGTTGGTGGCTACTTTCCAAAGCGTCTGATGCCCCAATGTTCCTTCGTCTTGTTGTCAGACGTGAATTTGAAAAGCAACAGAATTAACAAGCCTTTACCACTCACACATGGCAGAAGTTTATACTTTAATTCAATGAGCTAAGAAAAGTGTGTTGTGGGGCCCCTACGAGCCATGGTGCTTGCTTCATCATAATTAGGCATGCAGTCATTAGCCACAGCTCTGATTATGGGTCACTGAGGTCAGTTTCAATAATTCCTCAAAAACCTAACCATGCAGTCCCCCCTAACTGTGTAGTTATCTTGCTTTACTGCTGTTTGTGTGATTAGCTGGGAGGAGCTCACGGCAGCATCCTCCCAATAAAAGTGTAGATGGACCGTTTCTTAACTCTTTCTTGCTTCACATAAAGATGGCTTGAGGAGGTACAGGGGAGATGCAGGTCTAATAAACAGAATAGAATATCTGCGCCAGGTGTGTTTCTCTGCATTGGTGTCCCATCACAGGCCCACCAGTGTATGTGTGGACTTTGACTCCTGCCAGTTCACAAGCAGGCGGCCAGGAAACGGTTTCAGCCTATCAACCACTGAGGAGATAAAGCCTTTGTATAAGGAATGAGGAAGCAATGAACACATTCAGCCTATCACAGGAGTAGCCCTGAGTGTTCCGAATTATAATTTCTTCATGTCACTGTACGTTATTGAGCCCAAGTAGCTCGCCGTGATCGTATAGTGGTTAGTACTCTGCGTTGTGGCCGCAGCAACCTCGGTTCAAATCCGAGTCACGGCATTGTGGTTGGCAATGTCACGGCAGTTGGGTTTTTCCTTTACAGAATTCCCAAATGTACCAGTAGTTTTTGTAAAATGTCTATTAAAAACAGATCCTTTTCAATATTTAAACGATCTAACGTCAAATTATTTAAACACACATGATTATAAGATGTAGGTATACTGTACTTACTGACATAAATTATCGTTCTTGAACAAATTTGCGGTAAGGGGAGCAGAGCTCACCCCAGGCCAATCAGAATGCAGATGAATGCAGTTGCAGTTGAGTGACCTGTGTTGTGGCTGTCTACAGGGAATGCACATATGTAGCTGTCTCGCAGCCCAATCCAGACGTCAATTGAAGACAGGTTTTCATGCAAATAGAGCAGTAAGTGCAGAGAAATGCTCACTCTCTAAAAATGGCATTTATACAATAGTAAGATTAAATCTAACCTCACCAGTAGATAGGATTTATCAATAAATAAATAAAGCTTCTCCTCTCTGATATGGAATTACCCCCCAAAAAGTATAAGGGAATACCCAATGCTAACCTATGAGAGGGGCAGACCTCACAGTAGTGAAAAATGTAATAGACTGTTTGATAGTACCTGGACATACAAACTACCACAGTACATGTCTTACCTTTTACTTACATAGCATGAAGCCCCTAGGACTATTTAGGGCCTACCTTAGGGGTTACTGATATGTAATAAAATTGGAGTTTAAGGCTTGGCAAGTAGTTTTAAATGCCAAGTCGAAGTGGCAGTACACTGCAGCACAGGCACTGCAGTAGCAGGCTTGAGACAGGTTTGAAATGCTATTTCTTTGGGCGGCACAATCAGTCCCTGGGTATATGGTATACCACTTTACAAGGGGCTTTCAAGTAAATTAAATCTGTCAGTCAGGTATACTCCAATTATACACATGATTAGGTAAGAAGCACGTGCACTTCAGCACTGATTAGTAGCGATAAAGTGATCAGAGTCCTAAGGCCAACAAAAAGATACAGCAAAATGTGGAGGTGAAAAGCAATAAGGTGGGGTTGGGACCACCTTAAGAATGCAATGTCTAACAAAAACGAACTAAGGATAACATGAGTAAAACATCAGGTTTCTCTACAGCATTTGGTGAGACAAGTGGGCCTTCTTTTATCTTCCATAAATGCAATCTTTCCCGGACCCCTTTATTATATAGCTCTTCAAGGAAAAAATATAAAGCACTTACAAAGGAGCCTCAAATACTCAAAGATGGTAGACTTCTGTAATATGGGCCATATACTAAAAGCAGCACGAAAACAGAGTGCAATAGGGTCCAAAAAACTTGAGTGACCCATGAGAGTATGCATGCAAGCCTATGGTATTCCAAACTAGAGATATACGCATGCAATTTTTGTTTTTAGGAGAGAATGTGCCTGCTGAAAAAAACATTGTTTTTAAAAAGTGTATTGCAGAACATCAGGAATTTGCTGTGGGACACCTTGAAAACTTGCATACAGATTATGTGCACACGCCTTACAGTCAGTTGTTGTGGCCGAGTGGTTAAGCCGATGGACTAGAAATCCATTGGGGTCTCCCCGCGCAGGTTCGAATCCTGCCGACAACGAGAATCTTTTTAACATCGGCTACAATTTCAGAAGTTAACCTTTAGTATTTCTCCCATGTCAGTTTTATAAATAGGTGGCTTATTTTGGTGTCACTATTGCCATATCACATATTTATTATCGCTCCCCCTTTCATATCTTTGCTATAACTCTCGTCCTTCATTAGCGCTGGTGCAAACGCTTCAAATTATTATACCCTGGCTCTCTCGGTCATACCTGTGCATGCACTTGAAACTTACTTTACCAATAAAAGAAGCAAATAGAGAAATAAAATAAAAGTGCTAGCTGGATTAGGCAAACACACTTCATAAAACTGCATTTTCTTTTCTATTCTCCCCCGTGTTACAAGCTTAACTGCTCCCTGTGTAATTTCTCTTAACCTGCTGTTCCTGGAAGAGAATTTCATCTACAAGCTCTTTCTGTGTTTTTTCCTAGTCTTTTCTTTCCCTTTTCTTAGATTTGTAACTGCTAATTTACGTGCTCTATTTAGGCGCCATTAATCTCATTTGAGCTCCTTGTACCTGCTGCTGTTTTCTCCACACCTCATACTGTCTTTTCCCTCTTTCTCTCTTTCTCTGCGGTTGGTGGCTACTTTCCAAAGCTTCTGATGCCCCAATGTTCCTTCGTCTTGTTGTCAGACGTGAATTTGAAAAGCAACAAAATTAACAAGCCTTTACCACTCACACATGGCAGAAGTTTATACTTTAATTCAATGAGCTAAGAAAAGTGGGTTGTGGGGCCCCTACGAGCCATGGTGCTTGCTTCATCATAATTAGGCATGCAGTCATTAGCCACAGCTCTGATTATGGGTCACTGAGGTCAGTTTCAATAATTCCTCAAAAACCTAACCATGCAGTCCCCCCTAACTGTGTAGTTATCTTGCTTTACTGCTGTTTGTGTGATTAGCTGGGAGGAGCTCACGGCAGCATCCTCCCAATAAAAGTGTAGATGGACCGTTCCTTAACTCTTTCTTGCTTCACATACAGATGGCTTGAGGAGGTACAGGGGAGATGCAGGTCTAATAAACAGAATAGAATATCTGCGCCAGGTGTGTTTCTCTGCATAGGTGTCCCATCACAGTCCCACCAGTGTATGTGTGATCTTTGACTCCTGCCAGTTCACAAGCAGGCGGCCAGGAAACGGTTTCAGCCTATCAACCACTGAGGAGATAAAACCTTTGTATAAGGAATGAGGAAGCAATGAACACATTCAGCCTATCACAGGAGTAGCCCTGAGTGTTCCGAATTATAATTTCTTCATGTCACTGTATGTTATTGAGCCCAAGTAGCTCGCCGTGATCGTATAGTGGTTAGTACTCTGCGTTGTGGCCGCAGCAACCTCGGTTCGAATCCGAGTCACGGCATTGTGGTTGGCAATGTCACGGCGGTTGGGTTTTTCCTTTACAGAATTCCCAAATGTACCAGTTGTTTTTGTAAAATGTCTATTAAAACCAGATCCTCATCAATATTTAAACGATCTAACGACAAATTATTTAAACACACATGATTATAAGATGTAGGTATACTGTACTTACTGACATAAATTATCATTCTTGAACATATTTGCGGTAAGGGGAGCGGAGCTCTCCCCCAGGCCAATCAGAATGCAGATGAATGCAGTTGCAGTTGAGTGACCTGTGTTGTGGCTGTCTACAGGGAATGCACATATGTAGCTGTCTCGCAGCCCAATCCAGACGTCAATTGAAGACAGGTTTTCATGCAAATAGAGCAGTAAGTGCAGAGAAATGCTCACTCTCTAAAAATGGCATTTATACAATAGTAAGATTAAATCCAACCTCACCAGTAGATAGGATTTATCAATAAATAAATAAAGCTTCTCCTCTCTGATATGGAATTACCCCCCAAAAAGTATAAGGGAATACCCAATGCTAACCTATGAGAGGGGCAGACCTCACAGTAGTGAAAAATGTAATAGACTGTTTGATACTACTAGGACATACAAACTACCACAGTACATGTCTTACCTTTTACTTACATAGCATGATGCCCCTAGGACTACTTAGGGCCTACCTTAGGGGTTACTGATATGTAATAAAATTGGAGTTTAAGGCTTGGCAAGTAGTTTTAAATGCCAAGTCGAAGTGGCAGTACACTGCAGCACAGGCACTGCAGTAGCAGGCTTGAGACAGGTTTGAAATGCTATTTCTTTGGGCGGCACAATCAGTCCCTGGGTATATGGTATACCACTTTACAAGGGGCTTTCAAGTAAATTAAATCTGTCAGTCAGGTATACTCCAATTATACACATGATTAGGGAAGAAGCACGTGCACTTCAGCACTGATTAGTAGCGATAAAGTGATCAGAGTCCTAAGGCCAACAAAAAGATACAGCAAAATGCGGAGGTGAAAAGCAATAAGGTGGGGTTGGGACCACCTTAAGAATGCAAGGTCTAACAAAAACGAACTAAGGATAACATGAGTAAAACATCAGGTTTCTCTACAGCATTTGGTGAGACAAGTGGGCCTTCTTTTATCTTCCATAAATGCAATCTTTCCCGGACCCCTTTATTATATAGCTCTTCAAGGAAAAAATATAAAGCACTTACAAAGGAGCCTCAAATACTCAAAGATGGTAGACTTCTGTAATATGGGCCATATACTAAAAGCAGCACGAAAACAGAGTGCAATAGGGTCCAAAAAACTTGAGTGACCCATGAGAGTATGCATGCAAGCCTATGGTATTCCAAACTAGAGATATACGCATGCAATTTTTGTTTTTAGGAGAGAATGTGCCTGCTGAAAAAAACATTATTTTTAAAAAGTGCATTGTAGAATATCAGGAATTTGCTGTGGGACACCTTGAAAACTTGCATACAGATTATGTGCACAGGCCTTACAGTCAGTTGTTGTGGCCGAGTGGTTAAGGTGATGGACTAGAAATCCATTGGGGTCTCCCCGCGCAGGTTCGAATCCTGCCGACAACGAGAATCTTTTTAACATCGGCTACAATTTCAGAAGTTAACCTTTAGTATTTCTTCCATGTCAGTGATAAATAGGTGGCTTATTTTGGTGTCACTATTGCCATATCACATATTTATTATCGCTCCTCCTTTCATATCTTTGCTGTAACTCTCGTCCTTCATTAGCGCTGGTGCAAACGCTTCAAATTAATATACCCTGGCTCTCTCGGTCATACCTGTGCATGCACTTGAAACTTGCTTTACCAATAAAAGAAGCAAATAGAGAAATAAAATAAAAGTGCTAGCTGGATTAGGCAAACACACTTCATAAAACTGCATTTTCTTTTCTATTCTCCCCCGTGTTACAAGCTTAACTGCTCCCTGTGTAATTTCTCTTAACCTGCTGTTCCTGGAAGATAATTTCATCTACAAGCTCTTCCTGTGTTTTTTCCTAGTCTTTTCTTTCCCTTTTCTTAGATTTGTAACTGTTCCTTTACGTGCTCTATTTAGGCGCCATTAATCTCATTTGAGCTCCTTGTACCTGCTGCTGTTTTCTCCACACCTCATACTGTCTTTTCCCTCTTTCTCTCTTTCTCTGCGGTTGGTGGCTACTTTCCAAAGCGTCTGATGCCCCAATGTTCCTTCGTCTTGTTGTCAGACGTGAATTTGAAAAGCAACAAAATTAACAAGCCTTTACCACTCACACATGGCAGAAGTTTATACTTTAATTCAATGAGCTAAGAAAAGTGTGTTGTGGGGCCCCTACGAGCCATGGTGCTTGCTTCATCATAATTAGGCATGCAGTCATTAGCCACAGTTAGCCACAGCTCTGATTATGGGTCACTGAGGTCAGTTTCAATAATTCCTCAAAAACCTAACCATGCAGTCCCCCCTAACTGTGTAGTTATCTTGCTTTACTGCTGTTTGTGTGATTAGCTGGGAGGAGCTCACGGCAGCATCCTCCCAATAAAAGTGTAGATGGACCGTTCCTTAACTCTTTCTTGCTTCACATACAGATGGCTTGAGGAAGAACAGGGGAGATGCAGGTCTAATAAACAGAATAGAATATCTGCGCCAGGTGTGTTTGTCTGCATTGGTGTCCCATCAAGGGCCCACCAGTGTATGTGTGATCTTTGACTCCTGCCAGTTCACAAGCAGGCGGCCAGGAAACGGTTTCAGCCTATCAACCACTGAGGAGATAAAGCCTTTGTATAAGGAATGAGGAAGCAATGAACACATTCAGCCTATCACAGGAGTAGCCCTGAGTGTTCCGAATTATAATTTCTTCATGTCACTGTATGTTATTGAGCCCAAGTAGCTCGCCGTGATCGTATAGTGGTTAGTACTCTGCGTTGTGGCCGCAGCAACCTCGGTTTGAATCCGAGTCACGGCATTGTGGTTGGCAATGTCACAGCAGTTGGGTTTTTCCTTTACAGAATTCCCAAATGTACCAGTTGTTTTTGTAAAATGTCTTTTAAAAACAGATCCTTTTCAATATTTAAACGATCTAACGACAAATTATTTAAACACACATGATTATAAGATGTAGGTATACTGTACTTACTGACATAAATTATCATTCTTGAACATATTTGCGGTAAGGGGAGCGGAGCTCTCCCCCAGGCCAATCAGAATGCAGATGAATGCAGTTGCAGTTGAGTGACCTGTGTTGTGGCTGTCTACAGGGAATGCACATATGTAGCTGTGTCGCAGCCCAATCCAGACGTCAATTGAAGACAGGTTTTCATGCAAATAGAGCAGTAAGTGCAGAGAAATGCTCACTCTCTAAAAATGGCATTTATACAATAGTAAGATTAAATCCAACCTCACCAGTAGATAGGATTTATCAATAAATAAATAAAGCTTCTCCTCTCTGATATGGAATTACCCCCCAAAAAGTATAAGGGAATACCCAATGCTAACCTATGAGAGGGGCAGACCTCACAGTAGTGAAAAATGTAATAGACTGTTTGATACTACTAGGACATACAAACTACCACAGTACATGTCTTACCTTTTACTTACATAGCATGATGCCCCTAGGACTACTTAGGGCCTACCTTAGGGGTTACTGATATGTAATAAAATTGGAGTTTAAGGCTTGGCAAGTAGTTTTAAATGCCAAGTCGAAGTGGCAGTACACTGCAGCACAGGCACTGCAGTAGCAGGCTTGAGACAGGTTTGAAATGCTATTTCTTTGGGCGGCACAATCAGTCCCTGGGTATATGGTATACCACTTTACAAGGGGCTTTCAAGTAAATTAAATCTGTCAGTCAGGTATACTCCAATTATACACATGATTAGGGAAGAAGCACGTGCACTTCAGCACTGATTAGTAGCGATAAAGTGATCAGAGTCCTAAGGCCATCAAAAAGATACAGCAAAATGCGGAGGTGAAAAGCAATAAGGTGGGGTTAGGACCACCTTAAGAATGCAAGGTCTAACAAAAACGAACTAAGGATAACATGAGTAAAACATCAGGTTTCTCTACAGCATTTGGTGAGACAAGAGTGCCTTCTTTTATCTTCCATAAATGCAATCTTTCCCGGACCCCTTTATTATTTAGCTCTTCAAGGAAAAAATATAAAGCACTTACAAAGGAGCCTCAAATACTCAAAGATGGTAGACTTCTGTAATATGGGCCATATACTGAAAGCAGCACGAAAACAGAGTGCAATAGGGTCCAAAAAACTTGAGTGACCGATGAGAGTATGCATGCAAGCCTATGGTATTCCAAACTAGAGATATACGCATGCAATTTTTGTTTTTAGGAGAGAATGTGCCTGCTGAAAAAAACATTATTTTTAAAAAGTGCATTGCAGAATATCAGGAATTTGCTGTGGGACACCTTGAAAACTTGCATACAGATTATGTGCACACGCCTTACAGTCAGTTGTTGTGGCCGAGTCGTTAAGGCGATGGACTAGAAATCCATTGGGGTCTCCCCGCGCAGGTTCGAATCCTGCCGACAACGAGAATCTTTTTAACATCGGCTACAAATTCAGAAGTTACCCTTTAGTATTTCTTCCATGTCAGTTTTATAAATAGGTGGCTTATTTTGGTGTCACTATTGCCATATCACATATTTATTATCGCTCCCCCTTTCATATCTTTGCTATAACTCTCGTCCTTCATTAGCGCCGGTGCAAACGCTTCAAATTAATATACCCTGGCTCTCTCGGTCATACCTGTTGTCAGGACTCAATCTGTGAGCCCTGTCATCACCCATCCAATTGCACTGTTAAGTAAATCAAGTGGGACTGCAAACACATGGAAGAACAAAGTGCGTGCCTGGAGATATAAGATGGCCGCCATTGCTGCCAGGCTGGAAGACAGTAGACGTTCTAGTCTTTCAAACCCCAGCTGCTGAGAATCCTAATGTGAAGCGCGAGCGTCATGAAGACCTCGCACTTCACTAAAGACTCGAGTTTGAGGAGGTTCGCCTTTTTTTCCTAAGGAGACGGAGATTCAAATCCTAGTGTTTTTTCAGATTAAGTACATGTATTAGTATTTTAGTCAGAGTAAATTCCTTGCTACCAGACTCGGCGCAGAAAGCCAAGCGCGAGTCTTAATGAACTTGAGAGAGTTAACGGAGAGAAGTTTAGTGAGCAGACAATGCTCAGCTGAGAGACAATCATCCGTCACGGCTGACAGAAAAGAAAGCCGCATTCTTAAAGAACAGCCGCGGTGCGACTGAGGAGTTGCCGCCTGTCGCGGCTGACAGATAGTTAAGACGCTGATTGCCGCTAAGCAGCTGAAGAGCACCTCATCTGTCACGGCTGACAGAAAAGAAAACCGCATTCACAAAGAAGAGCCGCGGTGCGTCCGAGGAGTTGCCGCCTGTCGCGGCTGACAGATAGTAAAGCCGCTGATTGCCGCTAAGTAGCGGAAAAGCACCTACACGTTCCAGTCATCAGAAGAATAACTGGAGGACAACAAAAATCGAGTGAGAAGCCCCAGTGCTAATACAGAAGAAGCAAGCTAAGTACTAGATAAATATATATATATATATTTTCAAAGATAATTCATTTCTCAACTGTGAATTCCATAAGCTTATGAACTATTAAAACAAACGCTCTACAACAGACAAGAAAGCAAATGAAAAGGTTTAAAGACTTACCTTGACAGCGAGGGCATTTTGAGGATTTCAGAGAACCTAAGAGAAAAGAGAAAAAAAGACCCTTTTATAAATCAGAACCCATGTTAACAAGAAGGCAGAGAAAGAAAGACCCTTTATAAATCAGAACCCATGTTAACAAGAGGGCTCATATAACAGCGAATGACAACTGATAGCTGAGCAGAAGTCTAACTCTTTCCATAAGAAGAGTGGCAAGGTCCAGTGGCACAAAGGTGGGTGAGCAGAGATAAGGCGTACCTACTATAGAAGATAATGATAGACCAATGGTAGCAATGTAATGTTGTGTTATTGTTTTTAGGTTCCTCCAATCTACTCAACTATCTGAAGGCAGAGTCAGAGGGGAACCAGCGCAGGACCATTCTCTTCTCTGTTTGTTATTTTATCCACACCCCCTTCCCTGAGGGTAATGAAGGAAGGGTTCAGTGACTTGACCCGCCGACATTGCTCAGAGGGATTTGGGTTCTAGCATCTCTGTTCCCGTGCAAGACCTTGGCGAGCAAGATAAGCTGTATAGATCCTGACAGAGTGAAGTGCCCAAGTAGCCTTAGCACCTGAACAGAGATGGCAGAAGGAATAGATGTCCAATCCTTGGGTACGATATTAGATGCCATACAGAAAGAATTGGGAGCGGTGAGGGAGGAGAATCGAAGTTTGAGGCAAGAAGTGATCAGTGCTAGGAAAGAAACGGCTGATTTGGCGCTAAGACTACGCCAACCGAGTAGTTTAGAGAGAGAAGCCATGAACCCAGTCTTAGAGACAGCTAATAGGTCCACCACTCAGGTTATACATTCTCTTTCCCCGGTCATTCCATTAGCAGCTCCAGAGAGATTTAATGGGGACCCTCAGAAAGCGCAGATATTTTTATCACAATGCTCATTGCATTTCATGTGCCGCCCTTCAATCTTCCCCGACGCGCAATCTAGAGTGGCCTTCATACTCTCATATCTTAGCGGAGATGCAGCTTCATGGTCCATGCCCCTAGTCACAAGAGATGACCCTTTGCTACGAAATTTCGAGGATTTTAAACAAGAATTTTTAAGAATATTCGACAGACGAAGGATTTCTCAGGTGGTGGATAACGAACTTTTAGACCTTCGACAGGGAAATCGAGATTTGATTGCATACCTGGCCCAATTCAATAAGCTGGTTGTGGAGACCAATTTGCCAGAAAGCAAGAGGGCCGCAGTTTTTTATCGTGGGCTGAGAGACGAATTAAAAGACACCTTAGCTCAAATCCCTAACCGGCCTACCGAAATCTCAGCACTGATAGATTTAGTGTTAGAGATTGATTTTCGTCAAGGAGAACGGCGTGGGGAAAAGAAGAAAGATTTTAAAACAATCCCTCCGAGATTTGACCGGGCTCGGTCAGATGGCGCTAAAACCTCTGAGAATCATACAGGAATTGAACCAATGCAAATTGGGACTATAAGGGGCCCTTTAACTAAAGAAGAGAAGGAAAGAAGAAGAACGAACCACCAATGCATGTATTGTGGATCCGGAAATCATTTTGTCCGAGAATGTCCGAAGAAACCAAAGGGTCCATTCAAGCCGAAGGAAAACTAATGGCACCACCTGCGGGAGGAGTTGAACAGGTGAGTGCGACTCAGGAAATAACTCCACATGAACACCAAGTCGCGAACACGCTACAGTCGGCGGAGCCGCATCTAATTTTGACAATGGAAGTGAAATTCAGACAGACTACCTTGACAGAAGTATCCGTGATGATTGACTCAGGTGCCACGGGAAATTTTTGTGATTTAAAATTTGCCATGAGAGTTGGAATTCAGGCAATTCGGAAGGTCAAGAGTGAACCAGTTCGTGCTGTAGATGGGACAAATCTTTCTTCAGGGCCCATCGTGAGTCATACCGAGACTATCCAACTGACGACCAGAGAAGGACATCAGGAGAAAGTTCAGTTTAATTTGATAGATGCCCCGCAATTCCAATTAATTCTTGGTCTCCCTTGGCTAACAGAGCACAATCCTACAATTAATTGGAGCTCCAGAACAATAGTGATGGACTCAAGCTATTGTTGTGAAAATTGTTTCGATGCAAAGGATCAAGTTGAGAAGACCACCCCTGCGCAGGCCTTGTGTACCATTGAGCATTCCCTGTGTGCGATCGACATTCAGGAAATTCTGGAAGTATATAAGGAATTCGCAGAGGTATTCAATGAAGTGGAAGCAGAACGTCTACCACCACATCGAGTTTATGACTGCAAGATAGAATTAGAGCCAGGGTCAAATTTGCCATGCAGCCGGGTTTATGCCTTGACCGAGAAGGAACACCAACATTTGAAGGAGTACTTGGATAAGTATCTTGCCAATGGTTTCATCCGACCGTCCGAATCGCCAGTCTCGTCGCCTCTGTTTTTCGTGCCTAAGAAGGAGGGAGAATTGCGGACGTGCATCGACTACAGAGCCATAAATAAAATAACCAAGAAGAACAGGTACCCTCTACCATTAATCTCAGTGCTTCCAGACCAAGTTAAAGGGGCTCAAATCTATACAAAGCTCGATCTAAGAGGGGCTTATCATCTAGTTCGGATGCGAGAAGGAGACGAGTGGAAGACAGCATTTCAGACAAGATTTGGGCTTTTTGAATATCAAGTGATGCCCTATGGATTGTGCAATGCCCCGGCTGCATTCCAGCACTTCATCAACGACGTTTTGAAAGACTTTATCGATCAGTGTGCAATTGTGTACATAGATGATATTTTAATCTATTCTTCCGATGTGGCAAGACATCACGAACAAGTGAGAGGAGTGTTACAGAAATTACAGGAAAATAAATTATTCGTGAAGTTAGAAAAATGCGCCTTTGATGTAACCAAGGTGGAGTTCTTGGGCTTCGTACTGTCACCCTCCGGAATCGTGATGGACCAACGCAAGGTGGAAGCAGTGACAAACTGGAAATCTCCGAAAAGTGTGAAGGAAGTTCAAGGCTTCATAGGATTCGCAAACTTTTATCGGAGATTTATAAGTAAGTTCTCCTAAAAGATCCTTCCTCTTAACAAATTACTGAAGAAAGGAACCAAGTTTGAGTGGTCAGAAGAAGCAGAAGAGGCCTTTCAATTGTTGAAGAAAAACTTCACCACAGCGGCAGTGTTATTGCATGCGGATCCATCAGAACCCTTTTATGTAGAAACTGATGCGTCAGATCAGGCAGTGGGAGGAGTGCTGTCACAACGGCATAAAACTACGGGTCAATTGCATCCAGTTGCCTACAGATCCAGGAAATTATCTCCAGCTGAAGTGAATTATACTATCACGGAGAAAGAGTTGTTGGCTATCAAGGACGCCTTTAAGGAGTGGCGACATTATTTGATGGGGGCCCGACATCAAGTAACGGTGTTTACGGATCATCGTAATTTAAAATTTTTGAAAACGGCCAGAACACTCACTCCAAGACAGCTGAGGTGGTCGCTGTACTTTGCAGATTACGATTTCATAATCACCTTTTGCCCTGGAAGCCAAAATGGGAAAGCAGACGCATTATCCAGAATTGGTACTGAGCTCCAGAGAACCTCCAAAGACATTCAGTCCATTATTCCCAGTGATAAAATTATCGGAACCATAACCACCATTCAACTACAAGAGTCAATTGCAGATGTCATGAGCGAAGAGGCCATGCAGAAGTGGGTAGAAGAAGACATCAACAGAAGAATAATTCAACAATTGCCTTACTACAAGAATGCCTTGTACTTACCAACAATCGAGTTGCGTCAACAAGTAATGCAAGAATGTCATGACGACAAACTGGCCGGCCACAAGGGAGAAGCGAAGACAGAGGAATTGGTCAAGAGACATTATTGGTGGCCTAAAATGACGTCAGATATTGAGATGTATGTAAAGTCTTGTGAGATTTGCGCGCAGGGGAAGTCGGAACGGCAGGCTCCAAAAGGGTTACTGCAACCCTTACCCACACCCCCCCATCCATGGCACACAGTTACATTAGACCTTATAACAGATCTGCCAGTAAGTCAGGGAATCAACACCGTCCTAGTGGTAGTGGATGCCTTCTCAAAAATGGCCCATTTCACAGCTCTAAAGGGGGTACCTACAGCCAGTCAGTTAGCAGCTCACTTTAGCGCCCAGATTGTTAAGATCCATGGAATTCCTAAGATAGTGATTTCGGACAGGGGTTCCCAATTTGTGTCCCGTTTTTGGAAAGCCTTTATGGATGGGTTGGGAACAGAGGTTAGGTTCTCCCCTAGCTATCACCCCGAGACAGATGGGCAGACAGAGAGGGTAAACCAAGAATTGGAACAATACTTACGACTCTTCCTTTTAAAAGAAGAAGGGAATTGGTCGGAATATTTGTGGACAGCCGAATTTGCCCATAATAATGCAAAGAATGCCTCAACTGGGTTTTCTCCTTTCTTCGTGAATTATGGCAGACATCCGAACGCAACCATTCGCCAAATGGAAATAGCAGTCCCAGCAGTGAAAGAAGTCATGTCACATTTATTTCGAATCCAACAAGAAGCCATGAACAATCTTCGATCAGCAAAAACAAAATACAAGGAATATGCTGATCGGAAGAGAAAAGCTGGACCTCTCCTGGTTAAAGGTGACCAGGTTTGGTTAAGTACCAAAAATTTGAGACTCAAAGGAAACAGGAAGTTTCAACCTCGATTCATTGGTCCTTACCCTATCGAGGATCAAATTAATCAAGTCACTTATCGTTTGGAACTGCCATCCAAGTTGAAAATTCATCCAGTCTTCCATGTTTCACTGTTGAAGAAGGCATCTATGAGTCTGAGGAGCCAACTACCGCCAAAGCCAATCCAGTTGGAAACTGGAACAGAGTTTGAAGTAAAAGAAATTTTGGATTCCAAGTGGTCAAAAGGCAGACTGTATTATTTAATAGACTGGAAAGGTTATGGCCCAGAGGAACGGTCTTGGGAGCGGGAGGAGGACGTTCATGCACCAAGATTAGTAAAATCCTTTCATCAATGGTTCCCTGCTAAGCCAAGTAAGGAAGGATCTACCTTGTTGGGGGGTACTGTCAGGACTCAATCTGTGAGCCCTGTCATCACCCATCCAATTGCACTGTTAAGTAAATCAAGTGGGACTGCAAACACATGGAAGAACAAAGTGCGTGCCTGGAGATATAAGATGGCCGCCATTGCTGCCAGGCTGGAAGAAAGTAGACGTTCTAGTCTTTCAAACCCCAGCTGCTGAGAATCCTAATGTGAAGCGCGAGCGTCATGAAGACCTCGCACTTCACTAAAGACTCGAGTTTGAGGAGGTTCGCCTTTTTTTCCTAAGGAGACGGAGATTCAAATCCTAGTGTTTTTTCAGATTAAGTACATGTATTAGTATTTTAGTCAGAGTAAATTCCTTGCTACCAGACTCGGCGCAGAAAGCCAAGCGCGAGTCTTAATGAACTTGAGAGAGTTAACGGAGAGAAGTTTAGTGAGCAGACAATGCTCAGCTGAGAGACAATCATCCGTCACGGCTGACAGAAAAGAAAGCCGCATTCTTAAAGAACAGCCGCGGTGCGACTGAGGAGTTGCCGCCTGTCGCGGCTGACAGATAGTTAAGACGCTGATTGCCGCTAAGCAGCTGAAGAGCACCTCATCTGTCACGGCTGACAGAAAAGAAAACCGCATTCACAAAGAAGAGCCGCGGTGCGTCCGAGGAGTTGCCGCCTGTCGCGGCTGACAGATAGTAAAGCCGCTGATTGCCGCTAAGTAGCGGAAAAGCACCTACACGTTCCAGTCATCAGAAGAATAACTTGAGGACAACAAAAATCGAGTGAGAAGCCCCAGCGCTAATACAGAAGAAGCAAGCTAAGTACTAGATAAATATATATATATATATTTTCAAAGATAATTCATTTCTCAACTGTGAATTCCATAAGCTTATGAACTATTAAAACAAACGCTCTACAACAGACAAGAAAGCAAATGAAAAGGTTTAAAGACTTACCTTGACAGCGAGGGCATTTTGAGGATTTCAGAGAACCTAAGAGAAAAGAGAAAAAAAGACCCTTTTATAAATCAGAACCCATGTTAACAAGAAGGCAGAGAAAGAAAGACCCTTTATAAATCAGAACCCATGTTAACAAGAGGGCTCATATAACAGCGAATGACAACTGATAGCTGAGCAGAAGTCTAACTCTTTCCATAAGAAGAGTGGCAAGGTCCAGTGGCACAAAGGTGGGTGAGCAGAGATAAGGCGTACCTACTATAGAAGATAATGATAGACCAATGGTAGCAATGTAATGTTGTGTTATTGTTTTTAGGTTCCTCCAATCTACTCAACTATCTGAAGGCAGAGTCAGAGGGGAACCAGCGCAGGACCAGTCTCTTCTCTGTTTGTTATTTTATCCACACCCCCTTCCCTGAGGGTAATGAAGGAAGGGTTCAGTGACTTGACCCGCCGACATTGCTCAGAGGGATTTGGGTTCTAGCATCTCTGTTCCCGTGCAAGACCTTGGCGAGCAAGATAAGCTGTATAGATCCTGACACCTGTGCATGCAATTGAAACTTACTTTACCAATAAAAGAAGCAAATAGAGAAATAAAATAAAAGTGCTAGCTGGATTAGGCAAACACACTTCATAAAACTGCATTTTCTTTTCTATTCTCCCCCGTGTTACAGGCTTAACTGCTCCCTGTGTAATTTCTCTTAACCTGCTGTTCCTGGAAGAGAATTTCATCTACAAGCTCTTTCTGTGTTTTTTCCTAGTCTTTTCTTTCCCTTTTCTTAGATTTGTAACTGTTCCTTTACGTGCTCTATTTAGGCGCCATTAATCTCATTTGAGCTCCTTGTACCTGCTGCTGTTTTCTCCACACCTCATACTGTCTTTTCCCTCTTTCTCTCTTTCTCTGCGGTTGGTGGCTACTTTCCAAAGCGTCTGATGCCCCAATGTTCCTTCGTCTTGTTGTCAGACGTGAATTTGAAAAGCAACAAAATTAACAAACCTTTGCCACTCACACATGGCAGAAGTTTATACTTTAATTCAATGAGCTAAGAAAAGTGTGTTGTGGGGCCCATACGAGCCATGGTGCTTGCTTCATCATAATTAGGCATGCAGTCATTAGCCACAGCTCTGATTATGGGTCACTGAGGTTAGTTTCAATAATTCCTCAAAAACCTAACCATGCAGTCCCCTCTAACTGTGTAGTTAACTTGCATTACTGCTGTTTGTGTGATTAGCTGGGAGGAGCTCACGGCAGCATCCTCCCAATAAAAGTGTAGATGGACCGTTCCTTAACTCTTTCTTGCTTCACATACAGATGGCTTGAGGAGGTACAGGGGAGATGCAGGTCTAATAAACAGAATAGAATATCTGCGCCAGGTGTGTTTCTCTGCATTGGTGTCCCATCACAGGCCCACCAGTGTATGTGTGATCTTTGACTCCTGCCAGTTCACAAGCAGGCGGCCAGGAAACGGTTTCAGCCTATCAACCACTGAGGAGATAAAGCCTTTGTATAAGGAATGAGGAAGCAATGAACACATTCAGCCTATCACAGGAGTAGCCCTGAGTGTTCCGAATTATAATTTCTTCATGTCACTGTACAATATTGAGCCCAAGTAGCTCGCCGTGATCGTATTGTGGTTAGTACTCTGCGTTGTGGCCGCAGCAATCTCGGTTCGAATCCGAGTCACGGCATTGTGGTTGGCAATGTCACGGCAGTTGGGTTTTTCCTTTACAGAATTCCCAAATGTACCAGTTGTTTTTGTAAAATGTCTATTAAAAACAGATCCTTTTCAATATTTAAACAATCTAACGACAAATTATTTAAACACACATGATTATAAGATGTAGGTATACTGTACTTACTGACATAAATTATTGTTCTTGAACATATTTGCGGTAAGGGGAGCGGAGCTCTCCCCCAGGCCAATCAGAATGCAGATGAATGCAGTTGCAGTTGAGTGACCTGTGTTGTGGCTGTCTACAGGGAATGCACATATGTAGCTGTCTCGCAGCGCAATCCAGACGTCAATTGAAGACAGGTTTTCATGCAAATAGAGCAGTAAGTACAGAGAAATGCTCACTCTCAAAAAATGGCATTTATACAATAGTAAGATTAAATCCAACCTCACCAGTAGATAGGATTTATCAATAAATAAATAAAGCTTCTCCTCTCGATATGGAATTACCCCCCAAAAAGTATAAGGGAATACCTAATGCTAACCTATGAGAGGGGCAGACCTCACAGTAGTGAAAAATGTAATAGACTGTTTGATACTACTAGGACATACAAACTACCACAGTACATGTCTTACCTTTTACTTACATAGCATGATGCCCCTAGGACTACCTAGGGCCTACCTTAGGGGTTACTGATATGTAATAAAATTGGAGTTTAAGGCTTGGCAAGTAGTTTTAAATGCCAAGTCGAAGTGGCAGTACACTGCAGCACAGGCACTGCAGTAGCAGGCTTGAGACAGGTTTGAAATGCTATTTCTTTGGGCGGCACAATCAGTCCCTGGGTATATGGTATACCACTTTACAAGGGGCTTTCAAGTAAATTAAATCTGTCAGTCAGGTATACTCCAATTATACACATGAATAGGGAAGAAGCACTTGCACTTCAGCACTGATTAGTAGCGATAAAGTGATCAGAGTCCTAAGGCCAACAAAAAGATACAGCAAAATGCAGAGGTGAAAAGCAATAAGGTGGGGTTGGGACCACCTTAAGAATGCAAGGTCTAACAAAAACGAACTAAGGATAACATGAGTAAAACATCAGGTTTCTCTACAGCATTTGGTGAGACAAGTGGGCCTTCTTTTATCTTCCATAAATGCAATCTTTCCCGGACCCCTTTATTATATAGCTCTTCAAGGAAAAAATATAAAGCACTTACAAAGGAGCCTCAAATACTCAAAGATGGTAGACTTCTGTAATATGGGCCATATACTAAAAGCAGCACGAAAACAGAGTGCAATAGGGTCTCAAAAACTTGAGTGACCCATGAGAGTATGCATGCAAGCCTATGGTATTCCAAACTAGAGATATACGCATGCAATTTTTGTTTTTAGGAGAGAATGTGCCTGCTGAAAAAAATATTTTTAAAAAGTGCATTGCAGAATATCAGGAATTTGCTGTGGGACACCTTGAAAACTTGCATACAGATTATGTGCACACGCCTTACAGTCAGCTTTTGTGGCCGAGTGGTTAAGGCGATGGACTAGAAATCCATTGGGGTCCCCCTGCGCAGGTTCGAATCCTGCCGACAACGAGAATCTTTTTAACATCGGCTACAATTTCAGAAGTTAACCTTTAGTATTTCTTCCATGTCGGTTTTATGAATAGGTGGCTTATTTTGGTGTCACTATTGCCATATCACATATTTATTATCGCTCCCCCTTTCATATCTTTGCTATAACTCTCGTCCTTCATTAGCGATGGTGCAAACGCTTCAAATTATTATACCCTGGCTCTCTCGGTCATACCTGTGCATGCACTTGAAACTTACTTTACCAATAAAAGAAGCAAATAGAGAAATAAAATAAAAGTGCTAGCTGGATTAGGCAAACACACTTCATAAAACTGCATTTTCTTTTCTATTCTCCCCCGTGTTACAAGCTTAACTGCTCCCTGTGTAATTTCTCTTAACCTGCTGTTCCTGGAAGAGAATTTCATCTACAAGCTCTTTCTGTAATTTTTCCTAGTCTTTTCTTTCTCTTTCCTTAGATTTGTAACTGTTCCTTTACGTGCTCTATTTAGGCGCCATTAATCTCATTTGAGCTCCTTGTACCTGCTGCTGTTTTCTCCACACCTCATACTGCCTTTTCCCTCTTTCTCTCTTTCTCTGCGGTTGGTGGCTACTTTCCAAAGCGTCTGATGCCCCAATGTTACTTCGTCTTGTTGTCAGACGTGAATTTGAAAAGCAACAAAATTAACAAGCCTTTACCACTCACACATGGCAGAAGTTTATACTTTAATTCAATGAGCTAAGAAAAGTGTGTTGTGGGGCCCCTACGAGCCATGGTGCTTGCTTCATCATAATTAGGCATGCAGTCATTAGCCACAGCTCTGATTATGGGTCACTGAGGTCAGTTTCAATAATTCCTCAAAAACCTAACCATGCAGTCCCCCCTAACTGTGTAGTTATCTTGCTTTACTGCTGTTTGTGTGATTAGCTGGGAGGAGCTCACGGCAGCATCCTCCCAATAAAGGTGTAGATGGACCGTTCCTTAACTCTTTCTTGCTTCACATACAGATGGCTTGAGGAGGTACAGGGGAGATGCAGGTCTAATAAACAGAATAGAATATCTGCGCCAGGTGTGCTTTTCTGCATTGCTGTCCCATCACAGGCCCACCAGTGTATGTGTGATCTTTGACTCCTGCCAGTTCACAAGCAGGCGGCCAGGAAACGGTTTCAGCCTATCAACCACTGAGGAGATAAAGCCTTTGTATAAGGAATGAGGAAGCAATGAACACATTCAGCCTATCACAGGAGTAGCCCTGAGTGTTCCGAATTATAATTTCTTCATGTCACTGTACGTTATTGAGCCCAAGTAGCTCGCTGTGATCGTATAGTGGTTAGTACTCTGCGTTGTGGCCGCAGGAACCTCGGTTCGAATCCGAGTCATGGCATTGTGGTTGGCAATGTCACGGCAGTTGGGTTTTTCCTTTACAGAATTCCCAAATGTACCAGTTGTTTTTGTAAAATGTCTATTAAAAACAGATCCTTTTCAATATTTAAACGATCTAACGACAAATTATTTAAACACACAGGATTATAAGATGTAGGTATACTGTACTTACTGACATAAATTATCGTTCTTGAACATATTTGCGGTAAGGGGAGCGGAGCTCTCCCCCAGGCCAATCAGAATGCAGATGAATGCAGTTGCAGTTGAGTGACCTGTGCTGTGGCTGTCTACAGGGAATGCACATATGTAGCTGTCTCGCAGCCCAATCCAGACGTCAATTGAAGACAGGTTTTCATGCAAATAGAGCAGTAAGTGCAGAGAAATGCTCACTCTCTAAAAATGGCATTTATACAATAGTAAGATGAAATCCAACCTCACAAGTAGATAGGATTTATCAATAAATAAAAAAAGCTTCTCCTCTCTGATATGGAATTACCCCCCAAAAAGTATAAGGGAATACCCAATGCTAACCTATGAGAGGGGCAGACCTCACAGTAGTGAAAAATTTAATAGACTGTTTGATACTACTAGGACATACAAACTACCACAGTACATGTCTTACCTTTTACTTACATAGCATGATGCCCCTAGGACTACCTAGGGCCTACCTTAGGGGTTACTGATATGCAATAAAATTGGAGTTTAAGGCTTGGCAAGTAGTTTTAAATGCCAAGTCGAAGTGGCAGTACACTGCAGCACAGGCACTGCAGTAGCAGGCTTGAGACAGGTTTGAAATGCTATTTCTTTGGCCGGCACAATCAGTCCCTGGGTATATGGTATACCACTTTACAAGGGGCTTTCAAGTAAATTAAATCTGTCAGTCAGGTATACTCCAATTATACACATGATTAGGGAAGAAGCACGTGCACTTCAGCACTGATTAGTAGCGATAAAGTGATCAGAGTCCTAAGGCCAACAAAAAGATACAGCAAAATGCGGAGGTGAAAAGCAATAAGGTGGGGTTGGGACCACCTTAAGAATGCAAGGTCTAACAAAAACGAACTAAGGATAACATGAGTAAAACATCAGGTTTCTCTACAGCATTTGGTGAGACAAGTGGGCCTTCTTTTATCTTCCATAAATGCAATCTTTCCCGGACCCCTTTATTATATAGCTCTTCAAGGAAAAAATATAAAGCACTTACAAAGGAGCCTCAAATACTAAAAGATGGTAGACTTCTGTAATATGGGCCATATACTAAAAGCAGCACGAAAACAGAGTGCAATAGGGTCCTAAAAACTTGAGTGACCCTTGAGAGTATGCATGCAAGCCTATGGTATTCCAAACTTGAGATATACACATGCAATTTTTGTTTTTAGGAGAGAATGTGCCTGCTGAAAAAAACATTATTTTTAAAAAGTGCATTGCAGAATATCAAGAATTTGCTGTGGGACACCTTGAAAACTTGCATACAGATTATGTGCACACGCCTCACAGTCAGTTGTTGTGGCCGATTGGTTAAGGCGATGGACTAGAAATCCATTGGGGTCTCCCCGTGCAGGTTCGAATCCTGCCGACAACGAGAATCTTTTTAACATCGGCTACAATTTCAGAAGTTAACCTTTAGTATTTCTTCCATGTCAGTTTTATAAATAGGTGGCTTATTTTGGTGTCACTATTGCCATATCACATATTTATTATCGATCCCCCTTTCATATCTTTGCTATAACTCTCGTCCTTCATTAGCGCTGGTGCAAACGCTTCAAATTAATATACCCTGGCTCTCTCGGTCATACCTGTGCATGCACTTGAAACTTGCTTTACCAATAAAAGAAGCAAATAGAGAAATAAAATAAAAGTGCTAGCTGGATTAGGCAAACACACTTCATAAAACTGCATTTTCTTTTCTATTCTCCCCCGTGTTACAAGCTTAACTGCTCCCTGTGTAATTTCTCTTAACCTGCTGTTCCTGGAAGAGAATTTCATCTACAAGCTCTTTCTGTGTTTTTTCCTAGTCTTTTCTTTCCCTTTTCTTAGATTTGTAACTGTTCCTTTACGTGCTCTATTTAGGCGCCATTAATCTCATTTGAGCTCCTTGTACCTGCTGCTGTTTTCTCCACACCTCATACTGTCTTTTCCCTCTTTCTCTCTTTCTCTGCCGTTGGTGGCTACTTTCCAAAGCGTCTGATGCCCCAATGTTCCTTCGTCTTGTTGTCAGACGTGAATTTGAAAAGCAACAAAATTAACAAGCCTTTACCACTCACACATGGCAGAAGTTTATACTTTAATTCAATGAGCTAAGAAAAGTGTGTTGTGGGGCCCCTACGAGCCATGGTGCTTGCTTCATCATAATTAGGCATGCAGTCATTAGCCACAGCTCTGATTATGGGTCACTGAGGTCAGTTTCAATAATTCCTCAAAAACCTAACCATGCAGTCCCCCCTAACTGTGTAGTTATCTTGCTTTACTGCTGTTTGTGTGATTAGCTGGGAGGAGCTCACGGCAGCATCCTCCCAATAAAAGTGTAGATGGACCGTTCCTTAACTCTTTCTTGCTTCACATACAGATGGCTTGAGGAGGTACAGGGGAGATGCAGGTCTAATAAACAGAATAGAATATCTGCGCCAGGTGTGTTTGTCTGCATTGGTGTCCCATCACAGGCCCACCAGTGTATGTGTGATCTTTGACTCCTGCCAGTTCACAAGCAGGCGGCCAGGAAACGGTTTCAGCCTATCAACCACTGAGTAGATAAAGCCTTTGTATAAGGAATGAGGAAGCAATGAACACATTCAGCCTATCACAGGAGTAGCCCTGAGTGTTCCGAATTATAATTTCTTCATGTCACTGTACGTTATTGAGCCCAAGTAGATTGCCGTGATCGTATAGTGGTTAGTACTCTGCGTTGTGGCCGCAGCAACCTCGGTTCGAATCCGAGTCACGGCATTGTGGTTGGCAATGTTACTTCAGTTGGGTTTTTCCTTTACAGAATTCCCAAATGTACCAGTTGTTTTTGTAAAATATCTATTAAAAACAGATCCTTTTCAATATTTAAACGATCTAACGACAAAATATTTAAACACACATGATTATAAGATGTAGGTATACTGTACTTACTGACATAAATTATCGTTCTTGAACATATTTGCAGTAAGGGGAGCGGAGCTCTCCCCCAGGCCAATCAGATTGCAGATGAATGCAGTTGCAGTTGAGTGACCTGTGTTGTGGCTGTCTACAGGGAATGCACATATGTAGCTGTCTCGCAGCCCAATCCAGACGTCAATTGAAGACAGGTTTTCATGCAAATAGAGCAGTAAGTGCAGAGAAATGCTCACTCTCTAAAAATGGCATTTATACAATAGTAAGATTAAATGCAACCTCACCAGTAGATAGGATTTATCAATAAATAAATAAAGCTTCTCCTCTCTGATATGGAATTACCCCCCAAAAAGTATAAGGGAATACCCAATGCTAACCTATGAGAGGGGCAGACCTCACAGTAGTGAAAAATGTAATAGACTGTTTGATACTACTAGGACATACAAACTACCACAGTACATGTCTTACCTTTTACTTACATAGCATGATGCCCCTAGGACTACCTAGGGCCTACCTTAGGGGTTACTGATATGTAATAAAATTGGAGTTTAAGGCTTGGCAAGT
Organism: Lissotriton vulgaris; assembly: GCF_964263255.1. Taxonomy (NCBI): domain Eukaryota; kingdom Metazoa; phylum Chordata; class Amphibia; order Caudata; family Salamandridae; genus Lissotriton; species Lissotriton vulgaris. Next base: position 1,371,561,052 of record NC_141685.1, on the reverse strand, counting down.
AGTTTTAAATGCCAAGTCGAAGTGGCAGTACACTGCAGCACAGGCACTGCAGTAGCGGGCTTGAGACAGGTTTGAAATGCTATTTCTTTGGGCGGCACAATCAGTCACTGGGTATATGGTATACCACTTTACAAGGGGCTTTCAAGTAAATTCAATCTGTCAGTCAGGTATACTCCAATTATGCACATGATTAGGGAAGAAGCACGTGCACTTCAGCACTGATTAGTAGCGATAAAGTGATCAGAGTCCTAAGGCCAACAAAAAGATACAGCAAAATGCGAGGTGAAAAGCAATAAGGTGGGGTTGGGACCACCTTAAGAATGCAAGGTCTAATAAAAAACGAACTACGGATAACATGAGTAAAACATCAGGTTTCTCTACAGCATTTGGTGAGACAAGTGGGTCTTCTTTTATCTTCCATAAATGCATTCTTTCCCGGACCCCTTTATTATATAGCTCTTCAAGGAAAAAATATAAAGCACTTACAAAGGAGCCTCAAATACTCAAAGATGGTAGACTCTGTAATATGGGCCATATACTAAAAGCAGCACGAAAACAGAGTGCAATAGGGTCCAGAAAACTTGAGTGACCCATGAGATTATGCATGCAAGCCTATGGTATTCCAAACTAGAGATATACGCATGCAATTTTTGTTTTTAGGAGAGAATGTGCCTGCTGAAAAAAACATTATTTTTAAAAAGTGCATTGCAGAATATCAGGAATTTGCTGTGGGACACCTTGAAAACTTGCATACAGATTATTTGCACACGCCTTACAGTCAGTTGTTGTGGCCGAGTGGTTAAGGCGATGGACTAGAAATCCATTGGGGTCTCCCCGCGCAGGTTCGAATCGTGCCGACAACGAGAATCTTTTTAACATCGGCTACAATTTCAGAAGTTAACGTTTAGTATTTCTTCCATGTCAGTTTTATAAATAGGTGGCTTATTTTGGTGTCACTATTGCCATATCACATATTTATTATCGCTCCCCCTTTCATATCTTTGCTATAACTCTCGTCCTTCATTAGCGCTGGTGCAAACGCTTCAAATCATTATACCCTGGCTCTCTGGGTCATACCTGTGCATGCACTTGAAACTTACTTTACCAATAAAAGAAGCAAATAGAGAAATAAAATAAAAGTGCTAGCTGGATTAGGCAAACACACTTCATAAAACTGCATTTTCTTTTCTATTCTCCCCCGTGTTACAAGCTTAACTGCTCCCTGTGTAATTTCTCTTAACCTGCTGTTCCTGGAAGAGAATTTCATCTACAAGCTCTTTTTGTTTTTTTTCCTAGTCTTTTCTTTCCCTTTTCTTAGATTTGTAACTGTTCCTTTACGTGCTCTATTTAGGCGCCATTAATCTCATTTGAACTCCTTGTACCTGCTGCTGTTTTCTCCACACCTCATACTGTCTTTTCCCTCTTTCTCTCTTTCTCTGCGGTTGGCGGCTACTTTCCAAAGCGTCTGATGCCCCAATGTTCCTTCGTCTTGTTGTCAGACGTGAATTTGAAAAGCAACAAAATGAACAAGCCTTTACCACTCACACATGGCAGAAGTTTATACTTTAATTCAATGAGCTAAGAAAAGTGTGTTGTGGGGCCCCTACGAGCCATTGTGCTTGCTTCATCATAATTAGGCATGCAGTCATTAGCCACAGCTCTGATTATGGGTCAGTGAGGTCAGTTTCAATAATTCCTCAAAAACCTAATCATGCAGTCCCCCCTAACTGTGTAGTTATCTTGCTTTACTGCTGTTTGTGTGATTAGCTGGGAGGAGCTCACGGCAGCATCCTCCCAATAAAAGTGTAGATGGACCGTTCCTTAACTCTTTCTTGCTTCACATACAGATGGCTTGAGGAGGTACAGGGGAGATGCAGGTCTTATAAACAGAATAGAATATCTGCGCCAGGTGTGTTTCTCTGCATTGGTGTCCCATCACAGGCCCACCAGTGTATGTGTGATCTTTGACTCCTGCCAGTTCACAAGCAGGCGGCCAGGAAACGGTTTAAGCCTATCAACCACTGAGGGGATAAAGCCTTTGTATAAGGAATGAGGAAGCAATGAACACATTCAGCCTATCACAGGAGTAGCCCTGAGTATTCCGAATTATAATTTCTTCATTACACCGTACGTTATTGAGCCCAAGTAGCTAGCCGTGATCGTATAGTGGTTAGTACTCTGCGTTGTGGCCGCAGCAACCTCGGTTCGAATCCGAGTCACGGCATTGTGGTTGGCAATGTCACGGCAGTTGGGTTTTTCCTTTACAGAATTCCCAAATGTACCAGTTGTTTTTGTAAAATGTCTATTAAAAACAGATCCTTTTCAATATTTAAACGATCTAACGACAAATTATTTAAACACACATGATTATAAGATGTAGGTATACTGTACTTACTGACATAAATTATCGTTCTTGAACATATTTGCGGTAAGGGGAGCGGAGCTCTCCCCCAGGCCAATCAGAATGCAGATGAATGCAGTTGCAGTTGAGTGACCTGTGTTGTGGCTGTCTACAGGGAATGCACATATGTAGCTGTCTCGCAGCCCAATCCAGACGTCAATTGAAGACAGGTTTTCATGCAAATAGAGCAGTAAGTGCAGAGAAATGCTCACTACCTAAAAATGGCATTTATACAATAGTAAGATTAAATCCAACCTCACCAGTAGATAGGATTTATCAATAAATAAATAAAGCTTCTCCTCTCTGATATGGAATTACGCCCCAAAAAGTATAAGGGAATACCCAATGCTAACCAATGAGAGGGGCAGACCTCACAGTAGTGAAAAATGTAATAGAGTGTTTGATACTACTAGGACATACAAACTACCACAGTACATGTCTTACCTTTTACTTACATAGCATGATGCCCCTAGGACTACTTAGGGCCTACCTTAGGGGTTACTGATATGTAATAAAATTGGAGTTTAAGGCTTGGCAAGTAGTTTTAAATGCCAAGTCGAAGTGGCAGTACACTGCAGCACAGGCACTGCAGTAGCAGGATTGAGACAGGTTTGAAATGCTATTTCTTTGGGCGGCACAATCAGTCACTGGGTATATGGTATACCACTTTACAAGGGGCTTTCAAGTAAATTAAATCTGTCAGTCAGGTATACTCCAATTATACACATGATTAGGGAAGAAGCACGTGCACTTCAGCACTGATTAGTAGCGATAAAGTGATCAGAGTCCTAAGGCCAACAAAAAGATACAGCAAAATGCGGAGGTGAAAAGCAATAAGGTGGGGTTGGGACCACCTTAAGAATGCAAGGTCTAACAAAAACGAACTAAGGATAACATGAGTAAAACATCAGGTTTCTCTACAGCATTTGGTGAGACAAGTGGGTCTTCTTTTATCTTCCATAAATGCAATCCTTCCCGGACCCCTTTATTATATAGCTCTTCAAGGAAAAAATATAAAGCACTTACAAAGGAGCCTCAAATACTCAAAGATGGTAGACTTCTGTAATATGGGCCATATACTAAAAGCAGCACGAAAACAGAGTGCAATAGGGTCCAAAAAACTTGAGTGACCCATGGGAGTATGCATGCAAGCCTATGGTATTCCAAACTAGAGATATACGCATGCAATTTTTGTTTTTAGGAGAGAATGTGCCTGCTGAAAAAATCATTATTTTTAAAAAGTGCATTGCAGAATATCAGGAATTTGCTGTGGGACACCTTGAAAACTTGCATACAGATTATGTGCACACGCCTTACAGTCAGTTGTTGTGGCCGAGTGGTTAAGGCGATGGACTAGAAATCCATTGGGGTCTCCCCGCGCAGGTTCGAATCCTGCCGACAACGAGAATCTTTTTAACATCGGCTACAATTTCAGAAGATAACCTTTAGTATTTCTTCCATGTCAGTTTTATAAATAGGTGGCTTATTTTGGTGTCACTATTGCCATATCACATATTTATTATCGCTCCCCCTTTCATATCGTTGCTATAACTCTCGTCCTTCATTAGCGCTGGTGCAAACGCTTCAAATTATTATACCCTGGCTCTCTCGGTCATACCTGTGCATGCACTTGAAACTTACTTTACCAATAAAAGAAGCAAATAGAGAAATAAAATAAAAGTGCTAGCTGGATTAGGCAAACACACTTCATAAAACTGCATTTTCTTTTCTATTCTCCCCCGTGTTACAGGCTTAACTGCTCCCTGTGTAATTTCTCTTAACCTGCTGTTCCTGGAAGAGAATTTCATCTACAAGGTCTTTCTGTGTTTTTTCCTAGTCTTTTCTTTCCCTTTTCTTAGATTTGTAACTGTTCCTTTACGTGCTCTATTTAGGCGCCATTAATCTCATTTGAGCTCCTTGTACCTGCTGCTGTTTTCTCCACACCTCATACTGTCTTTTCCCTCTTTCTCTCTTTCTCTGCGGTTGGTGGCTACTTTCCAAAGCGTCTGATGCCCCAATGTTCCTTCGTCTTGTTGTCAGACGTGAATTTGAAAAGCAACAAAATTAACAAACCTTTGCCACTCACACATGGCAGAAGTTTATACTTTAATTCAATGAGCTAAGAAAAGTGTGTTGTGGGGCCCCTACGAGCCATGGTGCTTGCTTCATCATAATTAGGCATGCAGTCATTAGCCACAGCTCTGATTATGGGTCACTGAGGTTAGTTTCAATAATTCCTCAAAAACCTAACCATGCAGTCCCCCCTAACTGTGTAGTTATCTTGCATTACTGCTGTTTGTGTGATTAGCTGGGAGGAGCTCACGGCAGCATCCTCCCAATAAAAGTGTAGATGGACCGTTCCTTAACTCTTTCTTGCTTCACATACAGATGGCTTGAGGAGGTACAGGGGAGATGCAGGTCTAATAAACAGAATAGAATATCTGTGCCAGGTGTGTTTCTCTGCATTGGTGTCCCATCACAGGCCCACCAGTGTATGTGTGATCTTTGACTCCTGCCAGTTCACAAGCAGGCGGCCAGGAAACGGTTTCAGCCTATCAACCACTGAGGAGATAAAGCCTTTGTATAAGGAATGAGGAAGCAATGAACACATTCAACCTATCACAGGAGTAGCCCTGAGTGTTCCGAATTATAATTTCTTCATGTCACTGAACGTTTTTGAGCCCAAGTAGCTCGCCGTGATCGTATAGCGGGTAGTACGCTGCGTTGTGGCCGCAGCAACCACGGTTCGAATCCGAGTCACGGCATTGTGGTTAGCAATGTCACGGCAGTTGGGTTTTTCCTTTACAGAATTCCCAAATGTACCAGTTGTTTTTGTAAAATGTCTATTAAAAACAGATCCTTTTCAATATTTAAACGATCTAACGACAGATTATTTAAACACACATAAGATGTAGGTATACTGTACTTACTGACATAAATTATCGTTCTTGAACATATTTGCGGTAAGGGGAGCGGAGCTCTCCCCCAGGCCAATCAGAATGCAGATGAATGCAGTTGCAGTTGAGTGACCTATGTTGTGGCTGTCTACAGGGAATGCACATATGTAGCTGTCTCGCAGCCCAATCCAGACGTCAATTGAAGACAGGTTTTGATGCAAATAGAGCAGTAAGTGCAGAGAAATGCTCACTCTCTAAAAATGGCATGTATACAATAGTAAGATTAAATGCAACCTCACCAGTAGATAGGATTTATCAATAAATAAATAAAGCTTCTCCTCTCTGATATGGAATTACCCCCCAAAAAGTATAAGGGAATACCCAATGCTAACCTATGAGAGGGGCAGACCTCACAGTAGTGAAAAATGTAATAGACTGTTTGATACTACTAGGACATACAAACTACCACAGTACATGTCTTACCTTTTACTTACATAGCATGATGCCCCTAGGACTACCTAGGGCCTACCTTAGGGGTTACTGATATGTAATAAAATTGGAGTTTAAGGCTTGGCAAGTAGTTTTAAATGCCAAGTCGAAGTGGCAGTACACTGCAGCACAGGCACTGCAGTAGCGGGCTTGAGACAGGTTTGAAATGCTATTTCTTTGGGCGGCACAATCAGTCACTGGGTATATGGTATACCACTTTACAAGGGGCTTTCAAGTAAATTAAATCTGTCAGTCAGGTATACTCCAATTATGCACATGATTAGGGAAGAAGCACGTGCACTTCAGCACTGATTAGTAGCGATAAAGTGATCAGAGTCCTAAGGCCAACAAAAAGATACAGCAAAATGCGAGGTGAAAAGCAATAAGGTGGGGTTGGGACCACCTTAAGAATGCAAGGTCTAATAAAAAACGAACTAAGGATAACATGAGTAAAACATCAGGTTTCTCTACAGCATTTGGTGAGACAAGTGGGTCTTCTTTTATCTTCCATAAATGCATTCTTTCCCGGACCCCTTTATTATATAGCTCTTCAAGGAAAAAATATAAAGCACTTACAAAGGAGCCTCAAATACTCAAAGATGGTAGACTTCTGTAATATGGGCCATATACTAAAAGCAGCACGAAAACAGAGTGCAATAGGGTCCAGAAAACTTGAGTGACCCATGAGATTATGCATGCAAGCCTATGGTATTCCAAACTAGAGATATACGCATGCAATTTTTGTTTTTAGGAGAGAATGTGCCTGCTGAAAAAAACATTATTTTTAAAAAGTGCATTGCAGAATATCAGGAATTTGCTGTGGGACACCTTGAAAACTTGCATACAGATTATTTGCACACGCCTTACAGTCAGTTGTTGTGGCCGAGTGGTTAAGGCGATGGACTAGAAATCCATTGGGGTCTCCCCGCGCAGGTTCGAATCGTGCCGACAACGAGAATCTTTTTAACATCGGCTACAATTTCAGAAGTTAACGTTTAGTATTTCTTCCATGTCAGTTTTATAAATAGGTGGCTTATTTTGGTGTCACTATTGCCATATCACATATTTATTATCGCCCCCCCTTTCATATCTTTGCTATAACTCTCGTCCTTCATTAGCGCTGGTGCAAACGCTTCAAATCATTATACCCTGGCTCTCTGGGTCATACCTGTGCATGCACTTGAAACTTACTTTACCAATAAAAGAAGCAAATAGAGAAATAAAATAAAAGTGCTAGCTGGATTAGGCAAACACACTTCATAAAACTGCATTTTCTTTTCTATTCTCCCCCGTGTTACAAGCTTAACTGCTCCCTGTGTAATTTCTCATAACCTGCTGTTCCTGGAAGAGAATTTCATCTACAAGCTCTTTCTGTTTTTTTTTCCTAGTCTTTTCTTTCCCTTTTCTTAGATTTGTAACTGTTCCTTTACGTGCTCTATTTAGGCGCCATTAATCTCATTTGAACTCCTTGTACCTGCTGCTGTTTTCTCCACACCTCATACTGTCTTTTCCCTCTTTCTCTCTTTCTCTGCGGTTGGCGGCTACTTTCCAAAGCGTCTGATGCCCCAATGTTCCTTCGTCTTGTTGTCAGACGTGAATTTGAAAAGCAACAAAATGAACAAGCCTTTACCACTCACACATGGCAGAAGTTTATACTTTAA
>NC_141685.1:1371531104-1371551104 GCF_964263255.1 Lissotriton vulgaris | reverse complement strand
AATAAAATAAAAGTGCTAGCTGGATTAGGCAAACACACTTCATAAAACTGCATTTTCTTTTCTATTCTCCCCCGTGTTACAGGCTTAACTGCTCCCTGTGTAATTTCTCTTAACCTGCTGTTCCTGGAAGAGAATTTCATCTACAAGCTCTTTCTGTGTTTTTTCCTAGTCTTTTCTTTCCCTTTTCTTAGATTTGTAACTGTTCCTTTACGTGCTCTATTTAGGCGCCATTAATCTCATTTGAGCTCCTTGTACCTGCTGCTGTTTTTTCCACACCTCATACTGCCTTTTCCCTCTTTCTCTCTTTCTCTGCGGTTGGTGGCTACTTTCCAAAGCGTCTGATGCCCCAATGTTCCTTCGTCTTGTTGTCAGACGTGAATTAGAAAAGCAACAAAATTAACAAGCCTTTACCACTCACACATGGCAGAAGTTTATACTTTAATTCAATGAGCTAAGAAAAGTGTGTTGTGGGGCCCCTACGAGCCATGGTGCTTGCTTCATCATAATTAGGCATGCAGTCATTAGCCACAGCTCTGATCATGGGTCACTGAGGTCAGTTTCAATAATTCCTCAAAAACCTAACCATGCAGTCCCCCTAACTGTGTAGTTATCTTGCTTTACTGCTGTTTGTATGATTAGCTGGGATGAGCTCACGGCAGCATCCTCCCAATAAAATGGTAGATGGACCGCTCCTTAACTCTTTCTTGCTTCACATACAGATGGCTTGAGGAGGTACAGGGGAGATGCAGGTCTAATAGACAGAATAGAATATCTGCGCCAGGTGTGTTTCTCTGCATTGGTGTCCCATCACAGGCCCACAAGTGTATGTGTGATCTTTGACTCCTGGCAGTTCACAAGCAGGCGGCCAGGAAACAGTTTCAGCCTATCCACCACTGAGGAGATAAAGCCTTTGTATAAGGAATGAGGAAGCAATGAACACATTCATCCTATCACAGGAGTAGCCCTGAGTGTTCCGAATTATAATATCTCCATGTCACGGTTCATTATTGAGCCCAAGTAGCTCGCTGTGATCGTATAGTGGTTAGTACTCTGTGTTGTGGCCGCAGCAACCTCGGTTCGAATCCGAGACACGGCATTGTGGCTGGCAATGTCACGGCAGTTGGGTTTTTCCTTTACAGAATTCCCAAATGTACCAGTTGTTTTTGTAAAATGTCTATTAAAAACAGATCCTTTTAAATACTTTAACGATCTGACGACAAATTATTTAAACACACATGATTATAAGATGTAGGTATACTGTACTTACTGACATAAATTATCGTTCTTGAACATATTTGCAGTAAGGGGAGCGGAGCTCTCCCCCAGGCCAATCAGATTGCAGATGAATGCAGTTGCAGTTGAGTGACCTGTGTTGTGGCTGTCTACAGGGAATGCACATATGTAGCTGTCTCGCAGCCCAATCCAGACGTCAATTGAAGACAGGTTTTCATGCAAATAGAGCAGTAAGTGCAGAGAAATGCTCACTCTCTAAAAATGGCATTTATACAATAGTAAGATTAAATCCAACCTCACCAGTAGATAGGATTTATCAATAAATAAATAAAGCTTCTCCTCTCTGATATGGAATTACCCCCCAAAAAGTATAAGGGAATACCCAATGCTAACCTATGAGAGGGGCAGACCTCACAGTAGTGAAAAATGTAATAGACTGTTTGATACTACTAGGACATACAAACTACCACAGTACATGTCTTACCTTTTACTTACATAGCATGATGCCCCTAGGACTACCTAGGGCCTACCTTAGGGGTTACTGATATGTAATAAAATTGGAGTTTAAGGCTTGGCAAGTAGTTTTAAATGCCAAGTCGAAGTGGCAGTACACTGCAGCACAGGCACTGCAGTAGCAGGCTTGAGACAGGTTTGAAATGCTATTTCTTTGGGCGGCACAATCAGTCACTGGGTATATGGTATACCACTTTACAAGGGGCTTTCAAGTAAATTAAATCTGTCAGTCAGGTATACTCCAATTATACACATGATTAGGGAAGAAGCACGTGCACTTCAGCACTGATTAGTAGCGATAAAGTGATCAGAGTCCTAAGGCCAACAAAAAGATACAGCAAAATGCGGAGGTGAAAAGCAATAAGGTGGGGTTGGGACCACCTTAAGAATGCAAGGTCTAACAAAAACGAACTAAGGATAACATGAGTAAAACATCAGGTTTCTCTACAGCATTTGGTGAGACAAGTGGGCCTTCTTTTATCTTCCATAAATGCAATCTTTCCTGGACCCCTTTATTATATAGCTCTTCAAGGAAAAAATATAAAGCACTTACAAAGGAGCCTCAAATACTAGAAGATAGTCGACTTCAGTAATATGGGCCATATACTAAAAGCAGTACGAAAACGGAGTGCAATAGGGTCCAAAAAACTTGAGTGACCCATGAGAGTATGCATGCAAGCCTATGGTATTCCAAAGTAGAGATATACGCATGCAATTTTTGTTTTTAGGAGAGAATGTGCCTTCTGAAAAAAACATTTTTTTTAAAAAGTGCATTGCAGAATATCAGGAATTTGCTGTGGGACACCTTGAAAACTTGCATACAGATTATGTGCACACACCTTACAGTCAGTTGTTGTGGCCGAGTGGTTAAGGCGATGGGCTAGAAATCCATTGGGGTCTTCCCGCGCAGGTTTGAATCCTGCCAACAACGAGAATCTTTTTACATCGGCTACAATTTCAGAAGTTAACCTTTAGTATTTCTTCCATGTCAGTTTTATAAATAGGTGGCTTATTTTGGTGTCACTATTGCCATATCACATAATTATTATCGCTCCCCCTTTCATATCTTTGCTATAACTCTCGTCCTTCATTAGCGCTGGTGCATAGCTTCAAATTATTATACCCTGGCTTACTCGGTCATACCTGTGCATGCACTTGAAACTTACTTTACCAATAAAAGAAGCAAATAGAGAAATAAAATAAAAGTGCTAGCTGGATTAGGCAAACACACTTCATAAAACTGCATTTTCTTTTCTATTCTCCCCCGTGTTACAAGCTTAACTGCTCCCTGTGTAATTTCTCTTAACCTGCTGTTCCTGGAAGAGAATTTCATCTACAAGCTCTTTCTGTGTTTTTTCCTAGTCTTTTCTATCCCTTTTCTTAGATTTGTAACTGTTCCTTTACGTGCTCTATTTAGGCGCCATTAATCTCATTTGAGCTCCTTGTACCTGCTGCTGTTTTCTCCACACCTCATACTGCCTTTTCCCTCTTTCTCTCTTTCTCTGCGGTTGGTGGCTACTTTCCAAAGCGTCTGATGCCCCAATGTTCCTTCGTCTTGTTGTCAGACGTGAATTTGAAAAGCAACAAAATTAACAAGCCTTTACCACTCACACATGGCAGAAGTTTATACTTTAATTCAATGAGCTAAGAAAAGTGTGTTGTGGGGCCCCTACGAGCCATGGTGCTTGCTTCATCATAATTAGGCATGCAGTCATTAGCCACAGCTCTGATTATGGGTCACTGAGGTCAGTTTCAATAATTCCTCAAAAACCTAACCATGCAGTCCCCCCTAACTGTGTAGTTATCTTGCTTTACTGCTGTTTGTGTGATTAGCTGGGAGGAGCTCACGGCAGCATCCTCCCAATAAAAGTGTAGATGGACCGTTCCTTAACTCTTTCTTGCTTCACATACAGATGGCTTGAGGAGGTACAGGGGAGATGCAGTGTCACGGCAGTTGGGTTTTTCCTTTACAGAATTCCCAAATGTACCAGTTGTTTTTGTAAAATGTCTATTAAAAACAGATCCTTTTCAATATTTAAACGATCTAACGACAAATTATTTAAACACACATGATTATAAGGGGGAACATCACTTACAACGCATTTATTACAACGCACTACCATTACAACGCAACCATTACAACGCAAACCATTACAACGCATTGCGCTGGGGGGCGCTCTAGGATAGGGAATATATTTAATTTACTATCCAACACCTTCCCTACTATCCACGGGAACTGGAGTTGGAATAGTAAATTAAATAAATCACTATCCAGCGCTTAAAAGCACTATGCGTTGTAGTGGTATGCGATGTAAAAACCGCATTGTAACAGCAGGCGTTGTAATAGCCTGCGTTGTAACAACACCAATCCGATTATAAGATGTAGGTATACTGTACTTACTGACATAAATTATCGTTCTTGAACATATTTGCGGTAAGGGGAGCGGAGCTCTCCCCCAGGCCAATCAGAATGCAGATGAATGCAGTTGCAGTTGAGTGACCTGTGTTGTGGCTGTCTACAGGGAATGCACATATGTAGCTGTCTCGCAGCCCAATCCAGACATCAATTGAAGACAAGTTTTGATGCAAATAGAGCAGTAAGTGCAGAGAAATGCTCACCCTCTAAAAATGGCATTTATACAATAGTAAGATTAAATCCAACCTCACCAGTAGATAGGATTTATCAATAAATAAATAAAGCTTCTCCTCTCTGATATGGAATTACCCCCCAAAAAGTATAAGGGAATACCCAATGCTAACCTATGAGAGGGGCAGACCTCACAGTAGTGAAAAATGTAATAGCCTGTTTGATACTACTAGGACATACAAACTACCACAGTACATGTCTTACCTTTTACTTACATAGCATGATGCCCCTAGGACTACCTAGGGCCTACCTTAGGGGTTACTGATATGTAATAAAATTGGAGTTTAAGGCTTGGCAAGTAGTTTTAAATGCCAAGTCGAAGTGGCAGTACACTGCAGCACAGGCACTGCAGTAGCAGGCTTGAGACAGGTTTGAAATGCTATTTCTTTGGGCGGCACAATCAGTCCCTGGGTATATGGTATACCACTTTACAAGGGGCTTTCAAGTAAATTAAATCTGTCAGTTTCAGGTTTAAAGTCTTTATTTCGATTTTTAACAAATCATAAAAGACACATTAAAATACAAAAGAATTTAACTAATTCAATTTAAACAAAAACAGGAAAGAACAAAACTATAAAAAGATTAAACACTAACAAAAATATGCAAATAAGGAACATTTAAGACAAATAGATAAAACAGGATTAAATTTCAATTAATGAAGAACCTGACTATTTTATAAAAAAGATAAATTTAAGTTAAAAAAGACATTGCAGTTCAAGTTCATTGTCAATGGGCCGTTTATATGGCAAAAATACAAGGGATACAGATGAAACAACTAAGTCATAAATCAGTTAACTAATACATAGTCAATCAGATTATGACCGATTGTGGAGCATCTTGGTCCTTGGGGCTAAGGCATGTTGTTTTTTAGCCTTAGGAGCCAAGCCCATCCCATATATTTTGCCAGACTTACTACAAAGAGTTCGGAGGTGTTGGTCCTAAGCACCCATATTGCTTCCATCGATGTTTTAAATGGTAATTTTTGAAACAAGGGTTTTAACCATTTCTTTTGGGGTGCAGCGTACCTAGGGCAAGCAAAAAGAAAATGTCCTTCAGATTCAATATGACCTGGGCAACATGTACAGTAAGGCGATAACCCTGTAGACCGTTTGTTTAGAAAAGGGTTCAAAGGCAAAGAACCCACTCTAAACTGATGATACAGCTTCTTATCTAACGGTCGAGTTATTACGTCCCAATAGGGCTCTCGCGATAGGTCAAGTTTGAATGTTAGAAACCTGCCTGTGAGGCTATTTTTGTTAGAAAGCAGAACTTTTTTTAAGCGGGTCGTGGCCCAATACAAGGATTTGAACTCGTCTTTGGAAGGGAAAACATTGGATTGAGGGGATGTCCAGAGGTGTTCCAAGCCCATGTCATTAAGGATAGATTTAACAGCAGAAAGCCATGGGATTTTCCCTAAACCCGTAATAGACCTAACTTCGGCCAGTTCCTTTGCAAATAGGGATAGATCTGGAGATGTCCATATCCGTCTCCACAGGGCCACTAGCCTTAATCTAGCCATCTCATTGATCGGTGGGGAACCAAGGTCCAAGCAGAGGGGGATCGAGGGTGTCGACTGCGGGAGGCCTACTAAGTTACGAAGGAATCTACATTGGGTTTTAAACAAGTTAAGCAAGTCCATGTGGCCCCACAGATCCGCGCCATATAAAATGGCGGTAGAGATTTTAACATCATAGATCTTGAGGGCCGGGAGGACCCGCTTTGTAATTGATTCCTTTTGCTCTTTGATGAGGCAACCAGTCAGCCTAGCAAGTTTAAGATATTGTATGTTAATCTGGTCCTTCCATCTTAAACGGCTATCGAGGGTAACTCCTAAGTAGGTCATGGTATCAACCTGCTCGAGGTTTACTCCATTCAACCTCACGGAACTCCGAACTGGATGGTTTTTTGTAAAAACCATGAACTTCGTTTTCCCCACATTAACCACCAGGTTATTGATGGCACAGTACTCCTCAAAGCGGTCGAGAGCCCGCTGAAGTCCGCTACGTGTTTTTGAGATGATTAAAGTGTCATCTGCGAAGATGAGAAGAGGAAATCTCATCCCAGCCAGCATTGGAGCATCAGTGGGGGTATCCGTGAAAAACTTGACAACTTGATCGATAAAGAGGAGGAAGAGAGTTGGGGCCAGGACACACCCCTGGCGGACACCTCGAGTTACGGGAAATGTCGCTGTCACTTGTCCCTGGTCCCCCCACCTCACCCTCGCATAGTTGTCCTCATGGAGTCTAACAATGAGGTCTAATAGTTCTGATGGGCACCCCAGATTTTTCAGCACACCCCACAGTTTATCCCTTGGCACCAAGTCGAAGGCGGACTTCAGATCAATGAATGCAGCATAGATGGTGCCGCCGCCGAGCCATACCACCTTCCAATAGATCAGGCAGAATCTAAACACCTGATCTATGGTGCTCATTCCCGATCTGAAGCCCACCTGCATGGGTGACAGAATATTCTCTGTTTCAATCCATCACTGGACCCGTCCTAGGACCATACGTGCTATTATCTTTTGGATCGAATCGATCAAACTGATAGGGCGATAATTGCCTGGGATGGATTTATCGCCCTTTTTATAAATCGGAACAATTTCGGCTCCCCTCCATGATTTCGGGACTGTGGCTCCAAGGGCTAAGGTGTTGGCTATCATTGTTATATAAGGGAGCCACAAGGCGGGATTAGATTTGAATAAATCTGCCGGAATCAGATCCATACCAGGGGCTTTCCCTCGGAGAGTCAATGCAAGGGCCAGCTCGGCCTCAGCAACTGTGAAGGTAAGTTTTTCTCTTTGGGGGGTCAGCAAGAGTGTGTTGCCTGAGGGATTCATAGTTTCGGGGTCATCGGCTCTAAATTGGGCCGAGTAGAATGATACCCAATCCTCAAGGGGCACATTGTTTCCCGGGGTAGAAGAGTCCGCGTTTTTTTACCATTTAACTAGATCCCAAAACCTTTTTTGGTTGTTAGTGGAAGATGCCTCCAAAAGATCCGACCAGAACTTATCCTCCCACTCCGTTTAGCTTCTCTAAGGGTTTTCCTGTAATTGAGCCTTGCAGCTTTCACTCCAACCATATCCCGAGATTTAATGGCTGAAATGAGAGCTGCATGTGCCTCCCTACATTTCCTATTGTACCATTTTTGGGGCAAAGGATTTGTTTTAGTAGGAGCATTTCCGCACGGTAGGGAAAGAAGGGTTTTTAAATGGTCAAAGCATTTAGTATGTACTCCCATCACATTGTTAGCCAGTCCAGGGTCCGTCCCCAACAAATCTATTTGCAACATTTCATTAAGCGCATTTTTTACCACATTATTAATGTTGTCCCATAAACACTTGTCTTCCATGACCCGGGACCATTTTAGTCTCCTCCTGTCATTGGTAAGTTGGGCGTCCCCTGTATAGGTGGCAGTTGGCTCCTCCTGTCTATTTAGACCCGGTATCTTCAAAGACAATGACAGCGGGTTGTGGTCACTTTCCGGGCTCTGTAATACTGCCATGTCAATTAATAACTGCCAATGTTCCATATTCAGCAAAATGTAATCAATGCGGCTCTGCCTCTGCCCATTGTCAAAAGTACAATTTCCTTTAATGTCCGATGTAGAACGGCCGTTACATGCACGAAACCCCTTTTGTAGGCAAAATGCCATCCAAGATACTGCCGCCTCTGTTGCCTTTGCCCTCTTTACCACTTGTAAGTCCGGGATACCCCAAACAGAGTCCTCCGCCATGCTCCAAGTGTCTCCCATATCAAACAAAGGTTCTATAGTGCAATTTAGATCACCAGCAAGAATAATGAGGTTGCCACTGTCCATTTCCGAGGTTATATGGTCAATGAAGTTCAACAAGGGTGGACTTCGACCACCAGGCAGACCTCTAGCATAGATATTAACAATGTTCATAATTTGCTGGTTCCCTTTGTTTAGTATGATGTGGAGGAGATCCGGGTTCTCCACAGGAAGTTCAGTTGGATAGAAACCCAAGGATTGTTTCACCCAAATCAACAGACCGCCTGAGGCCCGCCCTTTACCCCCTTTAGTTGCAGGTTTAAAAAGTTAATATAACCCAACTTGTGAACAGGCTCAGTTGCCCATGTTTCCTGCAGCAGGATGATGTCGTAATTGTCCACAAAGTTCGACCAATCAGTAGAAGCAAGGCGGGCCTTGATACCCGCTATGTTCCAGGACAAGATTTTCAAGTGATCTTTCAGATAGACCAGAGACGGAGGTTGTAAGGGCTGTGCAACTCCCTGAGGCATTCCCTTTATCATCTTTAACCTCTAGGTGCTTAACACAATCTACTGGAGCTATAAGATTGTCCTTGGTCGAGATCCCCTGGACAGCTGCGTGTGGTAGAGGGCTAAATAGCAGAGAAGCTTGACCTCCATCCTCATCTACTGGATTGCTGAATTGATATGGGCGCACCATACTATGCTCAATGGACTCTTGGGCTACTGCGCTAGCAAGCAAAGGCTCACTAGATAGATCGTTGAGTCAATCGATAGCCTCAAGGCCAGAGAGGGGGCCAAAGTGATTAAAGAGAAAGGGACGCTGACAGTCAAGTGGAGTTAATGCCAGGGGGTGTCTTATAGCTGGGCCCTTACGGAATAAAGGGTAGGATTGGGGGGTATTTGCCTGTGTGGATAAAAATATGATAAGGCTAATGTTTGTACATCCCCCTGCCTTGCAAACCTCGGTTCTCGTCGAATGACGTCTACCACCCACGAATCTTTAAACGAGATTAAGATACAATCTCCCTCCAAGTCTTTTGACCCATGTCCCACCCAATCTACTCTCCTCACGAATAGTATCTCCGTAGGAGTGGAGGGGGGTAACGGGTGGTTTTTATTCAACCAAAAAATGACTTTATTGCGAAGGTCGCCATAAGACTCCCTGGCACCCGGTTTTAATGGTGCTACACCTGTCAAGACGATGGTGTGTTGAGCTGCTTCAGGTGGTAAATCAACACAAGGGATAGTTGGTCTTTTGCGTCCCCCCTCCCTGTGGTTGGTGGAGGCAGTACGTTGGTCTCTTTGGGTGCTTGGGGGGGCAAGATTTAAAGTAGATTGTGGGGGAGGACCCATGGTTTGGTGCCCACCAGTATTTTGTTTAGCCACTGGTTTTGAGTGGGGCTTTGGTGCCTGGGCATGAGTGCTAACACCTGATTTAGAAGATGTAATATTAGATTTTTCACCCCCTTTAAGCGTGGCAATATTCGACCCTGTGGTTTTATTAGGAAGTGTTTTACCCCTTTCCATATTGTTATTACAAGTGACCTTAGTAGATGTTGATGTTTTACTGGCGCCCATATTATTGGAATCAAGTAACGTTTGTAGCATCGTATGGTTTGAGTAAATCAAAGCCTCCATACTATCAATTTTTGAGGTCATGAGCCTAGTCCGCTCCAGGACTGGTAAGAGTAATGTTTTAAACATGGCCTCCATTTTTACTAGCAAAACTTCGTCACTATTAAGGCACATGGGGCAGGTACTTGAAGAGCCCAAAGCCGAAAGGGAAGGACATAGCATATTGTTAAATACAGAGGGAATTAAGGGGTTTGGGGGAAGCTCAGACCCCTGTCTCCTACCTTCTTGGGCTTCATTTACTTTAGGGATTTTTAAGTCTCTTTCCCCCGACAATCTAGAATCCAACTTTCTCTTCTTAATATTGGGGCCAGGATTGGGTATAGGATGGTTAGTGATTTCGGCAGGATTAGAGATGTTAGAGTGATTAAGGGGGAGACATCCAGAAAGCTGACTAAAATCCGGCCCCCCCACTAATCAAGGAATCATTATCATCATCCCCCTGGCTACATTGGGAAGCATCTATACTATGCCTTTCTTCCCTCAAAGTATCCACTGTTGGGCTTCCCCTATGTTTTCTAAGTGGACAATTGCGTCCGTAGAGGTAGTGTGAACGCAGTTAAAGGCAGCATGTGGGGCAGAGGGCGCAGGGGAGGTGGAAGTAGCTAGGGCCCCCAGTGATGATCGCTTTCCACTAATAAGGTCTATTGAGAGTCTTTCCTCTACCATGGCAATTTCCTTTTCCAGGATTCCAGTGGCCCGTGTTATGAAAGCGTCAAAGGGGCCAGACACAACACCCTTGGCCTTGTGGATTGGTCAGGTATACTCCAATTATACACATGATTAGGGAAGAAGCACGTGCACTTCAGCACTGATTAGTAGCGATAAAGTGATCAGAGTCCTAAGGCCAACAAAAAGATACAGCAAAATGCGGAGGTGAAAAGCAATAAGGTGGGGTTGGGACCACCTTAAGAATGCAAGGTCTAACAAAAACGAACTAAGGATAACATGAGTAAAACATCAGGTTTCTCTACAGCATTTGGTGAGACAAGTGGGCCTTCTTTTATCTTCCATAAATGCAATCTTTCCCGGACCCCTTTATTATATAGCTCTTCAAGGAAAAAATATAAAGCACTTACAAAGGAGCCTCAAATACTCAAAGATGGTAGACTTCTGTAATATGGGCCATATACTAAAAGCAGCACGAAAACAGAGTGCAATAGGGTCCAAAAAACTTGAGTGACCCATGAGAGTATGCATGCAAGCCTATGGTATTCCAAACTAGAGATATACGCATGCAATTTTTGCTTTTAGGGGAGAATGTGCCTGCTGAAAAAAACATTATTTTTAAAAAGTGCATTGCAGAATATCAGGAATTTGCTGTGGGACACCTTGAAAACTTGCATACAGATTATTTGCACAAGCCTTACAGTCTGTTGTTGTGGCCGAGTGGTTAAGGCGATGGACTAGAAATCCATTGGGGTCTCCCCACGCAGGGTCGAATCTTGCCGACAACGAGAATCTTTTTAACATCGGCTACAATTTCAGAAGTTAACCTTTAGTATTTCTTCCATGTCAGTTTTATAAATAGGTGGCTTATTTTGGTGTCACTATTGCCATATCACATATTTATTATCGCTCCCCCTTTCATATCTTTGCTATAACTCTCGTCCTTCATTAGAGCTGGTGCAAACGCTTCAAATTATTATACCCTGGCTCTCTCGGTCATACCTGTGCATGCACTTGAAACTTACTTTACCAATAAAAGAAGCAAATAGAGAAATAAAATAAAAGTGCTAGCTGGATTAGGCAAACACACTTCATAAAACTGCATTTTCTTTTCTATTCTCCCCCGTGTTACAAGCTTAACTGCTCCCTGTGTAATTTCTCTTAACCTGCTGTTCCTGGAAGAGAATTTCATCTACAAGCTCTTTCTG
This sequence comes from Lissotriton vulgaris, assembly GCF_964263255.1. Taxonomy (NCBI): domain Eukaryota; kingdom Metazoa; phylum Chordata; class Amphibia; order Caudata; family Salamandridae; genus Lissotriton; species Lissotriton vulgaris. The sequence continues at coordinate 1,371,539,468 of NC_141685.1, read as the reverse complement.
TGTTTTTTCCTAGTCTTTTCTATCCCTTTTCTTAGATTTGTAACTGTTCCTTTACGTGCTCTATTTAGGCGCCATTAATCTCATTTGAGCTCCTTGTACCTGCTGCTGTTTTCTCCACACCTCATACTGCCTTTTCCCTCTTTCTCTCTTTCTCTGCGGTTGGTGGCTACTTTCCAAAGCGTCCGATGCCCCAATGTTCCTTTGTCTTGTTGTCAGACGTGAATTTGAAAAGCAACAAAATTAACAAGCCTTTACCACTCACACATGGCAGAAGTTTATACTTTAATTCAATGAGCTAAGAAAAGTGTGTTGTGGGGCCCCTACGAGCCATGGTGCTTGCTTCATCATAATTAGGCATGCAGTCATTAGGCACAGCTCTGATTATGGGTCACTGAGGTCAGTTTCAATAATTCCTCAAAAACCTAACCATGCAGTCCCCCCTAACTGTGTAGTTATCTTGCTTTACTGCTGTTTGTGTGATTAGCTGGGAGGAGCTCACGGCAGCATCCTCCCAATAAAAGTGTAGATGGACTGTTCCTTAACTCTTTCTTGCTTCACATACAGATGGCTTGAGGAGGTACAGGGGAGATGCAGGTCTAATAAACAGAATAGAATATCTGCGCCAGGTGTGTTTCTCTGCATTGGTGTCCCATCACAGGCCCACCAGTGTATGTGTGGACTTTGACTCCTGCCAGTTCACAAGCAGGCGGCCAGGAAACGGTTTCAGCCTATCAACCACTGAGGAGATAAAGCCTTTGTATAAGGAATGAGGAAGCAATGAACACATTCAGCCTATCACAGGAGTAGCCCTGAGTGTTCCGAATTATAATTTCTTCATGTCACTGCACGTTATTGAGCCCAAGTAGCTCGCCGTGATCGTATAGTGGTTAGTACTCTGCGTTGTGGCCGCAGCAACCTCGGTTCGAATCCGAGTCACGGCATTGTGGTTGGCAATGTCACGGCAGTTGGGTTTTTCCTTTACAGAATTCCCAAATGTACCAGTTGTTTTTGTAAAATGTCTATTAAAAACAGATCCTTTTCAATATTTAAACGATCTAACGACAAAATATTTAAACACACATGATTATAAGATGTAGGTATACTGTACTTACTGACATAAATTATCGTTCTTGAACATATTTGCGGTAAGGGGAGCGGAGCTCTCCCCCAGGCCAATCAGAACGCAGATGAATGCAGTTGCAGTTGAGTGACCTGTGTTGTGGCTGTCTACAGGGAATGCACATATGTAGCTGTCTCGCAGCCCAATCCAGACGTCAATTGAAGACAGGTTTACATGCAGATAGAGCAGTAAGTGCAGAGAAATGCTCCCTCTCTAAAAATGGCATTTATACAATAGTAAGATTAAATCCAACCTCACCAGTAGATAGGATTTTCAATAAATAAATAAAGCTTCTCCTCTCTGATATGGAATTACCCCCCAAAAAGTATAAGGGAATACCCAATGCTAACCTATGAGAGGGGCAGACCTCACAGTAGTGAAAAATGTAATAGACTGTTTGATACTACTAGGACATACAAACTACCACAGTACATTTCTTACCTTTTACTTACATAGCATGATGCCCCTAGGACTACTTAGGGCCTACCTTAGGGGTTACTGATATGTAATAAAATTGGAATTTAAGGCTTGACAAGTAGTTTTAAATGCCAAGTCGAAGTGGCAGTACACTGCAGCACAGGCACTGTAGTATCAGGCTTGAGACAGGTTTGAAATGCTATTTCTTTGGGCGGCACAATCAGTCCCTGGGTATATGGTATACCACTTTACAAGGGGCTTTCAAGTAAATTAAATCTGTCAGTCAGGTATACTCCAATTATACACATGATTAGGGAAGAAGCACGTGCACTTCAGCACTGATTAGTAGCGATAAAGTGATCAGAGTCCTAAGGCCAACAAAAAGATACAGCAAAATGCGGAGGTGAAAAGCAATAAGGAGGGGTTGGGACCACCTTAAGAATGCAAGGTCTAACAAAAACGAACTAAGGATAACATGAGTAAAACATCAGGTTTCTCTACAGCATTTGGTGAGACAAGTGGGCCTTCTTTTATCTTCCATAAATGCAATCTTTCCCGGACCCCTTTATTATATAGCTCTTCAAGGAAAAAATATAAAGCACTTACAAAGGAGCCTCAAATACTCAAAGATGGTAGACTTCTGTAATATGGGCCATATACTAAAAGCAGCACGAAAACAGAGTGCAATAGGGTCCAAAAAACTTGAGTGACCCATGAGAGTATGCATGCAAGCCTATGGTATTCCAAACTAGAGATATACGCATACAATTTTTGTTTTTAGGAGAGAATGTGCCTGCTGAAAAAAACATTATTTTTAAAAAGTGCATTGCAGAATATCAGGAATTTGCTATGGGACACCTTGAAAACGTGCATACAATTATGTGCACATGCCTCACAGTCAGTTGTTGTGGCCGAGTGGTTAAGGCGATGGACTAGAAATCCATTGGGGTCTCCCTGCGCAGGTTCGAATCCTGCCGACAACGAGAATCTTTTTAACATTGGCTACAATTTCAGAAGTTTACCTATAGTATTTCTTCCATGTCAGTTTTATAAATAGGTGGCTTATTTTGGTGTCACTATTGCCATATCACATATTTATTATCTCTCCCCCTTTCATATCTTTGCTATAACTCTCGTCCTTCATTAGCGCTGGAGCAAACGCTACAAATTATTAGACCCTGGCTCTCTCGGTCATACCTGTGCATGCACTTGAAACTTACTTTACCAATAAAAGAAGCAAATAGAGAAATAAAATAAAAGTGCTAGCTGGATTAGGCAAACAAACTTCATAAAACTGCATTTTCTTTTCTATTCTCCCCCGTGTTACAAGCTTAACTGCTCCCTGTGTAATTTCTCTTAACCTGCTGTTCCTGGAAGAGAATTTCATCTACAAGCTCTTTCTGTGTTTTTTCCTAGTCTTTTCTTTCCCTTTTCTTAGATTTGTAACTGTTCCTTTACGTGCTCTATTTAGGCGCCATTAATCTCATTTGAGCTCCTTGTACCTGCTGCTGTTTTCTCCACACCTCATACTGTCTTTTCCCTCTTTCTCTGTTTCTCTGCGGTGGGTGGCTACTTTCAAAAACGTCTGATGCCCCAATGTTCCTTCGTCTTGTTGTCAGACGTGAATTTGAAAAGCAACAAAATTAACAAGCCTTTACCACTCACACATGGCAGAAGTTTATACTTTAATTCAATGAGCTAAGAAAAGTGTGTTGTGGGGCCCCTACGAGCCATGGTGCTTGCTTCATCATAATTAGGCATGCAGTCATTAGCCACAGCTCTGATTATGGGTCACTGAGGTCAGTTTCAATAATTCCTCAAAAACCTAACCATGCAGTCCCCATTAACTGTGTAGTTATCTTGCTTTACTGCTGTTTGTGTGATTAGCTGGGAGGAGCTCACGGCAGCATCCTCCCAATAAAAGTGTAGATGGACCGTTCCTTAACTCTTTCTTGCTTCACATACAGATGGCTTGAGGAGGTACAGGGGAGATGCAGGTCTAATAAACAGAATAGAATATCTGCGCCAGGTGTGTTTCTCTGCATTGGTGTCCCATCACAGGCCCACCAGTGTATGTGTGGACTTTGACTCCTGCCAGTTCACAAGCAGGCGGCCAGGAAACGGTTTCAGCCTATCAACCACTGAGGAGATAAAGCCTTTGTATAAGGAATGAGGAAGCAATGAACACATTCAGCCTATCACAGGAGTAGCCCTGAGTGTTCCGAATTATAATTTCTTCATGTCACTGAACATTATTGAGCCCAAGTAGCTCGCCGTGATCGTATAGTGGTTAGTACTCTGCGTTGTGGCCGCAGCAACCTCGGTTCGAATCCGAGTCATGGCGTTGTAGTTGGCAATGTCACGGCAGTTGGGTTTTTCCTTTACAGAATTCCCAAATGTACCAGTTGTTTTTGCAAAATGTCTATTAAAAACAGATCCTTTTCAATATTTAAACGATCTAACGACAAATTATTTAAACACACATGATTATAAGATGTAGGTATACTGTACTTACTGACATAAATTATCGTTCTTTAACATATTTGCGGTAAGGGGAGCGGAGCTCTCCCCCAGGCCAATCAGAATGCAGATGAATGCAGTTGCAGTTGAGTGACCTGTGTTGTGGCTGTCTACAGGGAATGCACATATGTAGCTGTCTCGCAGCCCAATCCAGACGTCAATTGAAGACAGGTTTACATGCAAATAGAGCAGTAAGTGCAGAGAAATGCTCACTCTCTAAAAATGGCATTTATACAATAGTAAGATTAAATCCAACCTCACCAGTAGATAGGATTTATCAATGAATAAATAAAGCTTCTCCTCTCTGATATGGAATTACCCCCCAAAAAGTATAAGGGAATACCCAATGCTAACCTATGAGAGGGGCAGACCTCACAGTAGTGAAAAATGTAATAGACTGTTTGATACTACTAGGACATACAAACTACCACAGTACATGTCTTACCTTTTACTTACATAGCATGATGCCCCTAGGACTACTTAGGGCCTACCTTAGGGGTTACTGATATGTAATAAAATTGGAATTCAAGGCTTGACAAGTAGTTTTAAATGCCAAGTCGAAGTGGCAGTACACTGCAGCACAGGCACTGTAGTAGCAGGCTTGAGACAGGTTTGAAATGCTATTTCTTCGGGCGGCACAATCAGTCCGTGGGTATATGGTATACCACTTTACAAGGGGCTTTCAAGTAAATTAAATCTGTCAGTCAGGTGTACTCCAATTATACACATGATTAGGGAAGAAGCACGTGCACTTCAGCACTGATTAGTAGCGTTAAAGTGATCAGAGTCCTAAGGCCAACAAAAAGATACAGCAAAATGCGGAGGTGAAAAGCAATAAGGTGGGGTTAGGACCACCTTAAGAATGCAAGGTCTAACAAAAACGAACTAAGGATAACATGAGTAAAACATCAGCTTTCTCTACAGCATTTGGTGAGACAATTGGGCCTTCTTTTATCTTCCATAAATGCAATCTTTCCCGGACCCCTTTATTATATAGCTCTTCAAGGAAAAAATATAAAGCACTTACAAAGGAGCCTCAAATACTCAAAGATGGTAGACTTCTGTAATATGGGCCATATACTAAAAGCAGCACGAAAACAGAGTGCAGTAGGGTCCAAAAAACTTGAGTGACCCATGAGAGTATGCATGCAAGCCTATAGTATTCCAAACTAGAGATATACGCATGCAATTTTTGTTTTTAGGAGAGAATGTGCCTGCTGAAAAAAATATTATTTTTAAAAAGTGCATTGCAGAATATCAGGAATTTGCTGTGGGACACCTTGAAAACTTGCATACAAATATGTGCACATGCCTCACAGTCAGTTGTTGTGGCCGAGTGGTTAAGGCGATGGACTAGAAATCCATTGGGGTCTCCCCGCGCAGGTTCGAATCCTGCCGACAACGAGAATCTTTTTAACATCGGCTACAATTTCAGAAGTTAACCTATAGTATTTCTTCCATGTCAGTTTTATAAATAGGTGGCTTATTTTGGTGTCACTATTGCCATATCACATATTTATTATCGCTCCCCCTTTCATATCTTTGCTATAACTCTCGTCCTTCATTAGCGCTGGTGCAAACGCTTCAAATTATTATACCCTGGCTCTCTCGGTCATACATGGGCATGCACTTGAAACTTACTTTACCAATAAAAGAAGCAAATAGAGAAATAAAATAAAAGTGCTAGCTGGATTAGGCAAATACACTTCATAAAACTGCATTTTCTTTTCTATTCTCCCCCGTGTTACAAGCTTAACTGCTCCCTGTGTAATTTCTCTTAACCTGCTGTTCCTGGAAGAGAATTTCATCTACAAGCTCTTTCGGTGTTTTTTCCTAGTCTTTTCTTTCCCTTTTCTTAGATTTGTAACTGTTCCTTTACGTGCTCTATTTAGGCGCCATTAATCTCATTTGAGCTCCTTGTACCTGCTGCTGTTTTCTCCACACCTCATACTGTCTTTTCCCTCTTTCTCTGTTTCTCTGCGGTTGGTGGCTACTTTCCAAAGCGTCTGATGCCCCAATGTTCCTTCGTCTTGTTGTCAGACGTGAATTTGAAAAGCAACAAAATTAACAAGCCTTTACCACTCACACATGGCAGAAGTTTATACTTTAATGCAATGAGCTAAGAAAAAAGTGTGTTGTGGGGCCCCTACGAGCCATGGTGCTTGCTTCATCATAATTAGGCATGCAGTCATTAGACACAGCTCTGATTATGGGTCACTGAGGTCAGTTTCAATAATTCCTCAAAAACCTAACCATGCAGTCCCTCCTAACTGTGTAGTTATCTTGCTTTACTGCTGTTTGTGTGATTACCTGGGAGGAGCTCACGGCAGCATCCTCCCAATAAAAGTGTAGATGGACCGTTCCTTAACTCTTTCTTGCTTCACATACAGATGGCTTGAGGAGGTACAGGGGAGATGCAGGTCTAATAAACAGAATAGAATATCTGCGCCAGGTGTGTTTCTCTGCATTGGTGTCCCATCACAGGCCCACCAGTGTATGTGTGGACTTTGACTCCTGCCAGTTCAAAAGCAGGCGGCCAGGAAACGGTTTCAGCCTATCAACCACTGAGGAGATAAAGCCTTTGTATAAGGATTGAGGAAGCAATGAACACATTCAGCCTATCACAGGAGTAGCCCTGAGTGTTCCGAATTATAATTTCTTCATGTAACTGTACGTTATTGAGCCCAAGTAGCTCGCCGTGATCGTATAGTGGTTAGTACTCTGCGTTGTGGCCGCAGCAACCTCGGTTCGAATCCGAGTCACGGCATTGTGGTTGGCAATGTCACGGCAGTTGGGTTTTTCCTTTACAGAATTCCCAAATGTACCAGTTGTTTTTGTAAAATGTCTATTAAAAACAGATCCTTTTCAATATTTAAACGATCTAACGACAAATTATTTAAACACACATGATTATAAGATGTAGGTATACTGTACTTACTGACATAAATTATCGTTCTTGAACATATTTGCGGTAAGGGGAGCGGAGCTCTCCCCCAGGCCAATCAGAATGCAGATGAATGCAGTTGCAGTTGAGTGACCTGTGTTGTGGCTGTCTAAAGGGAATGCACATATGTAGCTGTCTCGCAGCCCAATCCAGACGTCAATTGAAGACAGGTTTACATGCAAATAGAGCAGTAAGTGCAGAGAAATGCTCACTCTCTAAAAATGGCATTTATACAATAGTAAGATTAAATCCAACCTCACCAGTAGATAGGATTTATCAATAAATAAATAAAGCTTCTCCTCTCTGATATGGAATTACCCCCCAAAAAGTATAAGGGAATACCCAATGCTAACCTATGAGAGGGGCAGACCTCACAGTAGTGAAAAATGTAATAGACTGTTTGATACTACTAGGACATACAAACTACCACAGTACATTTCTTACCTTTTACTTACATAGCATGATGCCCCTAGGACTACTTAGGGCCTACCTTAGGGGTTACTGATATGTAATAAAATTGGAATTTAAGGCTTGACAAGTAGTTTTAAATGCCAAGTCGAAGTGGCAGTACACTGCAGCACAGGCACTGTAGTAGCAGGCTTGAGACAGGTTTGAAATGCTATTTCTTTGGGCGGCACAATCAGTCCCTGGGTATATGGTATACCACTTTACAAGGGGCTTTCAAGTAAATTAAATCTGTCAGTCAGGTGTACTCCAATTATACACATGATTAGGGAAGAAGCACGTGCACTTCAGCACTGATTAGTAGCGATAAAGTGATCAGAGTCCTAAGGCCAACAAAAAGATACAGCAAAATGCGGAGGTGAAAAGCAATAAGGTGGGGTTGGGACCACCTTAAGAATGCAAGGTCTAACAAAAACGAACTAAGGATAACATGAGTAAAACATCAGGTTTCTCTACAGCATTTGGTGAGACAAGTGGGCCTTCTTTTATCTTCCATAAATGCAATCTTTCCCGGACCCCTTTATTATATAGCTCTTCAAGGAAAAAATATAAAGCACTTACAAAGGAGCCTCAAATACTCAAAGATGGTAGACTTCTGTAATATGGGCCATATACTAAAAGCAGCACGAAAACAGAGTGCAATAGGGTCCAAAAAACTTGAGTGACCCATGAGAGTATGCATGCAAGCCTATGGTATTCCAAACTAGAGATATACGCATCCAATTTTTGTTTTTAGGAGAGAATGTGCCTGCTGAAAAAAAACATTATTTTTAAAAAGTGCATTGCAGAATATCAGGAATTTGCTGTGGGACACCTTGAAAACTTGCATACAATTATGTGCACATGCCTCAGAGTCAGTTGTTGTGGCCGATTGGTTAAGGCGATGGACTAGAAATCC
>NC_141685.1:1371473604-1371526104 GCF_964263255.1 Lissotriton vulgaris | reverse complement strand
TAGGGCCTACCTTAGGGGTTACTGATATGTAATAAAATTGGAGTTTAAGGCTTGGCAAGTAGTTTTAAATGCCAAGTCGAAGTGGCAGTACACTGCAGCACAGGCACTGCAGTAGCAGGCTTGACAGGTTTGAAATGCTATTTCTTTGGGCGGCACAATCAGTCCCTGGGTATATGGTATACCACTTTACAAGGGGCTTTCAAGTAAATTAAATCTGTCAGTCAGGTGTACTCCAATTATACACATGATTAGGGAAGAAGCACGTGCACTTCAGCACTGATTAGTAGCGATAAAGTGATCAGAGTCCTAAGGCCAACAAAAAGATACAGCAAAATGCGGAGGTGAAAAGCAATAAGGTGGGGTTGGGACCACCTTAAGAATGCAAGGTCTAACAAAAACGAACTAAGGATAACATGAGTAAAACAACAGGTTTCTCTACAGCATTTGGTGAGACAAGTGGGCCATCTTTTATCTTCCATAAATGCAATCTTTCCCGGACCCCTTTATTATATAGCTCTTCAAGGAAAAAATATAAAGCACTTACAAAGGAGCCTCAAATACTCAAAGATGGTAGACTTCTGTTATATGGGCCATATACTAAAAGCAGCACGAAAACAGAGTGCAATAGGGTCCAAAAAACTTGAGTGACCCATGAGAGTATGCATGCAAGCCTATGGTATTCCAAACTAGAGATATACACATGCAATTTTTGTTTTTAGGAGAGAATGTGCCTGCTGAAAAAAACATTATTTTTAAAAAGTGCATTGCAGAATATCAGGAATTTGCTGTGGGACACCTTGAAAATTTGCATACAGATTATGTGCACACGCCTCACAGTCAGTTGTTGTGGCCGAGTGGTTAAGGCGATGGACTAGAAATCCATTGGGGTCTCCCCGCGCAGGTTCGAATCCTGCCGACAACGACAATCTTTTTAACATCGGCTACAATTTCAGAAGTTAACCTATAGTATTTCTTCCATGTCAGTTTTATAAATAGGTGGCTTATTTTGGTGTCACTATTGCCATATCACATATTTATTATCGCTCCCCCTTTCATATCTTTGCTCTAACTCTCGTCCTTCATTAGCGCTGGTGCAAACGCTTCAAATTATTATACCCTGGCTCTCTCGGTCATACCTGTGCATGCACTTGAAACTTACTTTACCAATAAAAGAAGCAAATAGAGAAATAAAATAAAAGTGCTAGCTGGATTAGGCAAACACAGTTCATAAAACTGCATTTTCTTTGCTATTCTCCCCCGTGTTACAAGCTTAACTGCTCCCTATGTAATTTCTCTTAACCTGCTGTTCCTGGAAGAGAATTTCATCTACAAGCTCTTTCTGTGTTTTTTCCTAGTCTTTTCTTTCCCTTTTCTTAGATTTGTAACTGTTCCTTTACGTGCTCTATTTAGGCGTTATTAATCTCATTTGAGCTCCTTGTACCTGCTGCTGTTTTCTCCACACCTCATACTGTCTTTTCCCTCTTTCTCTGTTTCTCTGTGGTTGGTGGCTACTTTCCAAAGCGTCTGATGCCCCAATGTTCCTTCGTCTTGTTGTCAGACGTGAATTTGAAAAGCAACAAAATTAACAAGCCTTTACCACTCACACATGGCAGAAGTTTATACTTTAATGCAATGAGCTAAGAAAAGTGTGTTGTGGGGCCCCTACGAGCCATGGTGCTTGCTTCATCATAATTAGGCATGCAGTCATTAGACACAGCTCTGATTATGGGTCACTGAGGTCAGTTTCAATAATTCCTCAAAAACCTAACCATGCAGTCCCCCCTAACTGTGTAGTTATCTTGCTTTACTGCTGTTTGTGTGATTAGCTGGGAGGAGCTCACGGCAGCATCCTCCCAATAAAAGTGTAGATGGACCGTTCCTTAACTCTTTCTTGCTTCACATACAGATGGCTTGAGGAGGTACAGGGGAGATGCAGGTCTAATAAACAGAATAGAATATCTGCGCCAGGTGTGTTTCTCTGCATTGGTGTCCCATCACAGGCCCACCAGTGTATGTGTGGACTTTGACTCCTGCCAGTTCACAAGCAGGCGGCCAGGAAACGGTTTCAGCCTATCAACCACTGAGGAGATAAAGCCTTTGTATAAGGAATGAGGAAGCAATGAACACATTCAGCCTATCACAGGAGTAGCCCTGAGTGTTCCGAATTATAATTTCTTCATGTCACTGTATGTTATTGAGCCCAAGTAGCTCGCCGTGATCGTATAGTGGTTAGTACTCTGCGTTGTGGCCGCAGCAACCTCGGTTCGAATCCGAGTCACGGCATTGTGGTTGGCAATGTCACGGCAGTTGGGTTTTTCCTTTACAGAATTCCCAAATGTACCAGTTGTTTTTGTAAAATGTCTATTAAAAACAGATCCTTTTCAATATTTAAACGATCTAACGACAAATTATTTAAACACACATGATTATAAGATGTAGGTATACTGTACTTACTGACATAAATTATCGTTCTTGAACATATTTGCGGTAAGGGGAGCGGAGCTCTCCCCCAGGCCAATCAGAATGCAGATGAATGCAGTTGCAGTTGAGTGATCTGTGTTGTGGCTGTCTACAGGGAATGCACATATGTAGCTGTCTCGCAGCCCAATCCAGACGTCAATTGAAGACAGGTTTACATGCAAATAGAGCAGTAAGTGCAGAGAAATGCTCACTCTCTAAAAATGGCATTTATACAATAGTAAGATTAAATCCAACCTCACCAGTAGATAGGATTTATCAATAAATAAATAAAGCTTCTCCTCTCTGATATGGAATTACCCCCCAAAAAGTATAAGGGAATACCCAATGCTAACCTATGAGAGGGGCAGACCTCACAGTAGTGAAAAATGTAATAGACTGTTTGATACTACTAGGACATACAAACTACCACAGTACATTTCTTACCTTTTACTTACATAGCATGATGCCCCTAGGACTACTTAGGGCCTACCTTAGGGGTTACTGATATGTAATAAAATTGGAATTTAAGGCTTGACAAGTAGTTTTAAATGCCAAGTCGAAGTGGCAGTACACTGCAGCACAGGCACTGTAGTAGCAGGCTTGAGACAGGTTTGAAATGCTATTTCTTTGGGCGGCACAATCAGTCCCTGGGTATATGGTATACCACTTTACAAGGGGCTTTCAAGTAAATTAAATCTGTCAGTCAGGTGTACTCCAATTATACACATGATTAGGGAAGAAGCACGTGCACTTCAGCACTGATTAGTAGCGATAAAGTGATCAGAGTCCTAAGGCCAACAAAAAGATACAGCAAAATGCGGAGGTGAAAAGCAATACGGAGGGGTTGGGACCACCTTAAGAATGCAAGGTCTAACAAAAACGAACTAAGGATAACATGAGTAAAACATCAGGTTTCTCTACAGCATTTGGTGAGACAAGTGGGCCTTCTTTTATCTTCCATAAATGCAATCTTTCCCGGACCCCTTTATTATATAGCTCTTCAAGGAAAAAATATAAAGCACTTACAAAGGAGCCTCAAATACTCAAAGATGGTAGACTTCTGTAATATGGGCCATATACTAAAAGCAGCACGAAAACAGAGTGCAATAGGGTCCAAAAAACGTGAGTGACCCATGAGAGTATGCATGCAAGCCTATGGTATTCCAAACTAGAGATATACGCATGCAATTTTTGTTTTTAGGAGAGAATGTGCCTGCTGAAAAAAACATTATTTTTAAAAAGTGCATTGCAGAATATCAGGAATTTGCTGTGGGACACCTTGAAAACTTGCATACAATTATGTGCACATGCCTCACAGTCTGTTGTTGTGGCCGAGTGGTTAAGGCGATGGACTAGAAATCCATTGGGGTCTCCCCGCGCAGGTTCGAATCCTGCCGACAACGAGAATCTTTTTAACATCGGCTACAATTTCAGAAGTTAACCTATAGTATTTCTTCCATGTCAGTTTTATAAATAGGTGGCTTATTTTGGTGTCACTATTGCCATATCACATATTTATTATCGCTCCCCCTTTCATATCTTTGCTATAACTCTCGTCCTTCATTAGCGCTGGTGCAAACGCTTCAAATTATTATACCCTGGCTCTCTCGGTCATACCTGTGCATGCACTTGAAACTTACTTTACCAATAAAAGAAGCAAATAGAGAAATAAAATAAAAGTGCTAGCTGGATTAGGCAAACACACTTCATAAAACTGCATTTTCTTTTCTATTCTCCCCCGTGTTACAAGCTTAACTGCTCCCTGTGTAATTTCTCTTAACCTGCTGTTCCTGGAAGAGAATTTCATCTACAAGCTCTTTCTGTGTTTTTTCCTAGTCTTTTCTTTCCCTTTTCTTAGATTTGTAACTGTTCCTTTACGTGCTCTATTTAGGCGCCATTAATCTCATTTGAGCTCCTTGTACCTGCTGCTGTTTTCTCCACACCTCATACTGTCTTTTCCCTCTTTCTCTGTTTCTCTGCGGTTGGTGGCTACTTTCCAAAGCGTCTGATGCCCCAATGTTCCTTCGTCTTGTTGTCAGACGTGAATTTGAAAAGCAACAAAATTAACAAGCCTTTACCACTCACACATGGCAGAAGTTTATACTTTAATGCAATGAGCTAAGAAAAGTGTGTTGTGGGGCCCCTACGAGCCATGGTGCTTGCTTCATCATAATTAGGCATGCAGTCATTAGACACAGCTCTGATTATGGGTCACTGAGGTCAGTTTCAATAATTCCTCAAAAACCTAACCATGCAGTCCCCCCTAACTGTGTAGTTATCTTGCTTTACTGCTGTTTGTGTGATTAGCTGGGAGGAGCTCACGGCAGCATCCTCCCAATAAAAGTGTAGATGGACCGTTCCTTAACTCTTTCTTGCTTCACATACAGATGGCTTGAGGAGGTACAGGGGAGATGCAGGTCTAATAAACAGAATAGAATATCTGCGCCAGGTGTGTTTCTCTGCATTGGTGTCCCATCACAGGCCCACCAGTGTATGTGTGGACTTTGACTCCTGCCAGTTCACAAGCAGGCGGCCAGGAAACGGTTTCAGCCTATCAACCACTGAGGAGATAAAGCCTTTGTATAAGGAATGAGGAAGCAATGAACACATTCAGCCTATCACAGGAGTAGCCCTGAGTGCTCCGAATTATAATTTCTTCATGTCACTGTACGTTATTGAGCCCAAGTAGCTCGCCGTGATCGTATAGTGGTTAGTACTCTGCGTTGTGGCCGCAGCAACCTCGGTTCGAATCCGAGTCACGGCATTGTGGTTGGCAATGTCACGGCAGTTGGGTTTTTCCTTTACAGAATTCCCAAATGTACCAGTTGTTTTTGTAAAATGTCTATTAAAAACAGATCCTTTTCAATATTTAAACGATCTAACGACAAATTATTTAAACACACATGATTATAAGATGTAGGTATACTGTACTTACTGACATAAATTATCGTTCTTGAACATATTTGCGGTAAGGGGAGCGGAGCTCTCCCCCAGGCCAATCAGAATGCAGATGAATGCAGTTGCAGTTGAGTGATCTGTGTTGTGGCTGTCTACAGGGAATGCACATATGTAGCTGTCTCGCAGCCCAATCCAGACGTCAATTGAAGACAGGTTTACATGCAAATAGAGCAGTAAGTGCAGAGAAATGCTCACTCTCTAAAAATGGCATTTATACAATAGTAAGATTAAATCCAACCTCACCAGTAGATAGGATTTATCAATAAATAAATAAAGCTTCTCCTCTCTGATATGGAATTACCCCCCAAAAAGTATAAGGGAATACCCAATGCTAACCTACGAGAGGGGCAGACCTCACAGTAGTGAAAAATGTAATAGACTGTTTGATACTACTAGGACATACAAACTACCACAGTACATTTCTTACCTTTTACTTACATAGCATGATGCCCCTAGGACTACTTAGGGCCTACCTTAGGGGTTACTGATATGTAATAAAATTGGAATTTAAGGTTTGACAAGTAGTTTAAAATGCCAAGTCGAAGTGGCAGTACACTGCAGCACAGGCACTGTAGTAGCAGGCTTGAGACAGGTTTGAAATGCTATTTCTTTGGGCGGCACAATCAGTCCCTGGGTATATGGTATACCACTTTACAAGGGGCTTTCAAGTAAATTAAATCTGTCAGTCAGGTGTACTCCAATTATACACATGATTAGGGAAGAAGCACGTGCACTTCAGCACTGATTAGTAGCGATAAAGTGATCAGAGTCCTAAGGCCAACAAAAAGATACAGCAAAATGCGGAGGTGAAAAGCAATACGGAGGGGTTGGGACCACCTTAAGAATGCAAGGTCTAACAAAAACGAACTAAGGATAACATGAGTAAAACATCAGGTTTCTCTACAGCATTTGGTGAGACAAGTGGGCCTTCTTTTATCTTCCATAAATGCAATCTTTCCCGGACCCCTTTATTATATAGCTCTTCAAGGAAAAAATATAAAGCACTTACAAAGGAGCCTCAAATACTCAAAGATGGTAGACTTCTGTAATATGGGCCATATACTAAAAGCAGCACGAAAACAGAGTGCAATAGGGTCCAAAAAACTTGAGTGACCCATGAGAGTATGCATGCAAGCCTATGGTATTCCAAACTAGAGATATACGCATACAATTTTTGTTTTTAGGAGAGAATGTGCCTGCTGAAAAAAACATTATTTTTAATAAGTGCATTGCAGAATATCAGGAATTTGCTGTGGGACACCTTGAAAACTTGCATACAATTATGTGCACATGCCTCACAGTCAGTTGTTGTGGCCGAGTGGTTAAGGCGATGGACTAGAAATCCATTGGGGTCTCCCCGCGCAGGTTCGAATCCTGCCGACAACGAGAATCTTTTTAACATCGGCTACAATTTCAGAAGTTAACCTATAGTATTTCTTCCATGTCAGTTTTATAAACAGGTGGCTTATTTTGGTGTCACTATTGCCATATCACATATTTATTATCGCTCCCCCTTTCATATCTTTGCTATAACTCTCGTCCTTCATTAGCGCTGGTGCAAACGCTTCAAATTATTATACCCTGGCTCTCTCGGTCACACCTGTGCATGCACTTGAAACTTACTTTACCAATAAAAGAAGTAAATAGAGAAATAAAATAAAAGTGCTAGCTGGATTAGGCAAACACACTTCATAAAACTGCATTTTCTTTTCTATTCTCCCCCGTGTTACAAGCTTAACTGCTCCCTGTGTAATTTCTCTTAACCTGCTGTTCCTGGAAGAGAATTTCATCTACAAGCTCTTTCTGTGTTTTTTCCTAGTCTTTTCTTTCCCTTTTCTTAGATTTGTAACTGTTCCTTTACGTGCTCTATTTAGGCGCCATTAATCTCATTTGAGCTCCTTGTACCTGCTGCTGTTTTCTCCACACCTCATACTGTCTTTTCCCTCTTTCTCTGTTTCTCTGCGGTTGGTGGCTACTTTCCAAAGCGTCTGATGCCCCAATGTTCCTTCGTCTTGTTGTCAGACGTGAATTTGAAAAGCAACAAAATTAACAAGCCTTTACCACTCACACATGGCAGAAGTTTATACTTTAATTCAATGAGCTAAGAAAAGTTTGTTGTGGGGCCCCTACGAGCCATGGTGCTTGCTTCATCATAATTAGGCATGCAGTCATTAGCCACAGCTCTGATTATGGGTCACTGAGGTCAGTTTCAATAATTCCTCAAAAACCTAACCATGCAGTCCCCCCTAACTGTGTAGTTATCTTGCTTTACTGCTGTTTGTGTGATTAGCTGGGAGGAGCTCACGGCAGCATCCTCCCAATAAAAGTGTAGATGGACCGTTCCTTAACTCTTTCTTGCTTCACATACAGATGGCTTGAGGAGGTACAGGGGAGTTGCAGGTCTAATAAACAGAATAGAATATCTGCGCCAGGTGTGTTTCTCTGCATTGGTGTCCCATCACAGGCCCACCAGTGTATGTGTGGACTTTGACTCCTGCCAGTTCACAAGCAGGCGGCCAGGAAACGGTTTCAGCCTATCAACCACTGAGGAGATAAAGCCTTTGTATAAGGAATGAGGAAGCAATGAACACATTCAGCCTATCACAGGAGTAGCCCTGAGTGTTCCGAATTATAATTTCTTCATGTCACTGTACGTTATTGAGCCCAAGTAGCTCGCTGTGATCGTATAGTGGTTAGTACTCTGCGTTGTGGCCGCAGCAACCTCGGTTCGAGTCCGAGTCACGGCATTGTGGTTGGCAATGTCACGGCAGTTGGGTTTTTCCTTTACAGAATTCCCAAATGTACCAGTTGTTTTTGTAAAATGTCTATTAAAAACAGATCCTTTTCAATATTTAAACGATCTAACGACAAATTATTTAAACACACATGATTATAAGATGTAGGTATACTGTACTTACTGACATAAATTATCGTTCTTGAACATATTTGCGGTAAGGGGAGCAGAGCTCTCCCCCAGGCCAATCAGAATGCAGATGAATGCAGTTGCAGTTGAGTGACCTGTGTTGTGGCTGTCTACAGGGAATGCACATATGTAGCTGTCTCGCAGCCCAATCCAGACGTCAATTGAAGACAGGTTTACATGCAAATAGAGCAGTAAGTGCAGAGAAATGCTCACTCTCTAAAAATGGCATTTATACAATAGTAGGATTAAATCCAACCTCACCAGTAGATAGGATTTATCAATAAATAAATAAAGCTTCTCCTCTCTGATATGGAATTACCCCCCAAAAAGTATAAGGGAATACCCAATGCTAACCTATGAGAGGGGCAGACCTCACAGTAGTGAAAAATTTAATAGACTGTTTGATACTAATAGGACATACAAACTACCACAGTACATGTCTTACCTTTTACTTACATAGCATGATGCCCCTAGGACTACTTAGGGCCTACCTTAGGGGTTACTGATATGTAATAAAATTGGAGTTTAAGGCTTGGCAAGTAGTTTTAAATGCCAAGTCGAAGTGGCAGTACACTGCAGCACAGGCACTGCAGTAGCAGGCTTGAGACAGGTTTGAAATGCTATTTCTTTGGGCGGCACAATCAGTCCCTGGGTATATGGTATACCACTTTACAAGGGGCTTTCAAGTAAATTAAATCTGTCAGTCAGGTGTACTCCAATTATACACATCATTAGGGAAGAAGCACGTGCACTTCAGCACTGATTAGTAGCGATAAAGTGATCAGAGTCCTAAGGCCAACAAAAAGATACAGCAAAATGCGGAGGTGAAAAGCAATAAGGTGGGGTTGGGACCACCTTAAGAATGCAAGGTCTAACAAAAACGAACTAAGGATAACATGAGTAAAACATCAGGTTTCTCTACAGCATTTGGTGAGACAAGTGGGCCATCTTTTATCTTCCATAAATGCAATCTTTCCCGGACCCCTTTATTATATAGCTCTTCAAGGAAAAAATATAAAGCACTTACAAAGGAGCCTCAAATACTCAAAGATGGTAGACTTCTGTTATATGGGCCATATACTAAAAGCAGCACGAAAACAGAGTGCAATAGGGTCCAAAAAACTTGAGTGACCCATGAGAGTATGCATGCAAGCCTATGGTATTCCAAACTAGAGATATACACATGCAATTTTTGTTTTTAGGAGAGAATGTGCCTGCTGAAAAAAACATTATTTTTAAAAAGTGCATTGCAGAATATCAGGAATTTGCTGTGGGACACCTTGAAAATTTGCATACAGATTATGTGCACACGCCTCACAGTCAGTTGTTGTGGCCGAGTGGTTAAGGCGATGGACTAGAAATCCATTGGGGTCTCCGCACGCAGGTTCGAATCCTGCCGACAACGACAATCTTTTTAACATCGGCTACAATTTCAGAAGTTAACCTATAGTATTTCTTCCATGTCAGTTTTATAAATAGGTGGCTTATTTTGGTGTCACTATTGCCATCTCACATATTTATTATCGCTCCCCCTTTCATATCTTTGCTATAATTCTCGTCCTTCATTAGCGCTGGTGCAAATGCTTCAAATTATTATACCCTGGCTCTCTCTGTCATACCTGTGCATGCACTTGAAACTTACTTTACCAATAAAAGAAGCAAATAGAGAAATAAAATAAAAGTGCTAGCTGTATTAGGCAAACACACTTCATAAAACTGCATTTTCTTTTCTATTCTCCCCCGTGTTACAAGCTTAACTGCTCCCTGTGTAATTTCTCTTAACCTGCTGTTCCTGGAAGAGAATTTCATCTACAAGCTCTTTCTGTGTTTTTTCCTAGTCTTTTCTTTCCCTTTTCTTAGATTTGTAACTGTTCCTTTACGTGCTCTATTTAGGCGCCATTAATCTCATTTGAGCTCCTTGTACCTGCTGCTGTTTTCTCCACACCTCATACTGTCTTTTCCCTCTTTCTCTCTTTCTCTGCGGTTGGTGGCTACTTTCCGAAGTGTCTGATGCCCCAATGTTCCTTCGTCTTGTTGTCAGACGTGAATTTGAAAAGCAACGAAATTAACAAGCCTTTACCACTCACACATGGCAGAAGTTTATACTTTAATTCAATGAGCTAAGAAAAGTGTGTTGTGGGGCCCCTACGAGCGATGGTGCTTGCTTCATCATAATTAGGCATGCAGTCATTAGCCACAGCTCTGATTATGGGTCACTGAGGTCAGTTTCAATAATTCC
This sequence comes from Lissotriton vulgaris, assembly GCF_964263255.1. Lineage (NCBI taxonomy): Eukaryota > Metazoa > Chordata > Amphibia > Caudata > Salamandridae > Lissotriton > Lissotriton vulgaris. The sequence goes on along the minus strand of NC_141685.1, from coordinate 1,371,515,524 downwards.
TCAAAAACCTAACCATGCAGTCCCCCCTAACTGTGTAGTTATCTTGCTTTACTGCTGTTTGTGTGATTAGCTGGGAGGAGCTCACGGCAGCATCCTCCCAATAAAAGTGTAGATGGACTGTTCCTTAACTCTTTCTTGCTTCACATACAGATGGCTGAAGGAGGTACAGGGGAGATGCAGGTCTAATAAACAGAATAGAATATCTGCGCCTGGTGTGTTTCTCTGCATTGGTGTCCGATCACAGGCCCACCAGTGTATGTGTGATCTTTGACTCCTGCCAGTTCACAAGCAGGCGGCCAGGAAACGGTTTCAGCCTATCAACCACTGAGGAGATAAAGCCTTTGTATAAGGAATGAGGAAGCAATGAACACATTCAGCCTATCACAGGAGTAGCCCTGAGTGTTCCGAATTATAATTTCTTCATGTCACTGTACGTTATTGAGCCCAAGTAGCTCGCCGTGATCGTATAGTGGTTAGTACTCTGCGTTGTGGCCGCAGCAACCTCGGTTCGAATCCAAGTCACGGCATTGTGGTTGGCAATGTCACGGCAGTTGGGATTTTCCTTTACAGAATTCCCAAATGTACCAGTTGTTTTTGTAAAATGTATATTAAAAACAGATCCTTTTCAATATTTAAACGATCTAACGACAAATTATTTAAACACACATGATTATAAGATGTAGGTATACTGTACTTACTGACATAAATTATCGTTCTTGAACATATTTGCGGTAAGGGGAGCGGAGCTCTCCCCCAGGCCAATCAGAATGCAGATGAATGCAGTTGCAGTTGAGTGACCTGTGTTGTGGCTGTCTACAGGGAATGCACATATGTAGCTGTCTCGCAGCCCAATCCAGACGTCAATTGAAGACAGGTTTTGATGCAAATAGAGCAGTAAGTGCAGAGAAATGCTCACTCTCTAAAAATGGCATTTATACAATAGTAAGATTAAATCCAACCTCACCAGTAGATAGGATTTATCAATAAATAAATAAAGCTTCTCCTCTCTGATATGGAATTACCCCCCAAAAAGTATAAGGGAATACCCAATGCTAACCTATGAGAGGGGCAGACCTCACAGTAGTGAAAAATTTAATAGACTGTTTGATACTACTAGGACATACAAACTACCACAGTACATGTCTTACCTTTTACTTACATAGCATGATGCCCGTAGGACTACCTAGGGCCTACCTTAGGGGTTACTGATATGTAATAAAATTGGAGTTTAAGGCTTGGCAAGTAGTTTTAAATGCCAAGTCGTAGTGGCAGTACACTGCAGCACAAGCACTGCAGTAGCAGGCTTGAGACAGGTTTGAAATGCTATTTCTTTGGGCGGCACAATCAGTCCCTGGGTATATGGTATACCACTTTACAAGGGGCTTTCAAGTAAATTAAATCTGTCAGTCAGGTATACTCCAATTATACACATGATCAGGGAAGAAGCACGTGCACTTCAGCACTGATTAGTAGCGATAAAGTGATCAGAGTCCTAAGGCCAACAAAAAGATACAGCAAAATGCGGAGGTGAAAAGCAATAAGGTGGGGTTGGGACCACCTTAAGAATGCAAGGTCTAACAAAAACGAACTAAGGATAACATGAGTAAAACATCAGGTTTCTCTCCAGCATTTGGTGAGACAAGTGGGCCTTCTTTTATCTTCCATAAATGCAATCTTTCCCGGACCCCTTTATTATATAGCTCTTCAAGGAAAAAATATAAAGCACTTACAAAGGAGCCTCAAATACTCAAAGATGGTAGACTTCTGTAATATGGGCCATATACTAAAAGCAGCACAAAAACAGAGTGCAATAGGGTCCAAAAAACGTGAGTGACCCATGAGAGTATGCATGCAAGCCTATGGTATTCCAAACTAGAGATATACGCATGCAATTTTTGTTTTTAGGAGAGAATGTGCCTGCTGAAAAAAACATTATTTTTAAAAAGTGCATTGCAGAATATCAGGAATTTGCTGTGGGACACCTTGAAAACTTGCATACAGATTATTTGCACACGCCTTACAGTCAGTTGTTGTGGCCGAGTGGTCAAGGGGATGGACTAGAAATCCATTGGGGTCTCCCCGCGCAGGGTCGAATCCTGCCGACAACGAGAATCTTTTTAACATCGGCTACAATTTCAGAAGTTAACCTTTAGTATTTCTTCCATGTCAGTTTTATAAATAGGTGGCTTATTTTGGTGTCACTATTGCCATATCACATATTTATTATCGCTCCCCCTTTCATATCTTTGCTATAACTCTCGTCCTTCATTAGCGCTGGTGCAAACGCTTCAAATTATTATACCCTGGCTCTCTCGGTCATACCTGTGCATGCACTTGAAACTTACTTTACCAATTAAAGAAGCAAATAGAGAAATAAAATAAAAGTGCTAGCTGGATTAGGCAAACACACTTCATAAAACTGCATTTTCTTTTCTATTCTCCCCCGTGTTACAAGCTTAACTGCTCCCTGTGTAATTTCTCTTAACCTGCTGTTCCTGGAAGAGAATTTCATCTACAAGCTCTTTCTGTGTTTTTTCCTAGTCTTTTCTTTCCCTTTTCTTAGATTTGTAACTGTTCCTTTAGGTGCTCTATTTAGGCACCATTAATCTCATTTGAGCTCCTTGTACCTGCTGCTGTTTTCTCCACACCTCATACTGTCTTTTCCCTCTTTCTCTCTTTCTCTGCGGTTGGTGGCTACTTTCCAAAGCGTCTGATGCCCCAATGTTCCTTCGTCTTGTTGTCAGACGTGAATTTGAAAAGCAACAAAATTAACAATCCTTTACCACTCACACAAGGCAGAAGTTTATACTTTAATTCAATGAGCTAAGAAAAGTGTGTTGTGGGACCCCTACGAGCCATGGTGCTTGCTTCATCATAATTAGGCATGCAGTCATTAGCCACAGCTCTGATTATGGGTCACTGAGGTCAGTTTCAATAATTCCTCAAAAACCTAACCATGCAGTCCCCCCTAACTGTGTAGTTATCTTGCTTTACTGCTGTTTGTGTGATTAGCTGGGAGGAGCTCACGGCAGCATCCTCCCAATAAAAGTGTAGATGGACCGTTCCTTAACTCTTTCTTGCTTCACATACAGATGGCTTGAGGAGGTACAGGGGAGATGCAGGTCTAATAAACAGAATAGAATATCTGCGCCAGGTGTGTTTCTCTGCATTGGTGTCCCATCACAGGCCCACCAGTGTATGTGTGGACTTTGACTCCTGCCAGTTCACAAGCAGGCGGCCAGGAAACAGTTTCAGCCTATCAACCACTGAGGAGATAAAGCCTTTGTATAAGGAATGAGGAAGCAATGAACACATTCAGCCTATCACAGGAGTAGCCCTGAGTGTTCCGAATTATAATTTCTTCATGTCACTGTACGTTATTGAGCCCAAGTAGCTCGCCGTGATCGTATAGTGGTTAGTACTCTGCGTTGTGGCCGCAGCAACCTCGGTTCGAATCTGAGTCACGGCATTGTGGTTGGCAATGTCACGGCAGTTGGGATTTTCCTTTACAGAATTCCCAAATGTACCAGTTGTTTTTGTAAAATGTCTATTTAAAACAGATCCTTTTCAATATTTAAACGATCTAACGACAAATTATTTAAACACACATGATTATAAGATGTAGGTATACTGTACTTACTGACATAAATTATCGTTCTTGAACATATTTGCGGTAAGGGGAGCGGAGCTCTCCCCCAGGCCAATCAGAATGCAGATGAATGCAGTTGCAGTTGAGTGACCTGTGTTGTGGCTGTCTACAGGGAATGCACATATGTAGCTGTCTCGCAGCCCAATCCAGACGTCAATTGAAGACAGGTTTACATGCAAATAGAGCAGTAAGTGCAGAGAAATGCTCACTCTCTAAAAATGGCATTTATACAATAGTAAGATTAAATCCAACCTCACCAGTTGATAGGATTTATCAATAAATAAATAAAGCTTCTCCTCTCTGATATGGAATTACCCCCCAAAAAGTATAAGGGAATACCCAATGCTAACCTATGAGAGGGGCAGACCTCACCGTAGTGAAAAATGTAATAGACTGTTTGATACTACTAGGACATACAAACTACCACAGTACATGTCTTACCTTTTACTTACATAGCATGATGCCCCTAGGACTACCTAGGGCCTACCTTAGGGGTTACTGATATGTAATAAAATTGGAGTTTAAGGCTTGGCAAGTAGTTTTAAATGCCAAGTCAAAGTGGCAGTACACTGCAGCACAGGCACTGCAGTAGCAGGCTTGAGACAGGTTTGAAATGCTATTTCTTTGGGCGGCACAATCAGTCCCTGGGTATATGGTATACCACTTTACAAGGGGCTTTCAAGTAAATTAAATCTGTCAGTCAGGTATACTCCAATTATACACATGATTAGGGAAGAAGCACGTGCACTTCAGCACTGATTAGTAGCGATAAAGTGATCAGAGTCCTAAGGCCAACAAAAAGATACAGCAAAATGCGGAGGTGAAAAGCAATAAGGTGGGGTTGGGACCACCTTAAGAATGCAAGGTCTAACAAAAACGAACTAAGGATAACATGAGTAAAACATCAGGTTTCTCTACAGCATTTGGTGAGACAAGTGGGCCTTCTTTTATCTTCCATAAATTCAATCTTTCCCGGACCCATTTATTATATAGCTCTTCAAGGAAAAAATATAAAGCACTTACAAAGGAGCCTCAAATACTCAAAGATGGTAGACTTCTGTAATATGGGCCATATACTAAAAGCAGCACGAAAACAGAGTGCAATAGGGTCCAAAAAACTTGAGTGACCCATGAGAGTATGCATGCGAGCCTATGGTATTCCAAACTAGAGATATACGCATGCAATTTTTGTTTTTAGGAGAGAATGTGCCTGCTGAAAAAAACATTATTTTTAAAAAGTGCATTGCAGAATATCAGGAATTTGCTGTGGGACACCTTGAAAACTTGCATACAATTATGTGCACATACCTCACAGTCAGTTGTTGTGGCCGAGTGGTTAAGGCGATGGACTAGAAATCCATTGGGGTCTCCCCGCGCAGGGTCGAATCCTGCCGACAACGAGAATCTTTTTAACATCGGCTACAATTTCAGAAGTTAACCTTTAGTATTTCTTCCATGTCAGTTTCATAAATAGGTGGCTTATTTTGGTGTCACTATTGCCATATCACATATTTATTATCGCTCCCCCTTTCATATCTTTGCTATAACTCTCGTCCTTCATTAGCGCTGGTGCAAACGCTTCAAATTATTATACCCTGGCTCTCTCGGTCATACCTGTGCATGCACTTGAAACTTACTTTACCAATTAAAGAAGCAAATAGAGAAATAAAATAAAAGTGCTAGCTGGATTAGGCAAACACACTTCATAAAACTGCATTTTCTTTTCTATTCTCCCCCGTGTTACAAGCTTAACTGCTCCCTGTGTAATTTCTCTTAACCTGCTGTTCCTGGAAGAGAATTTCATCTACAAGCTCTTTCTGTGTTTTTTCCTAGTCTTTTCTTTCCCTTTTCTTAGATTTGTAACTGTTCCTTTAGGTGCTCTATTTAGGCACCATTAATCTCATTTGAGCTCCTTGTACCTGCTGCTGTTTTCTCCACACCTCATACTGTCTTTTCCCTCTTTCTCTCTTTCTCTGCGGTTGGTGGCTACTTTCCAAAGCGTCTGATGCCCCAATGTTCCTTCGTCTTGTTGTCAGACGTGAATTTGAAAAGCAACAAAATTAACAATCCTTTACCACTCACACAAGGCAGAAGTTTATACTTTAATTCAATGAGCTAAGAAAAGTGTGTTGTGGGGCCCCTACGAGCCATGGTGCTTGCTTCATCATAATTAGGCATGCAGTCATTAGCCACAGCTCTGATTATGGGTCACTGAGGTCAGTTTCAATAATTCCTCAAAAACCTAACCATGCAGTCCCCCCTAACTGTGTAGTTATCTTGCTTTACTGCTGTTTGTGTGATTAGCTGGGAGGAGCTCACGGCAGCATCCTCCCAATAAAAGTGTAGATGGACCGTTCCTTAACTCTTTCTTGCTTCACATACAGATGGCTTGAGGAGGTACAGGGGAGATGCAGGTCTAATAAACAGAATAGAATATCTGCGCCAGGTGTGTTTCTCTGCATTGGTGTCCCATCACAGGCCCACCAGTGTATGTGTGGACTTTGACTCCTGCCAGTTCACAAGCAGGCGGCCAGGAAACAGTTTCAGCCTATCAACCACTGAGGAGATAAAGCCTTTGTATAAGGAATGAGGAAGCAATGAACACATTCAGCCTATCACAGGAGTAGCCCTGAGTGTTCCGAATTATAATTTCTTCATGTCACTGTACGTTATTGAGCCCAAGTAGCTCGCCGTGATCGTATAGTGGTTAGTACTCTGCGTTGTGGCCGCAGCAACCTCGGTTCGAATCTGAGTCACGGCATTGTGGTTGGCAATGTCACGGCAGTTGGGATTTTCCTTTACAGAATTCCCAAATGTACCAGTTGTTTTTGTAAAATGTCTATTTAAAACAGATCCTTTTCAATATTTAAACGATCTAACGACAAATTATTTAAACACACATGATTATAAGATGTAGGTATACTGTACTTACTGACATAAATTATCGTTCTTGAACATATTTGCGGTAAGGGGAGCGGAGCTCTCCCCCAGGCCAATCAGAATGCAGATGAATGCAGTTGCAGTTGAGTGACCTGTGTTGTGGCTGTCTACAGGGAATGCACATATGTAGCTGTCTCGCAGCCCAATCCAGACGTCAATTGAAGACAGGTTTACATGCAAATAGAGCAGTAAGTGCAGAGAAATGCTCACTCTCTAAAAATGGCATTTATACAATAGTAAGATTAAATCCAACCTCACCAGTTGATAGGATTTATCAATAAATAAATAAAGCTTCTCCTCTCTGATATGGAATTACCCCCCAAAAAGTATAAGGGAATACCCAATGCTAACCTATGAGAGGGGCAGACCTCACAGTAGTGAAAAATGTAATAGACTGTTTGATACTACTAGGACATACAAACTACCACAGTACATGTCTTACCTTTTACTTACATAGCATGATGCCCCTAGGACTACCTAGGGCCTACCTTAGGGGTTACTGATATGTAATAAAATTGGAGTTTAAGGCTTGGCAAGTAGTTTTAAATGCCAAGTCAAAGTGGCAGTACACTGCAGCACAGGCACTGCAGTAGCAGGCTTGAGACAGGTTTGAAATGCTATTTCTTTGGGCGGCACAATCAGTCCCTGGGTATATGGTATACCACTTTACAAGGGGCTTTCAAGTAAATTAAATCTGTCAGTCAGGTATACTCCAATTATACACATGATTAGGGAAGAAGCACGTGCACTTCAGCACTGATTAGTAGCGATAAAGTGATCAGAGTCCTAAGGCCAACAAAAAGATACAGCAAAATGCGGAGGTGAAAAGCAATAAGGTGGGGTTGGGACCACCTTAAGAATGCAAGGTCTAACAAAAACGAACTAAGGATAACATGAGTAAAACATCAGGTTTCTCTACAGCATTTGGTGAGACAAGTGGGCCTTCTTTTATCTTCCATAAATTCAATCTTTCCCGGACCCATTTATTATATAGCTCTTCAAGGAAAAAATATAAAGCACTTACAAAGGAGCCTCAAATACTCAAAGATGGTAGACTTCTGTAATATGGGCCATATACTAAAAGCAGCACGAAAACAGAGTGCAATAGGGTCCAAAAAACTTGAGTGACCCATGAGAGTATGCATGCAAGCCTATGGTATTCCAAACTAGAGATATACGCATGCAATTTTTGTTTTTAGGAGAGAATGTGCCTGCTGAAAAAAACATTATTTTTAAAAAGTGCATTGCAGAATATCAGGAATTTGCTGTGGGACACCTTGAAAACTTGCATACAATTATGTGCACATACCTCACAGTCAGTTGTTGTGGCCGAGTGGTTAAGGCGATGGACTAGAAATCCATTGGGGTCTCCCCGTGCAGGTTCGAATCCTACCGACAACGAGAATCTTTTTAACATCGGCTACAATTTCAGAAGTTAACCTATAGTATTTCTTCCATGTCAGTTTTATAAATAGGTGGCTTATTTTGGTGTCACTATTGCCATATCACATATTTATTATCGCTCCCCCTTTCATATCTTTGCTATAACTCTTGTCCTTCATTAGTGCTGGTGCAAACGCTTCAAATTATTATACCCTGGCTCTCTCGGTCATACCTGTGCATGCACTTGAAACTTACTTTACCAATAAAAGAAGCAAATAGAGAAATAAAATAAAAGTGCTAGCTGGATTAGGCAAACACACTTCATAAAACTGCATTTTCTTTTCTATTCTCCCCCGTGTTACAAGCTTAACTGCTCCCTGTGTAATTTCTCTTAACCTGCTGTTCCTGGAAGAGAATTTCATCTACAAGCTCTTTCTGTGTTTTTTCCTAGTCTTTTCTTTCCCTTTTCTTAGATTTGTAACTGTTCCTTTACGTGCTCTATTTAGGCGCCATTAATCTCATTTGAGCTCCTTGTACCTGCTGCTGTTTTCTCCACACCTCATACTGTCTTTTCCCTCTATCTCTGTTTCTCTGCGGTTGGTGGCTACTTTCCAAAGCGTCTGATGCCCCAATGTTCCTTCGTCTTGTTGTCAGACGTGAATTTGAAAAGCAACAAAATTAACAAGCCTTTACCACTCACACATGGCAGAAGTTTATACTTTAATTCAATGAGCTAAGAAAAGTGTGTTGTGGGGCCCCTACGAGCCATGGTGCTTGCTTCATCATAATTAGGCATGCAGTCATTAGCCACAGCTCTGATTATGGGTCACTGAGGTCAGTTTCAATAATTCCTCAAAAACCTAACCATGCAGTCCCCCCTAACTGTGTAGTTATCTTGCTTTACTGCTGTTTGTGTGATTAGCTGGGAGGAGCTCACGGCAGCATCCTCCCAATAAAAGTGTAGATGGACCGTTCCTTAACTCTTTCTTGCTTCACATATAGATGGCTTGAGGAGGTACAGGGGAGATGCAGGTCTAATAAACAGAATAGAATATCTGCGCCAGGTGTGTTTCTCTGCATTGGTGTCCCATCACAGGCCCACCAGTGTATGTGTGGACTTTGACTCCTGCCAGTTCACAAGCAGGCGGCCAGGAAACGGTTTCAGCCTATCAACCACTGAGGAGATAAAGCCTTTGTATAAGGAATGAGGAAGCAATGAACACATTCAGCCTATCACAGGAGTAGCCCTGAGTGTTCCGAATTATAATTTCTTCATGTCACTGTACGTTATTGAGCCCAAGTAGCTCGCCGTGATCGTATAGTGGTTAGTACTCTGCGTTGTGGCCGCAGCAACCTCGGTTCGAATCCGAGTCACGGCATTGTGGTTGGCAATAACACGGCAGTTGGGTTTTTCCTTTACAGAATTCCCAAATGTACCAGTTGTTTTTGTAAAATGTCTATTAAAAACAGATCCTTTTCAATATTTAAACAATCTAACGACAAATTATTTAAACACACATGATTATAAGATGTAGGTATACTGTACTTACTGACAAAAATTATCGTTCTTGAACATATTTGCGGTAAGGGGAGCGGAGCTCTCCCCCAGGCCAATCAGAATGCAGATGAATGCAGTTGCAGTTGAGTGACCTGTGTCGTGGCTGTCTACAGGGAATGCACATATGTAGCTGTCTCGCAGCCCAATCCAGACGTCAATTGAAGACAGGTTTACATGCAAATAGAGCAGTAAGTGCAGAGAAATGCTCACTCTCTAAAAATCCAGTGAAGGAGGAGCATATGGTTACATAAATTGTTAAAATGATACTAATCAACAAAGAAAATACCTCTATAATGTTTTAATCACATTATAGGAAAGGAGCAATATTGCATATTCACAAAGATTACACATTCATAGTGATATTGGTGCCCCTGGGGGGGAAGGGGAGAAAAAACGTGCAGTAGTGAAGGTATGGTGGGGGGAGGGTTTGGTGACAATAAAAACGCGATATTGATCAGATATTAGTGGTCAAATTCAAACTGTTCAATAGTAGACAAATAAACAATTAATCAATGTCATGGTTTACAATAACATGCCCCAATGTCCATTCTATGTAGAAGTAGTGGGTTGAGCGGGGCTGTTAAAGGGTAGGTGAGTATGTCGACGTTTCGACCCTAGAAAAGCAGGATTGGTCGATTTCCTTGCACATGGGTTTTCTTCAGGACAGGCGGTAGGTTAGGGGCAGCCAACCTAGTATTAAAGGATAATTTAATTAATTTTATATTGGACAAGTCTTCTTAAATCTAGTCTGGGTGGGTAGGGTAAACAGTAGACGTACCTGTGTACATCCAGTTGAGGATGGAGTTATTCCAGAGAAAGGTCCATGATGTGAATTCAAAACCTTAAAAAATTAATTACACTAATCAGAAAGATATGCATCAGATTGGATCAGCCAAATTATTAAAAGAAATTGCCAGGGGACTTACTATTGAGGAGAAGTCGGGATTCCCTGTTGGGTCCACGTGCTGAACGGATTACTGCTCGAACAATCTAACCAAAAAGGAGGGGACAGCACTCAGAAATGACCTTGGTATAGCTAAAACTGCATTACAGAGTTCAAATGGGGGGCGGAGCTTACCGAATGGCTTTGAAGTCCGCTGTTGTATATGGTTTGGAGAGGGATCGCCGGATAAATCAGGCGCGATTCCTGTGGGACAAGGAGAGCATAGTACGCTGTCATTGTAGTCGATAATAATGGTAAAAGGGGGGGGATTAATCAAATGTACTGGGCATCAGCGGGGAAAAAGGGCTTACCGGTCGGCTCGAAAGCTCGGCGTTTCATGTGAGTTCCTCGCGGGCCGGGAACTTCCTGATACCTGGGTTGTTATAGAAACCGGGGTCACGAGGGATAGGTAGTGAGGAAAGACTCCCGGAGCTCATCCGTTACCAAGGTAACGTGATTCGTCAAAACACCGTGGACATGATTATATTAACATAGACGGTGATTGAAAGGGTTTAGTGATAAAATAGTATGATTAGGCACGCCAGTGTGCGGTCCGACTAAAAGGCAGGGATTGACAGAGACTTCGCGTATGAGAGTCAGAGCGTAGTCTGCCCGTCGAGTTATTCCGGGAAAGAATGATACAGTTGCTCGGTATAGCATGCCGGACAACGGATGGTATGTTACCTTCACAATTGAAGGGGGCAGTGAGTACATTAATACCTAAATAAATACATACCAGCGGACCATACAAATAATGGTAAAAGAAGGGGTGTACATATCACCAGATGGTAGTTCATATCAAGAATAATTGTTTGGTGAGCATTACGTATGGTCACATAGCTGCCAGTTGTATATCAATCGGTCATATATCATATCAAGTGTACTGCGTACCTGTCACACGACGGTATAGGCAGTGGCAATTTGTATATAAATATCACAGTAAATGGTGGTCTATACAGGGTCCGTGGTTATCATAAGGACAGTAGTGATACTTATTAAACCAAAGTAGCAAGCTGTGAGAAAGAACTGTCATGTTCATTAAGACCTGAATTTATAGAGTCAAAATAAAACATCCAATTAAGTTCCCTGATGTTTAGTATGTTGGATAAATTACCTCCCCTGGGGCCCAGATTGATTTTTTCAATTACCACCCATTTAAGACTCTCAGGCGGATGTTGGGCTGATCTGAAGTGGTCAACCAATGGAGCACCGGACACCTCGCATCTAATGCGGCTCATGTGTTGCAGGACACGTTGTTTTATATTTTGTTGGGTTTGCCCAATATAGATGAGGTTGCAGGGGCACACAATCGCATAGATCACTGTGGAGGTGTTACAATTGCTTAGAGATCTCATTTGAATTTTGTTCTGTTCATGTAGAAATTCTTTAGTTTGTAGGCAGCTATCACAGGCTTTACATTGACCGCATTTGAAGTGGCCAGTGATAGGCTGGAGATTCCAAAGTGATCTAATGGTAGGATTTTCCCTGGTAGGGAGAAGCGAGCGTACTACATAGTCTTTTACGCTTCTAGATTTTTTTAAAGCATGTAGCGGGGTGCCAGGATGCTGGATATCGTCTGCAACCAGTTGCCAGTGATGGTTGACAATCTTTTTAATTTGGTTGCTCTTAGTTGAAAATGTCGTCACGCATACAATTCGATCCTGTTGAGTGTCGATAGAGTCTTTGGTCTTTAAAAGTTCTTCTCGTGGGTAGAACCAGGCTCTTTTTTGGGCTTTCGTCACAAGTCTTCTTGGGTAGCCGCGAGTTTTTAAACGCTCAGCTAATTCTCCAGACTGTTGAAAGTAATGTGCTTTAGTGGAACAGTTTCTACGCACACGTAAAAATTGGCCGAATGGCAAATTGTCTCGAAGAGCCCGAGGATGGTGACTATTGTATTGAAGTAGAGAGTTCCTCTCAGATGGTTTCCTATACAGTGTAGTTAAAAGTTGACCCTGATGATGGTATATAGTAATATCTAGAAAATCTATGCTGTGATTGTCAGATTGCATAGTGAATTGCAGGTGGGGTGATTGTTGGTTCAACCATTGATGAAATTCATTAAGTGAAACAGAGTCCCCATTCCAAAATATTAAAATGTCATCTATGTAACGAACCCAGATGTTGAGGTGGTTACGAAATGGATTGTTGACGTTTAATATGTTGTTGTCCTCAAAGGCTGCCATATATAGAATGGCTACATCTGGAGCAAAAGGAGCCCCCATTGCCACACCTTTGGTTTGAAGAAAAAAGTCATTCTTGAAAGTAAAAAAGTTCTTTGTCATAGCCACACAGAGTAGGGATATGATGAATTCGGATGGCACTCGCATGGGTGCTGGTCTTGATTCTAAGTATCTCATAATGACTGATAACGCTTCCTCTTGAGGGATGGATGTATACAGAGATACTACGTCACACGTAACTAGTAATTGTTGCACAGGATCAAATGGTGACGTTTCAACTAGATTTATAGTTTGTAGGGTATCCCTTAGATATGTTTGGGTAGCCTCAGCCAGTGGTTTTAGGAAAAAGTCAATATATCTTCCAAGGGGTTCTAGTATCGAGCCGCACCCCGAAACAATCGGGCGTCCAGGTGGATTGGACATATCCTTATGGATCTTAGGAAGAGTATATATCGTAGCTAGACGAGGGTGTGGTTGGTTAAGGTATTCAAATTCGTGTTTAGATAGAAAACCGAGTTCCAGACCAAGTTGTGTAATTTCCAAAACTTCACGTGCTATTGCTTGTGAGGGATCTGAGCGTAGTTTATGATAACTGATCCCATCCATCAGTTGACGTTGAATCTCAGATTCGTACTTCTTGGTATCCTGGATTACAATGGCACCGCCTTTATCAGCAGGTTTAATCACAACCTCTGAGTTCTTTGCCAATGATTGGAGAGCATCCTTTTCAATTTTGCTGGTATTGTACCTAGTATAGGTGTGGTTCATTAAGGTTGAGTTTACATCCCTCCATACGACAGCCCCATATGCCAGAATCTTATTGGTCATGGTGCAGGACGGTGGAACAAATGTGGAGGGAGTCCTCAAACCAGAACAGGATGGGTTTGTGTATGGACCAGCATTTCTAAAAAAGTACTTTAGTCTGACTTTCCGGAAGAATTTATACAGTTCAGTGCGAACTGTGAATGGGTCAGGTCTGTTGGTTGGGACATATGACAGTCCTTTGCTTAATGCACGTGTCTCTTGGTCATTCAAGGGGTAGTCTGATATATTAACCACTGGGTTCATATCTGATGTTTGGATTACCAACGGTAAGTTTTGTTCCGCGTGGTTCTCTCTCCGTGCTGTTCCTGCTGAAAGTGAACCTGTTTGGGCATTTGGCCTCGTCCGGTGTCCCAGTTGGTGTTGTTCTGGTTCCGTCCACGGGGTTGGCCTCTGTTGGAGAAGTTCCCTCTGCCTCTCGGGGGGCGCCATGGTGCAGGTCGTTGTCCTAAAAAAGGTTGATACTGTGGTGACTGGTATCCGTAGTCCGAGTAGTTATATTGGCGGCTGGGGCCAGCGAATTCCTGTTCGCCTTCGGAGCTATATGAAGAATCGGAGAAGGTTGAGTAGTTCCTCCTGCCACGAAAACTGCCTCGTCCTCTGTTGGTGAATCTGCCTTGTTGGTCCTGTTTATAATAGTCGTCTTGAAGGTAAGGGTAGGTTTTTTTCTTGTCATATAATCTTATGTCTCTAGCGAGTTTCTCTAATTTTCGATTTTGTGTAGTGAGGTCAAAATCCTTTAGAGTGGCTTCTAGATTATTCAATGTGTCCTTTGCTCCTTCCAGATTAGCATCTGCGGCGATCTCTGCGCGAAGTGCCTTGATTTCACCAATCAGTACTTGGATCTGTTGGGCAGCTGTTTCTACCCCCAGCACCATCCAGTGGCGAGAGCAGTTGTTAGATATATGACTGAAGCCTTCCCTGAACTTAGGAACCTCAACAAAGATGGCAGGTTTGATCTTTATCTGTAGGCCAATCGGAATGATGTTCTCCTTAAGGTATTTTGTGAGCAGATGTCCGTGCCAGCGGGTGCGGATCAATTTCTTTTCAAGGCGTTCGAGCCGTTGGATTTTGTCCTTTAGACTAAAGTCTAAGGTGGGTACATCAGTTGTCAAAAAGTTATAGGTTGGATCCTCAAGAAGCTTGTCAATGTAATCTTCAGAGTAGGATAATAATTCACGTTCCACCATAATTGTGTGAATACCCTAGCATGTAGAAATGAATTCTAAAGAAGGAAGAACCTCGCAGACATCGTCTGCACGAAGTACGTTGAGTAAGAACAGGGTTAACCCAAGAAAGTCGCTGGGACCTGGGTAGCTAACGTTTAGGTGTAAGGGGTCCCAGTGAAGGAGGAGCATATGGTTACATAAATTGTTAAAATGATACTAATCAACAAAGAAAATACCTCTATAATGTTTTAATCACATTATAGGAAAGGAGCAATATTGCATATTCACAAAGATTACACATTCATAGTGATATTGGTGCCCCTGGGGGGGAAGGGGGGAAAAAACATGCAGTAGTGAAGGTATGGTGGGGGGAGGGTTTGGTGACAAAAAAAACGCGATATTGATCAGATATTAGTGGTCAAATTCAAACTGTTCAATAGTAGACAAATAAACAATTAATCAATGTCATGGTTTACAATAACATGCCCCAATGTCCATTCTATGTAGAAGTAGTGGGTTGAGCGGGGCTGTTAAAGGGTAGGTGAGTATGTCGACGTTTCGACCCTAGAAAAGCAGGATTGGTCGATTTCCTTGCACATGGGTCTTCTTCAGGACAGGCGGTAGGTGAGGGGCAGCCAACCTAGTATTAAAGGATTATTTAATTAATTTTATATCGGACAAGTCTTCTTAAATCTAGTCTGGGTGGGTAGGGTAAACAGTAGACGTACCTGTGTACATCCAGTTGAGGATGGAGTTATTCCAGAGAAAGGTCCATGATGTGAATTCAAAACCTTAAAAAATTAATTACACTAATCAGAAAGATATGCATCAGATTGGATCAGCCAAATTATTAAAAGAAATTGCCAGGGGACTTACTATTGAGGAGAAGTCGGGATTCCCTGTTGGGTCCACGTGCTGAACGGATTACTGCTCGAACAATCTAACCAAAAAGGAGGGGACAGCACTCAGAAATGACCTTGGTATAGCTAAAACTGCATTACAGAGTTCAAAAGGGGGGCGGAGCTTACCGAATGGCTTTGAAGTCCGCTGTTGTATATGGTTTGGAGAGGGATCGCCGGATAAATCAGGCGCGATTCCTGTGGGACAAGGAGAGCATAGTACGCTGTCATTGTAGTCGATAATAATGGTAAAAGGGGGGGGGATTAATCAAATGTACTGGGCATCAGCGGGAAAAAGGGCTTACCGGTCGGCTCGAAAGCTCGGCGTTTCATGTGAGTTCCTCGCGGGCCGGGAACTTCCTGATACCTGGGTTGTTATAGAAACCGGGGTCACGAGGGATAGGTAGTGAGGAAAGACTCCCGGAGCTCATCCGTTACCAAGGTAACGTGATTCGTCAAAACACCGTGGACATGATTATATTAACATAGACGGTGATTGAAAGGGTTTAGTGATAAAATAGTATGATTAGGCACGCCAGTGTGCGGCCCGACTAAAAGGCAGGGATTGACAGAGACTTCGCGTATGAGAGTCAGAGCGTAGTCTGCCCGTCGAGTTATTCCGAGAAAGAATGATACAGTTGCTCGGTATAGCATGCCGGACAACGGATGGTATGTTACCTTCACAATTGAAGGGGGCAGTGAGTACATTAATACCTAAATAAATACATACCAGCGGACCATACAAATAATGGTAAAAGAAGGGGTGTACATATCACCAGATGGTAGTTCATATCAAGAATAATTGTTTGGTGAGCATTACGTATGGTCACATAGCTGCCAGTTGTATATCAATCGGTCATATATCATATCAAGTGTACTGCGTACCTGTCACACGACGGTATAGGCAGTGGCAATTTGTATATAAATATCACAGTAAATGGTGGTCTATACAGGGTCCGTGGTTATCATAAGGACAGTAGTGATACTTATTAAACCAAAGTAGCAAGCTGTGAGAAAGAACTGTCATGTTCATTAAGACCTGAATTTATAGAGTCAAAATAAAACATCCACTTAAGTTCCCTGATGTTGAGTATGTTGGATAAATTACCTCCCCTGGGGCCCAGATTGATTTTTTCAATTACCACCCATTTAAGACTCTCAGGCGGATGTTGGGCTGATCTGAAGTGGTCAACCAATGGAGCACCGGACACCTCGCATCTAATGCGGCTCATGTGTTGCAGGACACGTTGTTTTATTTTTTGTTGGCTTTGCCCAATATAGATGAGGTTGCAGGGGCACACAATCGCATAGATCACTGTGGAGGTGTTACAATTGCTTAGAGATCTCAGTTGAATTTTGTTCTGTTCATGTAGAAATTCTTTAGTTTGTAGGCAGCTATAACAGGCTTTATATTGACCACATTTAAAGTGGCCAGTGATAGCCTGGATATTCCAAAGTGATCTAATGGTAGGATTTTCCCTGGTAGGGAGAAGCGAGTGTACTACATAGTCTTTTACGCTTCTAGATTTTTTAAAAGCATGTAGCGGGGTGCCAGGATGCTGGATATCGTCTGCAACCAGTTGCCAGTGATGGTTGACAATCTTTTTAATTTGGTTGCTCTTAGTTGAAAATGTCGTCACGCATACAGTTCGATCCTGTTGAGTGTCGATAGAGTCTTTGGTCTTTAAAAGTTCTTCTCGTGGGTAGAACCAGGCTCTTTTTTGGGCTTTCGTCACAAGTCTTCTTGGGTAGCCGCGAGTTTTTAAACGCTCAGCTAATTCTCCAGACTGTTGAAAGTAATGTGCTTTAGTGGAACAGTTTCTACGCACACGTAAAAATTGGCCGAATGGCAAATTGTCTCGAAGAGCCCGAGGATGGTGACTATTGTATTGAAGTAGAGAGTTCCTCTCAGATGGTTTCCTATACAGTGTAGTTAAAAGTTGACCCTGATGATGGTATATAGTAATATCTAGAAAATCTATGCTGTGATTGTCAGATTGCATAGTGAATTGCAGGTGGGGTGATTGTTGGTTCAACCATTGATGAAATTCATTAAGTGAAACAGAGTCCCCATTCCAAATTATTAAAATGTCATCTATGTAACGAACCCAGATGTTGAGGTGGTTACGAAATGGATTGTTGACGTTTAATATGTTGTTGTCCTCAAAGGCTGCCATGTATAGAATGGCTACATCTGGAGCAAAAGGAGCCCCCATTGCCACACCTTTGGTTTGAAGAAAAAAGTCATTCTTGAAAGTAAAAAAGTTCTTTGTCATAGCCACACGGAGTAGGGATATGATGAATTCGGATGGCACTCGCATGGGTGCTGGTCTTGATTCTAAGTATCTCATAATGACTGATAACGCTTCCTCTTGAGGGATGGATGTATACAGAGATACTACGTCACACGTAACTAGTAATTGTTGCACAGGATCAAATGGTGACGTTTCAACTAGATTTATAGTTTGTAGGGTATCCCTTAGATATGTTTGGGTAGCCTCAGCCAGTGGTTTTAGGAAAAAGTCAATATATCTTCCAAGGGGTTCTAGTATCGAGCCGCACCCCGAAACAATCGGGCGTCCAGGTGGATTGGACATATCCTTATGGATCTTAGGAAGAGTATATATCGTAGCTAGACGAGGGTGTGGTTGGTTAAGGTATTCAAATTCGTGTTTAGATAGAAAACCGAGTTCCAGACCAAGTTGTGTAATTTCCAAAACTTCACGTGCTATTGCTTGTGAGGGATCTGAGCGTAGTTTATGATAACTGATCCCATCCATCAGTTGACGTTGAATCTCAGATTCGTACTTCTTGGTATCCTGGATTACAATGGCACCGCCTTTATCAGCAGGTTTAATCACAACCTCTGAGTTCTTTGCCAATGATTGGAGAGCATCCTTTTCAATTTTGCTGGTATTGTACCTAGTATAGGTGTGGTTCATTAAGGTTGAGTTTACATCCCTCCATACGACAGCCTCATATGCCAGAATCTTATTGGTCATGGTGCAGGACGGTGGAACAAATGTGGAGGGAGTCCTCAAACCAGTACAGGATGGGTTCGTAAGGATATGTCCAATCCACCTGGACGCCCGATTGTTTCGGGGTGCGGCTCGATACTAGAACCCCTTGGAAGATATATTGACTTTTTCCTAAAACCACTGGCTGAGGCTACCCAAACATATCTAAGGGATACCCTACAAACTATAAATCTAGTTGAAACATCACCATTTGATCCTGTGCAACAATTACTAGTTACGTGTGACGTAGTATCTCTGTATACATCCATCCCTCAAGAGGAAGCGTTATCAGTCATTATGAGATACTTAGAATCAAGACCAGCACCCATGCGAGTGCCATCCGAATTCATCATATCCCTACTCCGTGTGGCTATGACAAAGAACTTTTTTACTTTCAAGAATGACTTTTTTCTTCAAACCAAAGGTGTGGCAATGGGGGCTCCTTTTGCTCCAGATGTAGCCATTCTATACATGGCAGCCTTTGAGGACAACAACATATTAAACGTCAACAATCCATTTCGTAACCACCTCAACATCTGGGTTCGTTACATAGATGACATTTTAATAATTTGGAATGGGGACTCTGTTTCACTTAATGAATTTCATCAATGGTTGAACCAACAATCACCCCACCTGCAATTCACTATGCAATCTGACAATCACAGCATAGATTTTCTAGATATTACTATATACCATCATCAGGGTCAACTTTTAACTACACTGTATAGGAAACCATCTGAGAGGAACTCTCTACTTCAATACAATAGTCACCATCCTCGGGCTCTTCGAGACAATTTGCCATTCGGCCAATTTTTACGTGTGCGTAGAAACTGTTCCACTAAAGCACATTACTTTCAACAGTCTGGAGAATTAGCTGAGCGTTTAAAAACTCGCGGCTACCCAAGAAGACTTGTGACGAAAGCCCAAAAAAGAGCCTGGTTCTACCCACGAGAAGAACTTTTAAAGAACAAAGACTCTATCGACACTCAACAGGATCGAATTGTATGCGTGACGACATTTTCAACTAAGAGCAACCAAATTAAAAAGATTGTCAACCATCACTGGCAACTGGTTGCAGACGATATCCAGCATCCTGGCACCCCGCTACATGCTTTTAAAAAATCTAGAAGCGTAAATGACTATGTAGTACGCTCGCTTCTCCCTACCAGGGAAAATCCTACCATTAGATCACTTTGGAATCTCCAGCCTATCACTGGCCACTTCAAATGCGGTCAATGTAAAGCCTGTGATAGCTGCCTACAAACTAAAGAATTTCTACATGAACAGAACAAAATTCAACTGAGATCTCTAAGCAATTGTAACACCTCCACAGTGATCTATGCGATTGTGTGCCCCTGCAACCTCATCTATATTGGGCAAACCCAACAAAAAATAAAACAACGTGTCCTGCAACACATGAGCCGCATTAGATGCGAGGTGTCCGGTGCTCCATTGGTTGACCACTTCAGATCAGCCCAACATCCGCCTGAGAGTCTTAAATGGGTGGTAATTGAAAAAATCAATCTGGGCCCCAGGGGAGGTAATTTATCCAACATACTAAACATCAGGGAACTTAAGTGGATGTTTTATTTTGACTCTATAAATTCAGGTCTTAATGAACATGACAGTTCTTTCTCACAGCTTGCTACTTTGGTTTAATAAGTATCACTACTGTCCTTATGATAACCACGGACCCTGTATAGACCACCATTTACTGTGATATTTATATACAAATTGCCACTGCCTATACCGTCGTGTGACAGGTACGCAGTACACTTGATATGATATATGACCGATTGATATACAACTGGCAGCTATGTGACCATACGTAATGCTCACCAAACAATTATTCTTGATATGAACTACCATCTGGTGATATGTACACCCCTTCTTTTACCATTATTTGTATGGTCCGCTGGTATGTATTTATTTAGGTATTAATGTACTCACTGCCCCCTTCAATTGTGAAGGTAACATACCATCCGTTGTCCGGCATGCTATACCGAGCAACTGTATCATTCTTTCTCGGAATAACTCGACGGGCAGACTACGCTCTGACTCTCATACGCGAAGTCTCTGTCAATCCCTGCCTTTTAGTCGGGCCGCACACTGGCGTGCCTAATCATACTATTTTATCACTAAACCCTTTCAATCACCGTCTATGTTAATATAATCATGTCCACGGTGTTTTGACGAATCACGTTACCTTGGTAACGGATGAGCTCCGGGAGTCTTTCCTCACTACCTATCCCTCGTGACCCCGGTTTCTATAACAACCCAGGTATCAGGAAGTTCCCGGCCCGCGAGGAACTCACATGAAACGCCGAGCTTTCGAGCCGACCGGTAAGCCCTTTTTCCCGCTGATGCCCAGTACATTTGATTAATCCCCCCCCCTTTTACCATTATTATCGACTACAACGACAGCGTACTATGCTCTCCTTGTCCCACAGGAATCGCGCCTGATTTATCCGGCGATCCCTCTCCAAACCATATACAACAGCGGACTTCAAAGCCATTCGGTAAGCTCCGCCCCCCTTTTGAACTCTGTAATGCAGTTTTAGCTATACCAAGGTCATTTCTGAGTGCTGTCCCCTCCTTTTTGGTTAGATTGTTCGAGCAGTAATCCATTCAGCACGTGGACCCAACAGGGAATCCCGACTTCTCCTCAATAGTAAGTCCCCTGGCAATTTCTTTTAATAATTTGGCTGATCCAATCTGATGCATATCTTTCTGATTAGTGTAATTAATTTTTTAAGGTTTTGAATTCACATCATGGACCTTTCTCTGGAATAACTCCATCCTCAACTGGATGTACACAGGTACGTCTACTGTTTACCCTACCCACCCAGACTAGATTTAAGAAGACTTGTCCGATATAAAATTAATTAAATAATCCTTTAATACTAGGTTGGCTGCCCCTTACCTACCGCCTGTCCTGAAGAAGACCCATGTGCAAGGAAATCGACCAATCCTGCTTTTCTAGGGTCGAAACGTCGACATACTCACCTACCCTTTAACAGCCCCGCTCAACCCACTACTTCTACATAGAATGGACATTGGGGCATGTTATTGTAAACCATGACATTGATTAATTGTTTATTTGTCTACTATTGAACAGTTT
This sequence comes from Lissotriton vulgaris, assembly GCF_964263255.1. Taxonomy (NCBI): domain Eukaryota; kingdom Metazoa; phylum Chordata; class Amphibia; order Caudata; family Salamandridae; genus Lissotriton; species Lissotriton vulgaris. The sequence continues at coordinate 1,371,493,843 of NC_141685.1, read as the reverse complement.
GAATTTGACCACTAATATCTGATCAATATCGCGTTTTTATTGTCACCAAACCCTCCCCCCACCATACCTTCACTACTGCACGTTTTTTCCCCCCTTCTCCCCCAGGGCCACCAATATCACTATGAATGTGTAATCTTTGTGAATATGCAATATTGCTCCTTTCCTATAATGTGATTAAAACAATATAGAGGTATTTTCTTTGTTGATTAGTATCATTTTAACAATTTATGTAACCATATGCTCCTCCTTCACTGGGACCCCTTACACCTAAACGTTAGCTACCCAGGTCCCAGCGACTTTCTTGTTTTAACCCTGTTCTTACTCAACGTACTTCGTGCAGACGATGTCTGCGAGGTTCTTCCTTCTTTAGAATTCATTTCTACATGCTAGGGTATTCACACAATTATGGTGGAACGTGAATTATTATCCTACTCTGAAGATTACATTGACAAGCTTCTTGAGGATCCAACCCATAACTTTTTGACAACTGATGTACCCACCTTAGACTTTAGTCTAAAGGACAAAATCCAACGGCTCGAACGCCTTGAAAAGAAATTGATCCGCACCCGCTGGCACGGACATCTGCTCACAAAATACTTTAAGGAGAACATCATTCCGATTGGCCTACAGATAAAGATCGAACCTGCCATCTTTGTTGAGGTTCCTAAGTTCAGGGAAGGCTTCAGTCATATATCTAACAACTGCTCTCGCCACTGGATGGTGCTGGGGGTAGAAACAGCTGCCCAACAGATCCAAGTACTGATTGGTGAAATCAAGGCACTTCGCGCAGAGATCGCCGCAGATGCTAATCTGGAAGGAGCAAAGGACACATTGAATAATCTAGAAGCCACTCTAAAGGATTTTGACCTCACTACACAAAATCGAAAATTAGAGAAACTCGCTAGAGACATAAGATTATATGACAAGAAAAAAACCTACCCTTACCTTCAAGACGACTATTATAAACAGGACCAACAAGGCAGATTCACCAACAGAGGACGAGGCAGTTTTCGTGGCAGGAGGAACTACTCAACCTTCTCCGATTCTTCATATAGCTCCGAAGGCGAACAGGAATTTGCTGGCCCCAGCCGCCAATATAACTACTCGGACTACGGATACCAGTCACCACAGTATCAACCTTTTTTAGGACAACGACCTGCACCATGGCGCCCCCCGAGAGGCAGAGGGAACTTCTCCAACAGAGGCCAACCCCATGGACGGAACCAGAACAACACCAACTGGGACACCGGACGAGGCCAAATGCCCAAACAGGTTCACTTTCAGCAGGAACAGCACGGAGAGAGAACCACGCGGAACAAAACTTACCGTTGGTAATCCAAACATCAGATATGAACCCAGTGGTTAATATATCAGACTACACCTTGAATGACCAAGAGACACGTGCATTAAGCAAAGGACTGTCATATGTCCCAACCAACAGACCTGACCCATTCACAGTTCGCACTGAACTGTATAAATTCTTCCGGAAAGTCAGACTAAAGTACTTTTTTAGAAATGCTGGTCCATACACGAACCCATCCTGTACTGGTTTGAGGACTCCCTCCACATTTGTTCCACCGTCCTGCACCATGACCAATAAGATTCTGGCATATGAGGCTGTCGTATGGAGGGATGTAAACTCAACCTTAATGAACCACACCTATACTAGGTACAATACCAGCAAAATTGAAAAGGATGCTCTCCAATCATTGGCAAAGAACTCAGAGGTTGTGATTAAACCTGCTGATAAAGGCGGTGCCATTGTAATCCAGGATACCAAGAAGTACGAATCTGAGATTCAACGTCAACTGATGGATGGGATCAGTTATCATAAACTACGCTCAGATCCCTCACAAGCAATAGCACGTGAAGTTTTGGAAATTACACAACTTGGTCTGGAACTCGGTTTTCTATCTAAACACGAATTTGAATACCTTAACCAACCACACCCTCGTCTAGCTACGATATATACTCTTCCTAAGATCCATAAGGATATGTCCAATCCACCTGGACGCCCGATTGTTTCGGGGTGCGGCTCGATACTAGAACCCCTTGGAAGATATATTGACTTTTTACTAAAACCACTGGCTGAGGCTACCCAAACATATCTAAGGGATACCCTACAAACTGTAAATCTAGTTGAAACGTCACCATTTGATCCTGTGCAACAATTACTAGTTACGTGTGACGTAGTATCTCTGTATACATCCATCCCTCAAGAGGAAGCGTTATCAGTCATTATGAGATACTTAGAATCAAGACCAGCACCCATGCGAGTGCCATCCGAATTCATCATATCCCTACTCCGTGTGGCTATGACAAAGAACTTTTTTACTTTCAAGAATGACTTTTTTCTTCAAACCAAAGGTGTGGCAATGGGGGCTCCTTTTGCTCCAGATGTAGCCATTCTATACATGGCAGCCTTTGAGGACAACAACATATTAAACGTCAACAATCCATTTCGTAACCACCTCAACATCTGGGTTCGTTACATAGATGACATTTTAATAATTTGGAATGGGGACTCTGTTTCACTTAATGAATTTCATCAATGGTTGAACCAACAATCACCCCACCTGCAATTCACTATGCAATCTGACAATCACAGCATAGATTTTCTAGATATTACTATATACCATCATAAGGGTCAACTTTTAACTACACTGTATAGGAAACCATCTGAGAGGAACTCTCTACTTCAATACAATAGTCACCATCCTCGGGCTCTTCGAGACAATTTGCCATTCGGCCAATTTTTACGTGTGTGTAGAAACTGTTCCACTAAAGCACATTACTTTCAACAGTCTGGAGAATTAGCTGAGCGTTTAAAAACTTGCGGCTACCCAAGAAGACTTGTGACGAAAGCCCAAAAAAGAGCCTGGTTCTACCCACGAGAAGAACTTTTAAAGACCAAAGACTCTATCGACACTCAACAGGATCGAATTGTATGCGTGACGACATTTTCAACTAAGAGCAACCAAATTAAAAAGATTGTCAACCATCACTGGCAACTGGTTGCAGACGATATCCAGCATCCTGGCACCCCGCTACATGCTTTTAAAAAATCTAGAAGCGTAAAAGACTATGTAGTACGCTCGCTTCTCCCTACCAGGGAAAATCCTACCATTAGATCACTTTAGAATCTCCAGCCTATCACTGGCCACTTCAAATGCGGTCAATGTAAAGCCTGTGATAGCTGCCTACAAACTAAAGAATTTCTACATGAACAGAACAAAATTCAACTGAGATCTCTAAGCAATTGTAACACCTCCACAGTGATCTATGCGATTGTGTGCCCCTGCAACCTCATCTATATTGGGCAAACCCAACAAAAAATAAAACAACGTGTCCTGCAACACATGAGCCGCATTAGAAGCGAGGTGTCCGGTGCTCCATTGGTTGACCACTTCAGATCAGCCCAACATCCGCCTGAGAGTCTTAATTGGGTGGTAATTGAAAAAATCAATCTGGGCCCCAGGGGAGGTAATTTATCCAACATACTAAACATCAGGGAACTTAAGTGGATGTTTTATTTTGACTCTATAAATTCAGGTCTTAATGAACATGACAGTTCTTTCTCACAGCTTGCTACTTTGGTTTAATAAGTATCACTACTGTCCTTATGATAACCACGGACCCTGTATAGACCACCATTTACTGTGATATTTATATACAAATTGCCACTGCCTATACCGTCGTGTGACAGGTACGCAGTACACTTGATATGATATATGACCGATTGATATACAACTGGCAGCTATGTGACCATACGTAATGCTCACCAAACAATTATTCTTGATATGAACTACCATCTGGTGATATGTACACCCCTTCTTTTACCATTATTTGTATGGTCCGCTGGTATGTATTTATTTAGGTATTAATGTACTCACTGCCCCCTTCAATTGTGAAGGTAACATACCATCCGTTGTCCGGCATGCTATACCGAGCAACTGTATCATTCTTTCTCGGAATAACTCGACGGGCAGACTACGCTCTGACTCTCATACGCAAAGTCTCTGTCAATCCCTGCCTTTTAGTCGGGCCGCACACTGGCGTGCCTAATCATACTATTTTATCACTAAACCCTTTCAATCACCGTCTATGTTAATATAATCATGTCCACGGTGTTTTGACGAATCACGTTACCTTGGTAACGGATGAGCTCCGGGAGTCTTTCCTCACTACCTATCCCTCGTGACCCCGGTTTCTATAACAACCCAGGTATCAGGAAGTTCCCGGCCCGCGAGGAACTCACATGAAACGCCGAGCTTTCGAGCCGACCGGTAAGCTCTTTTTCCCGCTGATGCCCAGTACATTTGATTAATCCCCCCCCCTTTTACCATTATTATCGACTACAATGACAGCGTACTATGCTCTCCTTGTCCCACAGGAATCGCGCCTGATTTATCCGGCGATCCCTCTCCAAACCATATACAACAGCGGACTTCAAAGCCATTCGGTAAGCTCCGCCCCCCTTTTGAACTCTGTAATGCAGTTTTAGCTATACCAAGGTCATTTCTGAGTGCTGTCCCCTCCTTTTTGGTTAGATTGTTCGAGCAGTAATCCGTTCAGCACGTGGACCCAACAGGGAATCCCGACTTCTCCTCAATAGTAAGTCCCCTGGCAATTTCTTTTAATAATTTGGCTGATCCAATCTGATGCATATCTTTCTGATTAGTGTAATTAATTTTTTAAGGTTTTGAATTCACATCATGGACCTTTCTCTGGAATAACTCCATCCTCAACTGGATGTACACAGGTACGTCTACTGTTTACCCTACCCACCCAGACTAGATTTAAGAAGACTTGTCCGATATAAAATTAATTAAATAATCCTTTAATACTAGGTTGGCTGCCCCTAACCTACCGCCTGTCCTGAAGAAGACCCATGTGCAAGGAAATCGACCAATCCTGCTTTTCTAGGGTCGAAAAGTCGACATACTCACCTACCCTTTAACAGCCCCGCTCAACCCACTACTTCTACATAGAATGGACATTGGGGCATGTTATTGTAAACCATGACATTGATTAATTGTTTATTTGTCTACTATTGAACAGTTTGAATTTGACCACTAATATCTGATCAATATCGCGTTTTTATTGTCACCAAACCCTCCCCCCACCATACCTTCACTACTGCACGTTTTTTTCCCCCCTTCCCCCCAGGGGCACCAATATCACTATGAATGTGTAATCTTTGTGAATATGCAATATTGCTCCTTTCCTATAATGTGATTAAAACATTATAGAGGTATTTTCTTTGTTGATTAGTATCATTTTAACAATTTTTGTAACCATATGCTCCTCCTTCACTGGGACCCCTTACACCTAAACGTTAGCTACCCAGGTCCCAGCGACTTTCTTGGGTTAACCCTGTTCTTACTCAACACTCTCTAAAAATGGCATTTATACAATAGTAAGATTAAATCCAACCTCACCAGTAGATAGGATTTATCAATAAATAAATAAAGCTTCTCTTCTCTGATATGGAATTACCCCCCAAAAAGTATAAGGGAATACCCAATGCTAACCTATGAGAGGGGCAGACCTCACAGTAGTGAAAAATGTAATAGACTGTTTGATACTACTAGGACATACAAACTACCACAGTACATGTCTTACCTTTTACTTACATAGCATGATGCCCCTAAGACTACCTAGGGCCTACCTTAGGGGTTACTGATATGTAATAAAATTGTAGTTTAAGGCTTGGCAAGTAGTTTTAAATGCCAAGTCGAAGTGGCAGTACACTGCAGCACAGGCACTGCAGTAGCAGGCTTGAGACAGGTTTGAAATGCTATTTCTTTGGGCGGCACAATCAGTCCCTGGGTATATGGTATACCACTTTACAAGGGGCTTTCCAGTAAATTAAATCTGTCAGTCAGGTATACTCCAATTATACACATGATTAGGGAAGAAGCACGTGCACTTCAGCACTGATTAGTAGCGATAAAGTGATCAGAGTCCTAAGGACAACAAAAAGATACAGCAAAATGCGGAGGTGAAAAGCAATAAGGTGGGGTTGGGACCACCTTAAGAATGCAAGGTCTAACAAAAACGAACAAAGGATAACATGAGTAAAACATCAGGTTTCTCTACAGCATTTGGTGAGACAAGTGGGCCTTCTTTTATCTTCCATAAATGCAATCTTTCCCGGACCCCTTTATTATATAGCTCTTCAAGGAAAAAATATAAAGCACTTACAAAAGAGCCTCAAATACTCAAAGATGGTAGACTTCTGTAATATGGGCCATATACTAAAAGCAGCACGAAAACAGAGTTCAATAGGGTCCAAAAAACTTGAGTGACCCATGAGAGTATGCATGCAAGCCTATGGTATTCCAAACTAGAGATATACGCATGCAATTTTTGTTTTTAGGAGAGAATGTGCCTGCTGAAAAAAACATTATTTTTAAAAAGTGCATTGCAGAATATCAGGAATTTGCTGTGGTACACCTTGAAAACTTGCATACAGATTATGTGCACATGCCTCACAGTCAGTTTAGGGCCAAGTGGTTAAGGCGATGGACTAGAAATTCATTGGAGTCTCCCCGCGCAGTTTCGAATCCTGCCGACAACGACAATCTTTTTAACATCGGCTACAATTTCAGAAGTTAACCTATAGTATTTCTTCCATGTCAGTTTTATAAATAGGTGGCTTATTTTGGTGTCACTATTGCCATATCACATATTTATTATCGCTCCCCCTTTCATATCTTTGCTATAACTCTCGTCCTTCATTAGCGCTGGTGCAAACGCTTCAAATTATTATACCCTGGCTCTCTCGGTCATACCTGTGCATGCACTTGAAACTTACTTTACCAATAAAAGAAGCAAATAGAGAAATAAAATAAAAGTGCTAGCTGGATTAGGCAAACACACTTCATAAAACTGCATTTTCTTTTCTATTCTCCCCCGGGTTACAAGCTTAACTGCTCCCTGTGTAATTTCTCTTAACCTGCTGTTCCTGGAAGAGAATTTCATCTACAAGCTCTTTCTGTGTTTTTTCCTAGTCTTTTCTTTCCCTTTTCTCAGATTTGTAACTGTTCCTTTACGTGCTCTATTTAGGCGCTATTAATCTCATTTGAGCTCCTTGTACCTGCTGCTGTTTTCTCCACACCTCATATTGTCTTTTCCCTCTTTCTCTGCGGTTGGTGGCTACTTTCCAAAGCGTCTGATGCCCCAATGTTCCTTTGTCTTGTTGTCAGACGTGAATTTGAAAAGCAACAAAATTAACAAGCCTTTACCACTCACACATGGCAGAAGTTTATACTTTAATTCAATGAGCTAAGAAAAGTGTTTTGTGGGGCCCCTACGAGCCATGGTGCTTGCTTCATCATAATTAGGCATGCAGTCATTAGCCACAGCTCTGATTATGGATCACTGAGGTCAGTTTCAATAATTCCTCAAAAACCTAACCAAGCAGTCCCCCCTAACTGTGTAGTTATCTTGCTTTACTGCTGTTTGTGTGATTAGCTGGGAGGAGCTCACGGCAGCATCCTCCCAATAAAAGTGTAGATGGACCGTTCCTTAACTCTTTCTTGCTTCACATACAGATGGCTTGAGGAGGTACAGGGGAGATGCAGGTCTAATAAACAGAATAGAATATCTGCGCCAGGTGTGTTTCTCTGCATTGGTGTCCCATCACAGGCCCACCAGTGTATGTGTGATCTTTGACTCCTGCCAGTTCACAAGCAGGCAGCCAGGAAACGGTTTCAGCCTATCAACCACTGAGGAGACAAAGCCTTTGTATAAGGAATGAGGAAGCAATGAACACATTCAGCCTATCACAGGAGTAGCCCTGAGTGTTCCGAATTATAATTTCTTCATGTCACTGTACGTTATTGAGCCCAAGTAGCTTGCCGTGATCGTATAGTGGTTAGTACTCTGAGTTGTGGCCGCAGCAACCTCGGTTCGAATCCGAGTCACGGCATTGTGGTTGGCAATGTCACAGCAGTTGAGTTTTTCCTTTACAGAATTCCCAAATGTACCAGTTGTTTTTGTAAAATGTCTATTAAAAACAGATCCTTTTCAATATTTAAACGATCTAACGACAAATTATTTAAACACACATGATTATAAGATGTAGGTATACTGTACTTACTGACATAAATTATCGTTCTTGAACATATTTGCGGTAAGGGGAGCGGAGCTCTCCCCCAGGCCAATCAGAATGCAGATGAATGCAGTTGCAGTTGAGTGACCTGTGTTGTGGCTGTCTACAGGGAATGCACATATGTAGCTATCTCGCAGCCCAATCCAGACGTCAATTGAAGACAGGTTTTGATGCAAATAGAGCAGTAAGTGCAGAGAAATGCTCACTCTCTAAAAATGGCATTTATACAATAGTAAGATTAAATCCAACCTCACCAGTAGATAGGATTTATCAATAAATAAATAAAGCTTCTTCTCTCTGAAATGGAATTACCCCCCAAAAAGTATAAGGGAATACCCAATGCTAACCTATGAGAGGGGCAGACCTCACAGTAGTGAAAAGTGTAATAGACTGTTTGATACTACTAGGACATACAAACTACCACAGTACATGTCTTACCTTTTACTTACATAGCATGATGCCCGTAGGACTACCTAGGGCCTACCTTAGGGGTTACTGATATGTAATAAAATTGTAGTTTAAGGCTTGGCAAGTAGTTTTAAATGCCAAGTCGAAGTGGCAGTACACTGCAGCACAGGCACTGCAGTAGCAGGCTTGAGACAGGTTTGAAATGCTATTTCTTTGGGCGGCACAATCAGTCCCTGGGTATATGGTATACCACTTTACAAGGGGCTTTCAAGTAAATTAAATCTGTCAGTCAGGTATACTCCAATTATACACATGATTAGGGAAGAAGCACGTGCACTTCAGCTATGATTAGTAGCGATAAAGTGATCAGAGTCCTAAGGCCAACAAAAAGATACAGCAAAATGCGGAGGTGAAAAGCAATAAGGTGGGGTTGGGACCACCTTAAGAATGCAAGGTCTAACAAAAACGAACTAAGGATAACATGAGTAAAACATCAGGTTTCTCTACAGCATTTGGTGAGACAAGTGGGCCTTCTTTTATCTTCCATAAATGCAATCTTTCCCGGACCCCTTTATTATATAGCTCTTCAAGGAAAAAATATAAAGCACTTACAAAGGAGCCTGAAATACTCAAAGATGGTAGACTTCTGTAATATGGGCCATATACTAAAAGCAGCACGAAAACAGAGTGCAATAGGGTCCAAAAAACTTGAGTGACCCATGAGAGTATGCATGCAAGCCTATGGTATTCCAAACTAGAGATATACGCATGCAATTTATGTTTTTAGGAGAGAATGTGCCTGCTGAAAAAAACATTATTTTTAAAAAGTGCATTGCAGAATATCAGGAATTTGCTGTGGGACACCTTGAAAACTTGCATACAGATTATGTGCACACGCCTCACAGTCAGTTGTTGTGGCCGAGTGGTTAAGGCGATGGACTAGAAATCAATTGGGGTCTCCCCGCGCAGGTTCGAATCCTGCCGACAACGAGAAACTTTTTAACATCGGCTACAATTTCAGGAGTTAACCTTTAGTATTTCTTCAATGTCAGTTTTATAAATAGGTGGCTTTTTTTGGTGTCACTATTGCCATATCACATATTTATTATCGCTCCCCCTTTCATATCTTTGCTATAACTCTCGTCCTTCATTAGCGCTGGTGCAAACGCTTCAAATTATTATACCCTGGCTCTCTCGGTCATACCTGTGCATGCACTTGAAACTTACTTTACCAATAAAAGAAGCAAATAGAGAAATAAAATAAAAGTGCTAGCTGGATTAGGCAAACACACTTCATAAAACCGCATTTTCTTTTCTATTCTCCCCCGTGTTACAAGCTTAACTGCTCCCTGTATAATTTCTCTTAACCTGCTGTTCCTGGAAGAGAATTTCATCTACTAGCTCTTTCTGTGTTTTTTCCTAGTCTTTTCTTTCCCTTTTCTTAGATTTGTAACTGTTCCTTTACGTGCTCTATTTTGGCGCCATTAATCTCATTTGAGCTCCTTGTACCTGCTGCGGTTTTCTCCACACCTCATACTGCCTTTTCCCTCTTTCTCTCTTTCTCTGCGGTTGGTGGTTACTTTACAAAGCGTCTGATGCCCCAATGTTCCTTCGTCTTGTTGTCAGACGTGAATTTGAAAAGCAACAAAATTAACATGCCTTTACCACTCACACATGGCAGAAGTTTATACTTTAATTCAAAGAGCTAAGAAAAGTGTGTTGTGGGGCCCCTACGAGCCATGGTGCTTGCTTCATCATAATTAGGCATGCAGTCATTAGCCACAGCTCTGATTATGGGTCACTGAGGTCAGTTTCAATAATTCCTCAAAAACCTAACCATGCAGTCCCCCCTAACTGTGTAGTTATCTTGCTTTACTGCTGTTTGTGTGATTAGCTGGGAGGAGCTCACGGCAGCATCCTCCCAAATAAAGTGTAGATGGACCGTTCCTTAACTCTTTCTTGCTTCACATACAGATGGCTTGAGGAGGTACAGGGGAGATGCAGGTCTAATAAACAAACTAGAATATCTGCGTCAGGTGTGTTTCTCTGCATTGGTGTCCCATCACAGGCCCACCAGTGTATGTGTGATCTTTGACTCCTGCCAGTTCACAAGCAGGCGGCCAGGAAACGGTTTCAGCCTATCAACCACTGAGGAGATAAAGCCTTTGTATAAGGAATGAGGAAGCAATGAACACATTCAGCCTATCACCGGAGTAGCCCTGAGTGTTCCGAATTATAATTTCTTCATGTCACTGTACGTTATTGAGCCCAAGTAGCTCGCGGTGATCGTATAGTGGTTAGTACTCTGCGTTGTGGCCGCAGCAACCTCGGTTCGAATCCGAGTCACGGCATTGTGATTGGCAATGTCACGGCAGTTGGGTTTTTCCTTTACAGAATTCCCAAATGTACCAGTTGTTTTTGTAAAATGTCTTTTAAAAACTGATCCTTTTCAATATTTAAACGATCTAACGACAAATTATTTAAACACATATGATTATAAGATGTAGGTATACTGTACTTACTGACATAAATTATCGTTCTTGAACATATTTGCGGTAAGGGGAGCGGAGCTCTCCCCCAGGCCAATCAGAATGCAGATGAATGCAGTTGCAGTTGAGTGACCTGTGTTGTGGCTGTCTACAGGGAATGCACATATGTAGCTGTCTTGCAGCCCAATTCAGACGTCAATTGAAAACAGGTTTTCATGCAAATAGAGCAGTAAGTGCAGAGAAATGCTCACTCTCTAAAAATGGCATTTATAAAATAGTAAGATTAAATCCAACCTCACCAGTAGATAGGATTTATCAATAAATAAATAAAGCTTCTCCTCTCTGATATGGAATTACCCCCCAAAAAGTATAAGGGAATACCCAATGCTAACCTATGAGAGGGGCAGACCTCACAGTAGTGAAAAATGTAATAGACTGTTTGATACTACTAGGACATACAAACTACCACAGTACATGTCTTACCTTTTACTTACATAGCTTGATGCCCCTAGGACTACCTAGGGCCTACCTTAGGGGTTACTGATATGTAATAAAATTGGTGTTTAAGGCTTGGCAAGTAGTTTTAAATGCCAAGTCGAAGTGGCAGTACACTGCAGCACAGGCACTGCAGTAGCAGGCTTGAGAAAGGTTTGAAATGCTATTTCTTTGGGCGGCACAATCAGTCCCTGGGTATATGGTATACCACTTTGCAAGGGGCTTTCAAGTAAATTAAATCTGTCAGTCAGGTATACTCCAATTATACACATGATTAGGGAAGAAGCACGTGCACTTCAGCACTGATTAGTAGCGATAAAGTGATCAGAGTCCTAAGGCCAACAAAAAGATACAGCAAAATGCGGAGGTGAAAAGCAATAAGGTGGGGTTGGGACCACCTTAAGAATGCAAGGTCTAACAAAAACGAACTAAGGATAACATGAGTAAAACATCAGGTTTCTCTACAGCATTTGGTGAGAAAAGTGGGCCTTCTTTTATCTTCCATAAATGCAATCTTTCACGGACCCCTTTATTATATAGCTCTTCAAGGAAAAAATATAAAGCACTTACAAAGGAGCCTCAAATACTCAAAGATGGTAGACTTCTGTAATATGGGCCATATACTAAAAGCAGCACGAAAACAGAGTGCAATAGGGTCCAAAAACTTGAGTGACCCATGAGAGTATGCATGCAAGATTATGGTAATCCAAACTAGAGATATACGCCTGCAATTTTTGTTTTTAGGAGAGAATGTGCCTGCTGAAAAAAACATTATTTTTAAAAAGTGCATTGCAGAATATCAGGAATTTGCTGTGGGACACCTTGAAAACTTGCATACAGATTATTTGCACACGCCTTACAGTCAGTTGTTGTGGCCGAGTGGTTAAGGCGATGGACTAGAAATCCATTGGGGTCCCACTGCGCAGGTTCGAATCCTGCCGACAACGAGAATCTTTTTAACATCGGCTACAATTTCAGAAGTTAACCTTTAGTATTTCTTCCATGTCAGTTTTATAAATAGGTGGCTTATTTTGGTGTCACTATTGCCATATCACATATTTATTATCGCTCCCCCTTTCATATCTTTGCTATAACTCTTGTCCTTCATTAGCGCTGGTGCAAACGCTTCAAATTATTATACCCTGGCTCTCTCGGTCATACCTGTGCATGCACTTGAAACTTACTTTACCAATAAAAGAAGCAAATAGAGAAATAAAATAAAAGTGCTAGCTGGATTAGGCAAACACACTTCATAAAACTGCATTTTCTTTTCTATTCTCCCCCGTGTTACAAGCTTAACTGCTCCCTGTGTAATTTCTCTTAACCTGCTGTTCCTGGAAGAGAATTTCTTCTACAAGCTCTTTCTGTGTTTTTTCCTAGTCTTTTCTTTCCCTTTTCTTAGATTTGTAACTGTTCCTTTACGTGCTCTATTTAGGCGCCATTAATCTCATTTGAGCTCCTTGTACCTGCTGCTGTTTTCTCCACACCTCATACTGCCTTTTTCCTCTTTCTCTCTTTCTCTGCGGTTGGTGGCTACTTTCCAAAGCGTCTGATGCCCCAATGTTCCTTCATCTTGTTGTCAGACGTGAATTTGAAAAGCAACAAAATTAACAAGCCTTTACCACTCACACATGGTAGAAGTTTATACTTTAATTCAATGAGCTAAGAAAAGTGTGTTGTGGGGCCCCTACGAGCCATGGTGCTTGCTTCATCATAAATAGGCATGCAGTCATTAGCCACAGCTCTGATCATGGGTCACTGAGGTCAGTTTCAATAATTCCTCAAAAACCTAACCATGCAGTCCCCGCTATCTGTGTAGTTATCTTGCTTTACTGCTGTTTGTGTGATTAGCTGGGAGGAGCTCACGGCAGCATCCTCCCAATAAAAGTGTAGATGGACTGTTCCTTAACTCTTTCTTGCTTCACATACAGATGGCTTGAGGAGGTACAGGGGAGATGCAGGTCTAATAAACAGAATAGAATATCTGCGCCAGGTGTGTTTCTCTGCATTGGTGTCCCATCACAGGCCCACCAGTGTATGTGTGATCTTTGACTCCTGCCAGTTAAAAGCAGGCGGCCAGGAAACGGTTTCAGTCTATCAACCACTGAGGAGATAAAGCCTTTGTATAAGGAATGAGGAAGCAATGAACACATTCAGCCTATCACAGGAGTAGCCCTGAGTGTTCCGAATTATAATTTCTTCATGTCACTGTACGTTATTGAGCCCAAGTAGCTCGCCGTGATCGTATAGTGGTTAGTACTCGGCGTTGTGGCCGCAGCAACCTCGGTTTGAATCCGAGTCACGGCATTGTGGTTGGCAATGTCACGGCAGCTGGGTTTTTCCTTTACAGAATTCCCAAATGTACCAGTTGTTTTTGTAAAATGTATATTAAAAACAGATCCTTTTCAATATTTAAACGATCTAACGACAAATTATTTAAACACACATGATTATAAGATGTAGGTATACTGTACTTACTGACATAAATTATCGTTCTTGAACATATTTGCGGTAAGGGGAGCGGAGCTCTCCCCCAGGCCAATCAGAATGCAGATGAATGCAGTTGCAGTTGAGTGACCTGTGTTGTGGCTGTCTACAGGGAATGCACATATGTAGCTGTCTCGCAGCCCAATTCAGACGTCAATTGAAGACAGGTTTTCATGCAAATAGAGCAGTAAGTGCAGAGAAATGCTCACTCTCTAAAAATGGCATTTATAAAATAGTAAGATTAAATCCAACCTCACCAGTAGATAGGATTTATCAATAAATAAATAAAGCTTCTCCTCTCTGATATGGAATTACCCCCCAAAAAGTATAAGGGAATACCCAATGCTAACCTATGAGAGGGGCAGACCTCACAGTAGTGAAAAATGTAATAGACTGTTTGATACTACTAGGACATACAAACTACCACAGTACATGTCTTACCTTTTACTTACATAGCATGATGCCCCTAGGACTACCTAGGGCCTACCTTAGGGGTTACTGATATGTAATAAAATTGGAGTTTAAGGCTTGGCAAGTAGTTTTAAATGCCAAGTCGAAGTGGCAGTACACTGCAGCACAGGCACTGCAGTAGCAGGCTTGAGACAGGTTTGAAATGCTATTTCTTTGGGCGGCACAATCAGTCCCTGGGTATATGGTATACCACTTTGCAAGGGGCTTTCAAGTAAATTAAATCTGTCAGTCAGGTATACTCCAATTATACACATGATTAGGGAAGAAGCACGTGCACTTCAGCACTGATTAGTAGCGATAAAGTGATCAGAGTCCTAAGGCCAACAAAAAGATACAGCAAAATGCGGAGGTGAAAAGCAATAAGGTGGGGTTGGGACCACCTTAAGAATGCAAGGTCAAACAAAAACGAACTAAGGATAACATGAGTAAAACATCAGGTTTCTCTACAGCATTTGGTGAGAAATATGGGCCTTCTTTTATCTTCCATAAATGCAATCTTTCACGGACCCCTTTATTATATAGCTCTTCAAGGAAAAAATATAAAGCACTTACAAAGGAGCCTCAAATACTCAAAGATGGTAGACTTCTGTAATATGGGCCATATACTAAAAGCAGCACGAAAACAGAGTGCAATAGGGTCCAAAAAACTTGAGTGACCCATGAGAGTATGCATGCAAGATTATGGTAATCCAAACTAGAGATATACGCCTGCAATTTTTGTTTTTAGGAAAGAATGTGCCTGCTGAAAAAAACATTATTTTTAAAAAGTGCATTGCAGAATATCAGGAATTTGCTGTGGGACACCTTGAAAACTTGCATACAGATTATTTGCACATGCCTTACAGTCAGTTGTTGTGGCCGAGTGGTTAAGGCGATGGACTAGAAATCCATTGGGGTCTCCCCGCGCAGGGTCGAATCCTGCCGACAACGAGAATCTTTTTAACATCGGCTACAATTTCAGAAGTTAACCTTTAGTATTTCTTCCATGTCAGTTTTATAAATAGGTGGCTTATTTTGGTGTCACTATTGCCATATCACATATTTATTATCGCTCCTCCTTTCATATCTTTGCTATAACTCTCGTCCTTCATTAGCGCTGGTGCAAACGCTTCAAATTATTATACCCTGCCTCTCTCGGTCATACCTGTGCATGCACTTGAAACTTACTTTACCAATAAAATAAGCAAATAGAGAAATAAAATAAAAGTGCTAGCTGGATTAGGCAAACACACTTCATAAAACTGCATTTTCTTTTCTATTCTCCCCCGTGTTACAAGCTTAACTGCTCCCTGTGTAATTTCTCTTAACCTGCTGTTCCTGGAAGAGAATTTCATCTACAAGCTCTTTCTGTGTTTGTTCCTAGTCTTTTCTTTCCCTTTTCTTAGATTTGTAACTGTTCCTTTACGTGCTCTATTTAGGCGCCATTAATCTCATTTGAGCTCCTTGTACCTGCTGCTGTTTTCTCCACACCTCATACTGTCTTTTCCCTCTTTCTCTCTTTCTCTCCGGTTGGTGGCTACTTTCCAAAGCGTCTGATGCCCCAATGTTCCTTCGTCTTGTTGTCAGACGTGAATTTGAAAAGCAACAAAATTAACAAGCCTTTACCACTCACACATGGCAGAAGTTTATACTTTAATTCAATGAGCTAAGAAAAGTGTGTTGTGGGGCCCCTACGAGCCATGGTGCTTGCTTCATCATAATTAGGCATGCAGTCATTAGCCACAGCTCTGATTATGGGTCACTGATGTCAGTTTCAATAATTCCTCAAAAACCTAACCATGCAGTCCCCCCTAACTGTGTAGTTATCTTGCTTTACTGCTGTTTGTGTGATTAGCTGGGAGGAGCTCACAGCAGCATCCTCACAATAAAAGTGTAGATGGACCGTTCCTTAACTCTGTCTTGCTTCACATACAGATGGCTTGAGGAGGTACAGGGGAGATGCAGGTCTAATAAACAGAATAGAATATCTGCGCCAGGTGTGTTTCTCTGCATTGGTGTCCCATCACAGGCCCACCAGTGTATGTGTGATCTTTGACTCCTGCCAGTTCACAAGCAGGCGGCCAGGAAACGGTTTCAGCCTATCAACCACTGAGGAGATAAAGCCTTTGTATAAGGAATGAGGAAGCAATGAACACATTCAGCCTATCACAGGAGTAGCCCTGAGTGTTCCGAATTATAATTTCTTCATGTCACTGTACGTTATTGAGCCCAAGTAGCTCGCCGTGATCGTATAGTTGTTAGTACTCTGCGTTGTGGCCGCAGCAACCTCGGTTCGATTCCGAGTCACGGCATTGTGGTTGGCAATGTCACGGCAGTTGGGTTTTTCCTTTACAGAATTCCCAAATGTGCCAGTTGTTTTTGTAAAATGTCTATTAAAAACAGATCCTTTTCAATATTTAAACGATCTAACAACAAATTATTTAAACACATATGATTATAAGATGTAGGTATACTGTACTTACTGACATAAATTATCGTTCTTGAACATATTTGCGGTAAGGGGAGCGGAGCTCTCCCCCAGGCCAATCAGAATGCAGATGAATGCAGTTGCAGTTGAGTGACCTGTGTTGTGGCTGTCTACAGGGAATGCACATATGTAGCTGTCTCGCAGCCCAATCCAGACGTCAATCGAAGACAGGTTTCAATGCAAATAGAGCAGTAAGGGCAGAGAAATGCTCACTCTCTAAAAATGGCATTTATAATATAGTAAGATTAAATCCAACCTCACCAGTAGATAGGATTTATCAATAAATAAATAAAGCTTCTCCTCTCTGATATGGAATTACCCCCCAAAAAGTATAAGGGAATACCCAATGCTAACCTATGAGAGGGGCAGACCTCACAGTAGTGAAAAATGTAATAGACTGTTTGATACTACTAGGACATACAAACTACCACAGTACATGTCTTACCTTTTACTTACATAGCATGATGCCCCTAGGACTACCTAGGGCCTACCTTAGGGGTTACTGATATGTAATAAAATTGGAGTTTAAGGCTTGGCAAGTAGTTTTAAATGCCAAGTCGAAGTGGCAGTACACTGCAGCACAGGCACTGCAGTAGCAGGCTTGAGACAGGCTTGAAATGCTATTTCTTTCGGCGGCACAATCAGTCCCTGGGTATATGGTATACCACTTTACAAGGGGCTTTCAAGTAAATTAAATCTGTCAGTCAGGTATACTCCAATTATACACATGATTAGGGAAGAAGCACGTGCACTTCAGCACTGATTAGTAGCGATAAAGTGATCAGAGTCCTAAGGCCAACAAAAAGATACAGCAAAATGCGGAGGTGAAAAGCAATAAGGTGGGGTTGGGACCACCTTAAGAATGCAAGGTCTAACAAAAACGAACTAAGGATAACATGAGTAAAACATCAGGTTTCTCTACAGCATTTGGTGAGACAAGTGGGCCTTCTTTTATCTTCCATAAATGCAATCCTTCCCGGACCCCTTTATTATATAGCTCTTCAAGGAAAAAATATAAAGCACTTACAAAGGAGCCTCAAATACTCAAAGATGGTAGACTTCTTTAATATGGGACATATACTAAAAGCAGCACGAAAACAGAGTGCAATAGGGTCCAAAAAACTTGAGTGACCCATGAGAGTATGCATGCAAGCCTATGGTATTCCAAACTAGAGATATACGCATGCAATTTTTGTTTTTAGGAGAGAATGTGCCTGCTGAAAAAAACATTATTTTTAAAAAGTTCATTGCAGAATATCAGGAATTTGCTGTGGGACACCTTGAAAACTTGCATACAGATTATGTGCACACACCTTGCAGTCAGTTGTTGAGGCCGAGTGGTTAAGGCGATGGACTAGAAATCCATTGGGGTCTCCCCGCGCAGGTTCGAATCCTGCCGACAACGAGAATCTTTTTAACATCGGCTACAATTTCAGAAGTTAACCTTTAGTATTTCTTACATGTCAGTTTTATAAATAGGTGGCTTATTTTGGTGTCACTATTGCCATATCACATATTTATTATCGCTCCCCCTTTCATATCTTTGCTATAACTCTCGTCCTTCATTAGCGCTGGTGCAAACGCTTCAAATTATTATACCCTGGCTCTCTCGGTCATACCTGTGCATGCATTTGAAACTTACTTTACCAATAAAAGAAGCAAATAGAGAAATAAAATAAAAAAAGTGCTAGCTGGATTAGGCAAACACACTTCATAAAACTGCATTTTCTTTTCTATTCTCCCCCGTGTTACAAGCTTAACTGCTCCCTGTGTAATTTCTCTTAACCTGCTGTTCCTGGAAGAGAATTTCATCTACAAGCTCTTTCTGTGTTTTTTCCTAGTCTTTTATTTCCCTTTTCTTAGATTTGTAACTGTTCCTTTACGTGCTCTATTTAGGCGCCATTAATCTCATTTGAGCTCCTTGTACCTGCTGCTGTTTTCTCCACACCTCATACTGTCTTTTCCCTCTTTCTCTCTTTCTCTGCGGTTGGTGGCTACTTTCCAAAGCGTCTGATGCCCCAATGTTCCTTCGTCTTGTTGTCAGACGTGAATTTGAAAAGCAACAAAATTAACAAGCCTTTACCACTCACACATGGCAGAAGTTTATACTTTAATTCAATGAGCTAAGAAAAGTGTGTTGTGGGGCCCCTACGAGCCATGGTGCTTGCTTCATCATAATTAGGCATGCAGTCATTAGCCACAGCTCTGATTATGGGTCAGTGAGGTCAGTTTCAATAATTCCTCAAAAACCTAACCATGCAGCCCCCCCTAACTGTGTAGTTATCTTGCTTTACTGCTGTTTGTGTGATTAGCTGGGAGGAGCTCACGGCAGCATCCTCCCAATAAAAGTGTAGATGGACCGTTCCTTAACTCTTTCTTGCTTCACATACAGATGGCTTGAGGAGGTACAGGGGAGATGCAGGCCTAATAAACAGAATAGAATATCTGCGCCAGGTGTGTTTCTCTGCATTGGTGTCCCATCACAGGCCCACCAGTGTATGTGTGATCTTTGACTCCTGCCAGTTCACAAGCAGGCGGCCAGGAAACGGTTTCAGCCTATCAACCACTGAGGAGATAAAGCCTTTGTATAAGGAATGAGGAAGCAATGAACACATTCAGCCTATCACAGGAGTAGCCCTGAGTGTTCCGAATTATAATTTCTTCATGTCACTGTACGTTATTGAGCCCAAGTAGCTCGCCGTGATCGTATAGTGGTTAGTACTCTGCGTTGTGGCCGCAGCAACCTCGGTTCGAATCCGAGTCACGGCATTGTGGTTGGCAATGTCACGGCAGTTGGGTTTTTACTTTACAGAATTCCCAAATGTACCAGTTGTTTTTGTAAAATGTCTATTAAAAACAGATCCTTTTCAATATTTAAACGATCTAACAACAAATTATTTAAACACACATGATTATAAGATGTAGGTATACTGTACTTACTGACATAAATTATCGTTCTTGAACATAATTGCGGTAAGGGGAGCGGAGCTCTCCCCCAGGCCAATCAGAATGCAGATGAATGCAGTTGCAGTTGAGTGACCTGTGTTGTGGCTGTCTACAGGGAATGCACATATGTAGCTGTCTCGCAGCCCAATCCAGACGTCAATCGAAGACAGGTTTCAATGCAAATAGAGCAGTAAGTGCAGAGAAATGCTCACTCTCTAAAAATGGCATTTATACAATAGTAAGATTAAATCCAACCTCACCAGTAGATAGGATTTATCAATAAATAAATAAAGCTTCTCCTCTCTGATATGGAATTACCCCCCAAAAAGTATAAGGGAATACCCAATGCTAACCTAT
>NC_141685.1:1371468604-1371471104 GCF_964263255.1 Lissotriton vulgaris | reverse complement strand
TCCTTTTCAATATTTAAACGATCTAACAACAAATTATTTAAACACACATGATTATAAGATGTAGGTATACTGTACTTACTGACATAAATTATCGTTCTTGAACATATTTGCGGTAAGGGGAGCGGAGCTCTCCCCCAGGCCAATCAGAATGCAGATGAATGCAGTTGCAGTTGAGTGACCTGTGTTGTGGCTGTCTACAGGGAATGCACATATGTAGCTGTCTCGCAGCCCAATCCAGACGTCAATCGAAGACAGGTTTCAATGCAAATAGAGCAGTAAGTGCAGAGAAATGCTCACTCTCTAAAAATGGCATTTATACAATAGTAAGATTAAATCCAACCTCACCAGTAGATAGGATTTATCAATAAATAAATAAAGCTTCTCCTCTCTGATATGGAATTACCCCCCAAAAAGTATAAGGGAATACCCAATGCTAACCTATAAGAGGGGCAGACCTCACAGTAGTGAAAAATGTAATAGACTGTTTGATACTACTAGGACATACAAACTACCACAGTACATGTCTTACCTTTTACTTACATAGCATGATGCTCCTAGGACTACCTAGGGCCTACCTTAGGGGTTACTGATATGTAATAAAATTGGAGTTTAAGGCTTGGCAAGTAGTTTTAAATGCCAAGTCGAAGTGGCAGTATACTGCAGCACAGGCACTGCAGTAGCAGGCTTGAGACAGGTTTGAAATGCTATTTCTTTGGGCGGCACAATCAGTCCCTGGGTATATGGTATACCACTTTACAAGGGGCTTTCAAGTAAATTAAATCTGTCAGTCAGGTATACTCCAATTATACACATGATTAGGGAAGAAGCACGTGCACTTCAGCACTGATTAGTAGCGATAAAGTGATCAGAGTCCTAAGGCCAACAAAAAGATACAGCAAAATGCGGAGGTGAAAAGCAATAAGGTGGGGTTGGGACCACCTTAAGAATGCAAGGTCTAACAAAAACGAACTAAGGATAACATGAGTAAAACATCAGGTTTCTCTACAGCATTTGGTGAGACAAGTGGGCCTTCTTTTATCTTCCATAAATGCAATCCTTCCCGGACCCCTTTATTATATAGCTCTTCAAGGAAAAAATATAAAGCACTTACAAAGGAGCCTCAAATACTCAAAGATGGTAGACTTCTTTAATATGGGACATATACTAAAAGCAGCACGAAAACAGAGTGCAATAGGGTCCAAAAAACTTGAGTGACCCATGAGAGTATGCAAGCAAGTCTATGGTATTCCAAACTAGAGATATACGCATGCAATTTTTGTTTTTAGGAGAGATTGTGCCTGCTGAAAAAAACCTTATTTTTAAAAAGTGCATTGCAGAATATCAGGAATTTGCTGTGGGACACCTTGAAAACTTGCATACAGATTATGTGCACACACCTTGCAGTCAGTTGTTGTGGCCGAGTG
Organism: Lissotriton vulgaris; assembly: GCF_964263255.1. Taxonomy (NCBI): domain Eukaryota; kingdom Metazoa; phylum Chordata; class Amphibia; order Caudata; family Salamandridae; genus Lissotriton; species Lissotriton vulgaris. The sequence goes on along the minus strand of NC_141685.1, from coordinate 1,371,469,680 downwards.
GTTAAGGCGATGGACTAGAAATCCATTGGGGTCTCCCCGCGCAGGTTCGAATCCTGCCGACAACGAGAATCTTTTTAACATCGGCTACAATTTCAGAAGTTAACCTTTAGTATTTCTTCCATGTCAGTTTTATAAATAGGTGGCTTATTTTGGTGTCACTATTGCCATATCACATATTTATTATCGCTCCCGTTTTCATATCTTTGCTATAACTCTCGTCCTTCATTAGCGCTGGTGCAAACGCTTCAAATTATTATACCCTGCCTCTCTCGGTCATACCTGTGCATGCACTTGAAACTTACTTTACCAATAAAATAAGCAAATAGAGAAATAAAATAAAAGTGCTAGCTGGATTAGGCAAACACACTTCATAAAACTGCATTTTCTTTTCTATTCTCCCCCGTGTTACAAGCTTAACTGCTCCCTGTGTAATTTCTCTTAACCTGCTGTTCCTGGAAGAGAATTTCATCTACAAGCTCTTTCTGTGTTTGTTCCTAGTCTTTTCTTTCCCTTTTCTTAGATTTGTAACTGTTCCTTTACGTGCTCTATTTAGGCGCCATTAATCTCATTTGAGCTCCTTGTACCTGCTGCTGTTTTCTCCACACCTCATACTGTCTTTTCCCTCTTTCTCTCTTTCTCTGCGGTTGGTGGCTACTTTCCAAAGCGTCTGATGCCCCAATGTTCCTTCGTCTTGTTGTCAGACGTGAATTTGAAAAGCAACAAAATTAACAAGCCTTTACCACTCACACATGGCAGAAGTTTATAATTTAATTCAATGAGCTAAGAAAAGTGTGTTGTGGGGCCCCTACGAGCCATGGTGCTTGCTTCATCATAATTAGGCATGCAGTCATTAGCCACAGCTCTGATTATGGGTCACTGATGTCAGTTTCAATAATTCCTCAAAAACCTAACCATGCAGTCCCCCCTAACTGTGTAGTTATCTTGCTTTACTGCTGTTTGTGTGATTAGCTGGGAGGAGCTCACGGCAGCATCCTCACAATAAAAGTGTAGATGGACCGTTCCTTAACTCTGTCTTGCTTCACATACAGATGGCTTGAGGAGGTACAGGGGAGATG
>NC_141685.1:1371453604-1371466104 GCF_964263255.1 Lissotriton vulgaris | reverse complement strand
ACTGTTCCTTTACGTGCTCTATTTAGGCGCCATTAATCTCATTTGAGCTCCTTGTACCTGCTGCTGTTTTCTCCACACCTCATACTGTCTTTTCCCTCTTTCTCTCTTTCTCTGCGGTTGGTGGCTACTTTCCAAAGCGTCTGATGCCCCAATGTTCCTTCGTCTTGTTGTCAGACGTGAATTTGAAAAGCAACAAAATTAACAAGCCTTTACCACTCACACATGGCAGAAGTTTATACTTTAATTCAATGAGCTAAGAAAAGTGTGTTGTGGGGCCCCTGTGAGAAGGTGGCCTGATATGCAGTGCTCACTATTCTAGTGAACACTATGTATCAGTCCAGCAACCCTTATTGATGATTGGTTGTAAGACAACCTTATAGACCAGCTATCCTAGTAGCGTGGATACGAGCAGTCTAAGGCTAAAGACTCGAGAGGGCGTGTTAAGCCAGCTATTATACCACACATATACCCCTTGAACACTAAGTGAAAGGACACCACACAAGTGTTATGAAAATAAACAGTTATTTATTAAGAATCACAACAGCCCTGTACTCTTTATGAGGACAGGGTACTAAGCACAAACCAAAACTCTTACAAAAATACTTAAGTTAGCACAGTATATACAAATGCCCGAGGGGCACGGAAAACCATATACTTGAAAAGTGGAATGCGAAATTACTAGCAGGTAAGTACAGTACTAATAGGCTTTGGAATCGCTAGGACTTGACTATAGAATCGTTAGATTACTTCTGGGAGACCCAGGGGACTCGGGTGCAGTGTGTGCACTCTCACGCGAGATGAGGGACAAAGTCTATGGTAGCTAGAAATTGCAAAGTTAGTGTTCTCGGGCGAACCCGACCTGGTAGGGAGAAAACAAAAGTAGATTCTGACCCTTGGATAGTGAGGCTATGCTGGGGCACCGAAATGCCGAAGTTACCTAGCCCTGGGGCTGCAGCTGCATAGGACTCAAAAGACGTCGGGAATCCTCGTTGACGGACCAGGAGCCTGGAAGAAAGAAGTTGCTGGCAGGCGACCAGTGAAGAAAGTTCGGTGGATCCAAGCCTGGATCGATGGAAGATGACACCTGAAAGCAGAGGGGACCAAGTTCGAGACTACTAGCCAGTAGTCAGTGGGCACCAGGAGGGCACCAGGAGGGCACCGGATGGTAGCCACCTCGATTAGGTGAGTGGGTGACGCTGTGCTCGAAGATCTCACGGACCAGGAGGCGTTGTCAGCGACCAGGAAGGAGGATCGAGCTGTCCCACGAAGATAGAAGCTGTCGGCGTCGCTGGACCCAGGATTGGGCAACAAAGCCTTGGCAAATTCAAGCCCACGCGGTGGACCTAAAATGGCATCTGGAGTGGACCAGGAGGGTCCGGGGTGCCTCTCTTCAAGAAGGAAGCAAGGGCCAGTCTGGAGCAACCAGACCAGCAGCAGTGATGTCGTCGGGCGTCGTTCAGAAGGCCACAAGCCAGCCGGCTAGTAGCCAAACAACGCGGTGCACAGCAAACAGCAGAAGGGCCCCACGCAGATCGTGGAGATGCAGGGAGGCTGACCTTGGGTGCTGGAGCTGCGCAGGGTCGGGGCTTCTCGGACCCCAAAGCACTCACCAGTGGAGGACACGGTGGGCTTGTTGTAAAGATGTCGTGCAGTCTTGGCGATCGTCGGTCCCTCGAGGTCTCGTCGCACTCACGGTTCTCAGCTTTGCTCTAGAAGTGAGTAGAGGTCAGAGGTGCCAGGGAAGCCGGGTCTCGTCGAGCTGGGTCATCGGATTTGTGATGAAGGACTTGCAGCAGACCGCAGTGCTCTTTAGGATGGTACCTGCGGATGCAGGGTGACTACTCCTTAGCCACAAGGGAGAATCTTGATGAAGAAATCTTGAAGTCCTTTCGCAGAAAGTCGTGTCTTGATTCCAAAGATGATCTAATTTGAACAGGGGGCCCGCTCCCATCTTTATACTAGAAAAGGGGGCTGACCCGGTGACTAGGTCCTGCCTATGGGTGGGACTAGGAGGGGGGTGGTTACACCCCTCTCCCCTGCCGGACTTCCCCAGGCCAGGGGCTGGTGTGCCCCTGGAACTGGTTCTGACTGGCCTATGCGTAGTGAGCACCGGGGTGCCACTCAGCAGTCACCTTCCTGAAAAGCCCTGCCTACCCAGGATACACAAAACCCTGTCTGGGATGGTGCTAGCACCGCCCCGGACAGGAAACCCTTTGTCCAAGCCTCCCTCGCTGGAAGGACTCCCAGCAGCAGGAGGTCAGACTCGTGTCTGTGGTGGCAGCATCCATTTTGTGGAGCTGAGGCTTTAGTTAACTTTAACCGGGGTTCACAGTTACATACATGTTGTGTCCCTCTAGAAGGGTGGAATGCTAACCCCGTCGCCAGAATTGGCGAGGGGTTAGTATTCCAATTCGTATGACACCTTACTCGACATGTTTTGATAAAGCAATACCAAAGTTGGCATTTAACCGCGAGGATTATAATGCACTTAAGAGTATATGGTATGCGATATCATGGAACAGCTATTAGGACTTGGTTCCGCAAGCTGCAGACGGGCTCAGCTCATGCCAGAGCACCATCTCACACGATTCCAAGCACTCTGCCTTCAGGATTGTCAAGGCCTGCCATAGGAGTGACTGATAGGAATCTGTGTGTCCATTTTAGGGTTAGGTATAGGTATACTACACCTACAGCAAAGGGTGATTACACGACTTTGCCCCAGCTGTCATGCAGCCAGTTGTGTCAAATTTAGGAGGCCAGCCAGGGGTGGCATAATACATGCTGCAGCCCCTGGCAGCCCTGGGTACACCTATGCCCTGAGTTACAGGGTCTGATAAGGTGGCCCAGTACCAATTGGAAATGTACCTAGGGTACATGGAATCCATTTTAAAGAGAGAGCAGTAGGCCTGGGGTCCCGATTGGCAGGGTCCCAGGTCGACTATGTCCAAAACCAGCTAAAACACAGGGCAAAAAGTTGGGGGCAACCATAGTCAGGGTATACCTTCCTACACAACCCCCCCCCAAACGAAAGGAGATAAGGCTATCCTTGTCCAGGTAAGCCTCTATTACCTAAGTGGCCATATAAGGAAGGACCAGCTCTGGCTTGGTTTCCCCCTGTGTCATGGTCCACTAGGCAACCCCTCACCCTAAGTGTATCTGAGGGTCTCCACCATAGGGAATCTCTGCCTTTGGTGTGTCTTGGGAAAGAAGAAGGCTGATGCTGGGATGGAGTACTGAAGTGAGGCTCCTCTACCTTTGGGCTCAACTTCCTCCAATCACAAATCATCATGTGTGCCTTTCTTTCTTTAGCTGAGATACACTGAGCTCTCAGGGTCAGCCTCTGGCTACCTAAAGCTGGAGGCTGAGTCCCTCTGTTTGGCTTACTGGAGGGACAGGTCAGGTCTGGGGTTTTTAGGCCCCATGTTTGGCTGTGCCCAACAGTGTCCAGCTGTGGGAGTTCCCTAACTACTTTTAAGGGGGATCCCTCAGGAGTCTGTTCTATTTTCACTTGGCTAGGTTTACCAGCTTCAGTGATCCTAATCTGCTAATTAAGGGGTTCTTTTGGACAGGGGGCCCTTTGGGGTCCACCACTGGCCTCCCTGATCTCTTCAGCCCTGGGCTGACTGAGGCAGGGTAGAGAGGGGCAGGTTACCTGCTCCAGACTGGGTCCCACCTGGGAAGGGTCCACTGCCATCAGAGGCTCTGCCAGGCTAGGCCTGACCACCTCTGGGGCAGTTCCTTCAACAGGGGTAGAGTCAGTTCCCTGAGGAGGCTGGCTCTCACCTAGTGTCTGGGAGGGGGAAGACTCTTCTTCCTCCTCAATGCTCTCTGTTTGAGTGGAGTGATCCATTGTTTCAGGCTTCACAACCTCACTATCTGTTTGAGTGGAGGCTGAGACCATTTCAACCTTGCCAACCTTTTCAGGAGGGCACTCAGTTTGTGTTTGGGCTGTGACTGTCACAGTCCTCCTATCCTGCTCTGGAAAGTCTGTCTGAGCCTGGGCAGTGGCTACCCCTGCCCTTCCAACCTTTTCAGGGAGGAATGGTGCTTGGACTGGGGCTGTAGCTATTACTGCCCCACTAACCTGTCTGGATAGGCCTATCATTCTGGAGTGAGTTTCTTGTTCCACCTCAGCCCATGCTGAGAGTTCCAGGTCATTCCCCAGTAAGCAATCTACAGGTAGGTTATCTGTCACTGCCACTCTCATGGGCCCTGTGACATTACCCCAGCTGAGCTTGACTACTGCCATGGGATGCCTTCTCTTCACTCCATGAATGTCTGTCACCTGATAAGTAAAACCAGGGGTCAGTTGAGCAGAGGGGACCAGATGGTCACTCACCATGGTGAGGCTGGCCCCTGTGTCTCTGAATGCCTCAACTTTCTGACCATTCAATAAAACTTCTTGTCTATACTTTCCCAAAATGTGGGGTCCAGTAGTGAAGTTGGCAAACCCCATGCCAGTCTCACAGACAAGAGTGTGGTCAGGGAACCTGGCTAGGCCATAGTCCTCCTGATTGCCCAAAGTAATGCCCACCACATTCTTGGGGGCACTCCCACCACCTGGGGGATTACCACTAGTGGTAACAGGAGGTTTAGGAGTATTACCTGGGGGTATATTTCCCTTATTACCATTTTTAGGGCAACTGGCATCACTTTTGTAATTACCCACCTGTTTACAGGTATGGCAATAAGGTTTCTTCTGTTCTGAAGGAGTGTTCTGGGACCCACCACCCTTGTTGGAGTTTTGGGGCCCTTGGGAAGTCTTCTCTGTGGATTTATCCCCACCCTTCTCTTGAGGCTTGGTTGATTCCTTTTTCTGGTCACCACCCTGGTTTTTAGGCCTAACCCTGGTTCTGACCCATTTGTCTGCCCTCTTACCCAATTCCTGTGGAGAGGTCAACTCAGAGTCTACCAGGTGCTGATGTAATAACTGGTTCTGACAATTATTTAAGATTTGCTCCCTCATAATTAGATTATACAATCCTTTAAAATCAGTAACCTTACTACCCAGTAGCCAGCCTTCAAAAGCCTTAGTGGCACAATCAACAAAGTCAGTCCAATCTTGAGACTGAGTTTTCTGGGTGTCTCTGAACAGCATCCTGTATTGTTCAGTGGTTAAACCAAACCCATCAACCAGTGTATTCTTCAAGATTTTGTAATTGTTAGCATCCTCCACCCTTGTGGTGAGGAGCTTATCTCTACCTTTACCATCAAAGGAGAGCCACAAGATAGCTGCCCACTGACTTTGGGGAACACCCTGCACAGTGCAGGCTCTCTCCAAAGCAGTAATCCATTTGTGGATGTCATCCCCTTCTTTAAAGGGGGGCACTATCTTATTCAGGTGCTTTGTATCAAAACTCCTTTCCCTATTGCTAGGTTTATTGCTGCCACCAGTGGGCTGTAGCCCACATAATTCTTGCTCTCTAGCAAGGGCAAGTCTCTCTTTGGCCAGGGCAAGTTCTTCCCTTTCAATCCTCAGTTTGATTGCCCTTTCTTCAGCTTCATACACTCTCCTCTTAGGGGAAGACATCCCTCTGTGAGAAGAGTTGAGAGAGCCATTGGTTTGAAAGGATCTGTTAGAGCCTCTTGATAGAGACCTAACTCGTCCATTCCCAATGTTAAGCTGACCTGAGAGAGGGCCCAGGGGTCCCCTAGTACCAAGCTCATGTCTGCTTAAGTTGGACCTGGTTAGTCTACTGACTTCTACCTGTCCCTTATCTGCCTCATCCCCTGACAACTGGTCCTCATCCTCATCCTCAGCATCATCTGCTTCCTGGAGGGGATGTTCCTGGCTATCAAAGGGTCCCTGTAAGGAGGGCAAACTTCCTTCTGGATTAGAAGGGTCTGGGTTACCAGCCCTACTGGCATCATAAGCCTCTAAGAGACCAATCAGAAAGGAAGTGGTGGGGTTAGACCCCTGTTTTAGTTTCCTGAGAGTACACACTTGTCTCATCTCATGGAAGCTAAGAGCAGCATATTTTGAAGTAAGGACCTGTGGAGGGTCCACTGACACAAGGGGATACTCAGAGTTTCCTCCTTTGTCTGACATGCTGATTCTAGTGTGGTGTAAGTGATGCACCTACCTACACTATGTGTTTGCCTACTGATCCCTTGCTAAGAGTTGCAGCCAAGGTGTGCTAAGCCTTGAGGAGCTACAACAGCTGGTTCAGTAGAACTCAGAGTATTCTAAGCTTAGTTATATGTACTAACAGTACTTATGTGATCTTTCAACAAGATATTCTTAGGATACGTGTGGCAAAACAACAGCAAGCTCAAATCCCACCGCTGCCACCAATGTGAGAAGGTGGCCTGATATGCAGTGCTCACTATTCTAGTGAACACTATGTATCAGTCCAGCAACCCTTATTGATGATTGGTTGTAAGTCAACCTTATAGACCAGCTATCCTAGTAGCGTGGATACGAGCAGTCTAAGGCTAAAGACTCGAGAGGGCGTGTTAAGCCAGCTGTTATACCACACATATACCCCTTGAACACCAAGTGAAAGGACACCACACAAGTGTTATGAAAATAAACAGTTATTTATTAAGAATCACAACAGCCCTGTACTCTTTATGAGGACAGGGTACTAAGCACAAACCAAAACTCTTACAAAAATACTTAAGTTAGCACAGTATATACAAATGCCCGAGGGGCACGGAAAACCATATACTTGAAAAGTGGAATGCGAAATTACTAGCAGGTAAGTACAGTACTAATAGGCTTTGGAATCGCTAGGACTTGACTATAGAATCGTTAGATTACTTCTGGGAGACCCAGGGGACTCGGGTGCAGTGTGTGCACTCTCACGCGAGATGCGGGACAAAGTCTATGGTAGCTAGAAATTGCAAAGTTAGTGTTCTCGGGCGAACCCGACCTGGTAGGGAGAAAACGAAAGTAGATTCTGACCCTTGGATAGTGAGGCTATGCTGGGGCACCGAAATGCCGAAGTTACCTAGCCCAGGGGCTGCAGCTGCATAGGACTCAAAAGACGTCGGGAATCCTCGTTGACGGACCAGGAGCCTGGAAGAAAGAAGTTGCTGGCAGGCGACCAGTGAAGAAAGTTCGGTGGATCCAAGCCTGGATCGATGGAAGATGACACCTGAAAGCAGAGGGGACCAAGTTCGAGACTACTAGCCAGTAGTCAGTGGGCACCAGGAGGGCACCGGATGGTAGCCACCTCGATTAGGTGAGTGGGTGACGCTGTGCTCGAAGATCTCACGGACCAGGAGGCGTTGTCGGCGACCAGGAAGGAGGATCGAGCTGTCCCACGAAGATAGAAGCTGTCGGCGTAGCTGGACCCAGGATTGGGCAACAAAGCCTTGGCAAATTCAAGCCCACGCGGTGGACCTAAAATGGCGTCTGGAGTGGACCAGGAGGGTCCGGGGTGCCTCTTTTCAAGAAGGAAGCAAGGGCCAGTCTGGAGCAACCAGACCAGCAGCAGTGATGTCGTCGGGCGTCGTTCAGAAGGCCACAAGCCAGCCGGCTAGTAGCCAAACAACGCGGTGCACAGCAAACAGCAGAAGGGCCCCACGCAGATCGTGGAGATGCAGGGAGGCTGACCTTGGGTGCTGGAGCTGCGCAGGGTCGGGGCTTCTCGGACCCCAAAGCACTCACCAGTGGAGGACACGGTGGGCTTGTTGTAAAGATGTCGTGCAGTCTTGGCGATCGTCGGTCCCTCGAGGTCTCGTCGCACTCACGGTTCTCAGCTTTGCTGTAGAGGTGAGTAGAGGTCAGAGGTGCCAGGGAAGCCGGGTCTCGTCGAGCTGGGTCGTCGGATTCGTGATGAAGGACTTGCAGCAGACCGCAGTGCTCTTTAGGATGGTGCCTGCGGATGCAGGGTGACTACTCCTTAGCCACAAGGGAGAATCTTGATGAAGAAATCTTGAAGTCCTTTCGCAGAAAGTCGTGTCTTGATTCCAAAGATGATCTAATTTGAACAGGGGGCCCGCTCCCATCTTTATACTAGAAAAGGGGGCTGACCCGGTGACTAGGTCCTGCCTATGGGTGGGACTAGGAGGGGGGTGGTTACACCCCTCTCCCCTGCCGGACTTCCCCAGGCCAGGGGCTGGTGTGCCCCTGGAACTGGTTCTGACTGGCCTATGCGTAGTGAGCACCGGGGTGCCACTCAGCAGTCACCTTCCTGAAAAGCCCTGCCTACCCAGGATACACAAAACCCTGTCTGGGATGGTGCTAGCACCGCCCCGGACAGGAAACCCTTTGTCCAAGCCTCCCTCGCTGGAAGGACTCCCAGCAGCAGGAGGTCAGACTCGTGTCTGTGGTGGCAGCATCCATTTTGTGGAGCTGAGGCTTTAGTTAACTTTAACCGGGGTTCACAGTTACATACATGTCGTGTCCCTCTAGAAGGGTGGAATGCTAACCCCGTCGCCAGAATTGGCGAGGGGTTAGTATTCCAATTCGTATGACACCTTACTCGACATGTTTTGATAAAGCAATACCAAAGTTGGCATTTAACCGCGAGGATTATAATGCACTTAAGAGTATATGGTATGCGATATCATGGAACAGCTATTAGGACTTGGTTCCGCAAGCTGCAGACGGGCTCAGCTCATGCCAGAGCACCATCTCACACGATTCCAAGCACTCTGCCTTCAGGATTGTCAAGGCCTGCCATAGGAGTGACTGATAGGAATCTGTGTGTCCATTTTAGGGTTAGGTATAGGTATACTACACCTACAGCAAAGGGTGATTACACGACTTTGCCCCAGCTGTCATGCAGCCAGTTGTGTCAAATTTAGGAGGCCAGCCAGGGGTGGCATAATACATGCTGCAGCCCCTGGCAGCCCTGGGTACACCTATGCCCTGAGTTACAGGGTCTGATAAGGTGGCCCAGTACCAATTGGAAATGTACCTAGGGTACATGGAATCCATTTTAAAGAGAGAGCAGTAGGCCTGGGGTCCCGATTGGCAGGGTCCCAGGTCGACTATGTCCAAAACCAGCTAAAACACAGGGCAAAAAGTTGGGGGCAACCATAGTCAGGATGTACCTTCCTACAGCCCCTACGAGCCATGGTGCTTGCTTCATCATAATTAGGCATGCAGTCATTAGCCACAGCTCTGATTATGGGTCACTGAGGTCAGTTTCAATAATTCCTCAAAAACCTAACCATGCAGTCCCCCCTAACTGTGTAGTTATCTTGCTTTACTGCTGTTTGTGTGATTAGCTGGGAGGAGCTCACGGCAGCATCCTCCCAAGAAAAGTGTAGATGGACCGTTCCTTAACTCTTTCTTGCTTCACATACAGATGGCTTGAGGAGGTACAGGGGAGATGCAGGTCTAATAAACAGAATAGAATATCTGCGCCAGGTGTGTTTCTCTGCATTGGTGTCCCATCACAGGCCCACCAGTGTATGTGTGATCTTTGACTCCTGCCAGTTCACAAGCAGGCGGCCAGGAAACGGTTTCAGCCTATCAACCACTGAGGAGATAAAGCCTTTGTATAAGGAATGAGGAAGCAATGAACACATTCAGCCTATCACAGGAGTAGCCCTGAGTGTTCCGAATTATAATTTCTTCATGTCACTGTACGTTATTGAGCCCAAGTAGCTCGCCGTGATCGTATAGTGGTTAGTACTCTGCGTTGTGGCCGCAGCAACCTCGGTTCGAATCCGAGTCACGGCATTGTGGTTGGCAATGTCACGGCAGTTGGGTTTTTCCTTTACAGAATTCCCAAATGTACCAGTTGTTTTTGTAAAATGTCTATTAAAAACAGATCCTTTTCAATATTTAAACGATCTAACAACAAATTATTTAAACACACATGATTATAAGATGTAGGTATACTGTACTTACTGACATAAATTATCGTTCTTGAACATATTTGCGGTAAGGGGAGCGGAGCTCTCCCCCAGGCCAATCAGAATGCAGATGAATGCAGTTGCAGTTGAGTGACCTGTGTTGTGGCTGTCTACAGGGAATGCACATATGTAGCTGTCTCGCAGCCCAATCCAGACGTCAATCGAAGACAGGTTTCAATGCAAATAGAGCAGTAAGTGCAGAGAAATGCTCACTCTCTAAAAATGGCATTTATACAATAGTAAGATTAAATCCAACCTCACCAGTAGATAGGATTTATCAATAAATAAATAAAGCTTCTCCTCTCTGATATGGAATTACCCCCCAAAAAGTATAAGGGATTACCCAATGCTAACCTATGAGAGGGGCAGACCTCACAGTAGTGAAAAATGTAATAGACTGTTTGATACTACTAGGACATACAAACTACCACAGTACATGTCTTACCTTTTACTTACATAGCATGATGCCCCTAGGACTACCTAGGGCCTACCTTAGGGGTTACTGATATGTAATAAAATTGGAGTTTAAGGCTTGGCAAGTAGTTTTAAATGCCAAGTCGAAGTGGCAGTACACTGCAGCACAGGCACTGCAGTAGCAGGCTTGAGACAGGTTTGAAATGCTATTTCTTTGGGCGGCACAATCAGTCCCTGGGTATATGGTATACCACTTTACAAGGGGCTTTCAAGTAAATTAAATCTGTCAGTCAGGTATACTCCAATTATACACATGATTAGGGAAGAAGCACGTGCACTTCAGCACTGATTAGTAGCGATAAAGTGATCAGAGTCCTAAGGCCAACAAAAAGATACAGCAAAATGCGGAGGTGAAAAGCAATAAGGTGGGGTTGGGACCACCTTAAGAATGCAAGGTCTAACAAAAACGAACTAAGGATAACATGAGTAAAACATCAGGTTTCTCTACAGCATTTGGTGAGACAAGTGGGCCTTCTTTTATCTTCCATAAATGCAATCCTTCCCGGACCCCTTTATTATATAGCTCTTCAAGGAAAAAATATAAAGCACTTACAAAGGAGCCTCAAATACTCAAAGATGGTAGACTTCTTTAATATGGGACATATACTAAAAGCAGCACGAAAACAGAGTGCAATAGGGTCCAAAAAACTTGAGTGACCCATGAGAGTATGCATGCAAGCCTATGGTATTCCAAACTAGAGATATACGCATGCAATTTTTGTTTTTAGGAGAGAATGTGCCTGCTGAAAAAAACCTTAGTTTTTAAAAAGTGCATTGCAGAATATCAGGAATTTGCTGTGGGACACCTTGAAAACTTGCATACAGATTATGTGCACACACCTTGCAGTCAGTTGTTGTGGCCGAGTGGTTAAGGCGATGGACTAGAAATCCATTGGGGTCTCCCCGCGCAGGTTCGAATCCTGCCGACAACGAGAATCTTTTTAACATCGGCTACAATTTCAGAAGTTAACCTTTAGTATTTCTTCCATGTCAGTTTTATAAATAGGTGGCTTATTTTGGTGTCACTATTGCCATATCACATATTTATTATCGCTCCCCCTTTCATATCTTTGCTATAACTCTCGTCCTTCATTAGCGCTGGTGCAAACGCTTCAAATTATTATACCCTGGCTCTCTCGGTCATACCTGTGCATGCACTTGAAACTTACTTTACCAATAAAAGAAGCAAATAGAGAAATAAAATAAAAGTGCTAGCTGGATTAGGCAAAGACACTTCATAAAACTGCATTTTCTTTTCTATTCTCCCCCGTGTTACAAGCTTAACTGCTCCCTGTGTAATTTCTCTTAACCTGCTGTTCCTGGAAGAGAATTTCATCTACAAGCTCTTTCTGTGTTTTTTCCTAGTCTTTTCTTTCCCTTTTCTTCGATTTGTAACTGTTCCTTTACGTGCTCTATTTAGGCGCCATTAATCTCATTTGAGCTCCTTGTACCTGCTGCTGTTTTCTCCACACCTCATACTGTCTTTTCCCTCTTTCTCTCTTTCTCTGCGGTTGGTGGCTACTTTCCAAAGCGTCTGATGCCCCAATGTTCCTTCGTCTTGTTGTCAGACGTGAATTTGAAAAGCAACAAAATTAACAAGCCTTTACCACTCACACATGGCAGAAGTTTATACTTTAATTCAATGAGCTAAGAAAAGTGTGTTGTGGGGCCCCTACGAGCTATGGTGCTTGCTTCATCATAATTAGGCATGCAGTCATTAGCCACAGCTCTGATTATGGGTCACTGAGGTCAGTTTCAATAATTCCTCAAAAACCTAACCATGCAGTCCCCCCTAACTGTGTAGTTATCTTGCTTTACTGCTGTTTGTGTGATTAGCTGGGAGGAGCTCACAGCATCATCCTCCCAATAAAAGTGTAGATGGACCGTTCCTTAACTCTTTCTTGCTTCACATACAGATGGCTTGAGGAGGTACAGGGGAGATGCAGGTCTAATAAACAGAATAGAATATCTGCGCCAGGTGTGTTTCTCTGCATTGGTGTCCCATCACAGGCCCACCAGTGTATGTGTGATCTTTGACTCCTGCCAGTTCACAAGCAGGCGGCCAGGAAACGGTTTCAGCCTATCAACCACTGAGGAGATAAAACCTTTGTATAAGGAATGAGGAAGCAATGAACACATTCAGCCTATCACAGGAGTAGCCCTGAGTGTTCCGAATTATAATTTCTTCATGTCACTGTAGGTTATTGAGC
>NC_141685.1:1371446104-1371451104 GCF_964263255.1 Lissotriton vulgaris | reverse complement strand
CAAAAACCTAACCATGCAGTCCCCCCTAACTGTGTACTTATCTTGCTTTACTGCTGTTTGTGTGATAGCTGGGAGGAGCTCACGGCAGCATCCTCCCAATAAAAGTGTAGATGGACCGTTCCTTAACTCTTTCTTGCTTCACATATAGATGGCTTGAGGAGGTACAGGGAAGATGCAGGTCTAATAAACAGAATAGAATATCTGCGCCAGGTGTGTTTCTCTGCATTGGTGTCCCATCAAAGGCCCACCAGTGTATGTGTGATCTTTGACTCCTGCCAGTTCACAAGCAGGCGGCCAGGAAACGGTTTCAGCCTATCAACCACTGAGGAGATAAAGCCTTTGTATAAGGAATGAGGAAGCAGTGAACACATTCAGCCTATCACAGGAGTAGCCCTGAGTGTTCCGAATTATAATTTCTTCATGTCACTGTGCGTTATTGAGCCCAAGTAGCTCGCCGTGATCGTATAGTGGTTAGTACTCTGCGTTGTGGCCGCAGCAACCTCGCTTCGAATCCGAGTCCCGGCATTGTGGTTGGCAATGTCACGGCAGTTGGGTTTTTCCTTTACAGAATTCCCAAATGTACCAGTTGTTTTTGTAAAATGTCTATTAAAAACAGATCCTTTTCAATATTTAAACGATCTAACAACAAATTATTTAAACACACATGATTATAAGATGTAGGTATACTGTACTTACTGACATAAATTATCGTTCTTGAACATATTTGCGGTAAGGGGAGCGGAGCTCTCCCCCAGGCCAATCAGAATGCAGATGAATGCAGTTGCTGTTGAGTGACCTGTGTTGTGGCTGTCTACAGGGAATGCACATATGTAGCTGTCTCGCAGCCCAATCCAGACGTCAATCGAAGACAGGTTTCAATGCAAATAGAGCAGTAAGTGCAGAGAAATGCTCACTCTCTAAAAATGGCTTTAATACAATAGTAAGATTAAATCCAACCTCACCAGTAGATAGGATTTAGCAATAAATAAATAAAGCTTCTCCTCTCTGATATGGAATTAACCCCCAAAAAGTATAAGGGAATACCCAATGCTAACCTATGAGAGGGGCAGACCTCACAGTAGTGAAAAATGTAATAGACTGTTTGATACTACTAGGACATACAAACTACCACAGTACATGTCTTACCTTTTACTTACATAGCATGATGCCCCTAGGACTACCTAGGGCCTACCTTAGGGGTTACTGATATGTAATAAAATTGGAGTTTAAGGCTTGGCAAGTAGTTTTAAATGCCAAGTCGAAGTGGCAGTACACTGCAGCACAGGCACTGCAGTAGCAGGCTTGAGACAGGTTTGAAATGCTATTTCTTTGGGCGGCACAATCAGTCCCTGGGTATATGGTATACCACTTTACAAGGGGCTTTCAAGTAAATTAAATCTGTCACTCAGGTATACTCCAATTATACACATGATTAGGGAAGAAGCGCGTGCACTTCAGCACTGATTAGTAGCGATAAAGTGATCAGAGTCCTAAGGCCAACAAAAAGATACAGCAAAATGCGGAGGTGAAAAGCAATAAGGTGGGGTTGGGACCACCTTAAGAATGCAAGGTCTAACAAAAACGAACTAAGGATAACATGAGTAAAACATCAGGTTTCTCTACAGCAGGGGTCTCCAACCCTGGTCCTGGCGAGCACCTCCCAGGCCGGATTTTTGGGATATCCCCATCTGGGGAATCACGGTTCGATCCCCGGCGCCGGCGGCAGATCAGAGTGCCCAGGACGGGGTCCGCGGGTCCCGGGCAGTCCTCCCTTCGGGCGTCCGTGCCTGAGAGCTCCGGTGGTCCACCCCGCGCCTGAGGCCCAGCCGGGGTCCCGGAGCCCTGCCTTGCGTGGGCAGGCAGGCAGGAGCCCTACCGCGAAGGCTCGGGTGGGAAGCACTTTCGATCCCAGCCGTCTGGTCTCACGCAATGCTTTCCAATGGGGCGACCAGGTGGCCGGGGTTCCCTGGAAGTCCCGATGAGGTGCCATTTGCCTCCCCGATCCCAGCGAGGGCTCCAGGAGGTCGGGTACTTTCGCGCCTTGGGTCCCCTCTGTCACCTCATGTGCACGGATTAAAAGAAAAGAGGGTAATTTTCCTCCGGATTACTAGGGAGAGGGTCAGTCAGACCTCCGTGTGGTCTGGTGATTCTGAATCAGGGGAAGGCAGGACACCCCTCCCAGGCTGGTGAGTGGGACTCCATGATTGGAATAGGCACCGAGGCGAAAATTATCAGTTCCGTGGGATTTTGAGCCCAAGACACGCCGAGGCGGGGAATCGAACCCTGGTCCCGGGCTAGACCTCTGCATCAGGGTCTGACTCGCTAACCATTGAGCCACACTTCTCCACTGCATGGCCGAGTGCCCGGGACGGGCCTTCACTTTCGCGTCCGCCCTGCAGATGGTCTTTCCTGTCCGTTGCCACCGCGGACGGTCTTTCCCGTCCGCCATCATAATCGGCCCCATCGTCCTGGCTATGTTAAGGGTGACCCGTTAAGCCTGGGGTAAATTAGGATGGCGGATGGTCTTTCCCGTCCGCCGCGGACGGACGGAGGCAGGCAGGCAGGAACGGCAGGCAGGCAGGCAGGAGCCCTACCACGAAGGCTCGGGGTGTGAAGCACTTTCGATCCCGGCCATCTGGTCGCACGGTACCGCTCGGGCATCTGGTCGCACGCAATGCTTTCCAATGGGGGAGACCAGATGGCCAAACTTCCCTGGAAGTCCCGATGAGGTGCCATTTGCCTCCCGGATCCCAGCGAGGGCTCCAGGAGGTCGGGTACTTTTGCGCCTTGGGTCCCCTCTGTCACCTCGAGTGCACGGATTACAAGAAAGGGGGTTAATTTTCGTCCGGATTAGTAGGGAGAGGGTCAGTCAGACCTCCGTGTGGTCTTGCGATTCTGAATCAGGGGAAGGCAGGACCTGGGCATGCCCGCCGGGGCCCCCAGGGGCCCGGGTATGTACCTGCCGCTCAGCCCCCTTGCCGATGGGCCTTTTCCTCCGAGTTTGCTCAGGCAGGCCTCCGCGAGGTCTGGCCATGCTGAGACAGGGCCAGGCAGCACCCGGGCCAGCCCGCCGGGGCCCCCAGGGGCCCGGGAACGCACCTGCCTCTCAGCCCCTTCCCGATGGTTCCTTTTCTCCGAGTTTTTTCCTACATTCCGACCTCCGATAGGTCTGGCGGTTCTGAATCCGGGGATGGCAGGACACCCGGGCCCGCCCGCCGGGGCCCCCAGGGGCCCGGGTACGCACCTGCCTCTCAGCCCCATCGCCGATGGGCCTTTTCCTCCGAGTTTGCTCAGGCAGGCCTCCGCGAGGTCTGGCCATGCTGAGACGGGGCCAGGCAGCACCCGGGCCCGCCTGCCTGTGCTGGCGGTCCCCTTCCTGGGGACCAGATGGGATGTGCCCCGGGCAACACCTCCCAGGCATCCGGGGCTCCCTCCTCCGACCCGCGGCGTGGGGAAGAGCCTGGGACGGGCTCCATGGGTCCTGGGACGGGCTCCATGGGTCCCGGGCCCTGCAACCCCAGAGCCCTGCTGCTCTGGAGCCCTGCAGCCCGTGAGCCCTGGAGCCCCGGATCCCCGGAGCCCCGGAGCCCTGCAGCCGTGGAGCCCTGCAGTCCCCGAGCCCTGCAGTCCCCGAGCCCAGGGGCCCCGCAGCTCCTGAGCCCTACAGGCCCGGGGCAGACAGATTGGCGTCATTTCGTTCCTGGCCATCTGGTCGCCCCTCTCGCCTCGGCCATCTGGTCGCCCGCGAAGCTTTCCTATGGTGTGACCAGATGGCCGGACTTCCCTGGAAGTCCCGATGGGGTGCCACTCGCCTCCCAGGTCCCAGCGAGGGCTCCAGGAGGTCGGGCACTTTTGCGCCCTGGGTCCCCTCTGTCACCTCGTGTGCACGGATTACAAGAAATGGGGGTAATTTTCCTCCGGATTGGTAGGGACAAGGTATTCTGGGACCCCCCTCGGCCTAGCGGTCCTCAGCCGTCAGCTGGACATGCCAGGATGCCGGCCCAGCCCCGGATCCGTCCCTGGGTCTGCCGCGTGGCAGGAAGCCCTGGATGGGGTCCGGGGGCCCGGCCGGGCCCCGGGTCGGGTGCCCCGGCCCTGGGCCCGGTCCCCCGGCCTGCCGCACTGACAAAGGACCAGGACGTGGTTTCCTTCGAGCCCGGGGAGCCTCCCCTCGCTCGGCTGAGTTCAGCAGCTCCGGCCGGGGCCCCTGAGGGCCCGGGGAGGGCGGCCTCCCCATCCCGGGCTCTGTCCTTGGTCCTGCTGCGTGGCAGGGTGCCCGGGACGGGGTCCGGAGGGCCCGGGAAGGCTTCCCCTGCGCCTCCGGGCTTGGGAGCCCAGGGGCCCGGCCGGGCCCCGGGTCGTGTGCTACGGCCCTGGGCGCCGTCCACCGACATGCCACACTGCCAAAGCCCCAGGATGGGGCTCCGTTGTGCCCGGGAAGCCTCCCCTTGCCGGGCTGAGTTCAGGAGCTTCGGCCTGGGGCCCCCGAGGGCCCGGGGAGGGCGGCCTCCCTATCCCGGGCTCTGTCCTTGGTCCTGCTGCGTGGCAGGGTGCCCGGGACGGGGTCCGGAGGGCCCGGGGAGGCTTCCCCTGTGCCTCCGGGCCCGGGAGCCCCGGCTGGGTCCAGGGGCCCGGCCGGGCCCCGGGTTGTGTGCTACGGCCCTGGGCGCCGTCCACCGACATGCCACACTGCCAAAGCCCCGGGACGGGGCTCTGTTGTGCCCGGGAAGCCTCCCCTTGCCGGACTGAGTTCAGGAGCTTCGGCCGGGGCCCCCGAGGGCCCGGGGAGGGCGGCCTCCCCATCCCGGGCTCTGTCCTTGGTCCTGCTGCGTGGCAGGGTGCCTGGGACGGGGTCCGGAGGGCCCGGGGAGGCATCCCCTGCGTCTCCGGGCATTAGAGCCCAGGCTGGGTCCAGGGGCCCGTCCGGGCCCCGGGTCGGGTGCTAGGCCCTGGGCCTCCGGTCCCCAACCCGCCCTTTCCCTGACGCCAGCTCACTTTTT
>NC_141685.1:1371428604-1371436104 GCF_964263255.1 Lissotriton vulgaris | reverse complement strand
GGGCCAAGGGAGGCTCTCCCCAGCCTGGCTAGGGTTTCGGAAGCAGGGACCGGGAGCGGGCCCGGGGGCCTGAGCTCCGTCCGGCCGTCCATGGGCTTGCTGGAGCTTCCCCGTCCTGCAAGCCGGCCGGGGTTCCAGGCGTTCATCCGAGCCAAGGGAGGCTCTCCCCGGCCTGGCTAGGGTTTCAGAAGCAGGGACCGGTAGCGGGCCCGGGGCTTGGGCCCCGTCCGGCAGGGCCCGGTGGTGCGGGAATAACCCTCCGTCCTGCAGCCCTGGAGCCCCCGGAGCCCCCCCCGGAGCCCTGCAGCCCTGCTGCCCTGCAGCTCCGGAGCCCGTGAGCCCTGGAGCCCGCCGAGGAGCCCTGCAGCCCCGTAGCCCTGGAGCCCCCACGCCCGGCAGCCCTGGAGCCCCCGAGCCCGGCAGCCCCGAAGCCCTGCAGCCCACGGAGCCCTGCAGCCCCCGCGAGCCCTGTAGCCCTGCAGCCCAGGGGAGGCTCTCCCGGGCCTGGCCTAGGGTTCGGGAGCCGGGCCTGGGACCGGGCCCGGGGCTCGGGTTCCCCTCCGGCAGGCCCTGGGGTGCGGGAACCACTCCGTCCTGCAAGCCGGTCCGGGCGCCGGGGACGGAGGGTCCACCAGGGCCCAGGGAGGCTCTCGGGGCAGGCAGATTAGCGTCCTTTCGGTCCCCGCCATCTGGTCGGCCCACTCCCCTCGGCCATCTGGTCGCCCGCAATGCTTTCCTATAAGGGCGACTAGATGGCCGGGCTTCCCTGGAAGTCCCGATGGGGTGCCATTTGCCTCCCGGATCCCAGCCAGGGCTCCAGGAGGTCGGGCACGTTTGCGCCCTGGGTCCCCTCTGTCACCTCGAGTGCACGGATTACAAGAAAGGGGGGTAATTTTCCTCCGGATTAGTAGGTGCAAGGGTATGCCCAAACACCTACCCGGGGCTGGTGGTTCCCTGCCGGGGACCAGATGGGATGTGCCCCGGGCAACACCTCCCAGGTGTCCGGGGCTCCCTCCTCCGACCCGCGGCACGGGGAAGAGCCCAGGACAGGCTCCATGGGTCCCGGGCCCTGCAACCCCGGAGCCCTGCTGCCCCGGAGCCCTGCAGCCCCCGAGCCCTGGAGCCCAGCAGCCCCGGAGCCCTGCTGCCCTGGAGCCCTGGAGCCCTGGAGCCCTGGAGCCCTGGAGCCCTGGAGCCCTGGAGCCCTGGAGCCCGGAGCCCCGGAGCCCTGCAGCCGTCGAGCCCTGCAGTCCCCGAGTCCTACAGGCCCGGGGCAGGCAGATTGGGTGTCATTTCGGTCCCGGCCATCTGGTCGCCCCTTTCGCCTCGGCCATCTGGTCGCCTGCAATGCTTTCCTATGGGGGGCGACTAGATGGCCGGACTTCCCTGGAAGTCCCGATGGGGTGCCATTCGCCTCCCGGACCCCAGCAAGGGCTCCAGGAGGTCGGGCACGTTTGCGCCCTGGGTCCCCTCTGTCACCTTGTGTGCTCAGATTACAAGAACTGGGGGTAATTTTCCTCCGGATTGGTAGGGACAAGGTATTCTGGGACCCCCCTCGGCCCAGCGTTCCTCAGCCGGCAGCTGGACATGCCAGGATGCCGCCCCAGCCCCGGATCCATCCCTGGGCCTGCCGCGTGGCAGGCAGCCCTGGATGGGGTCCGGGGGGGCCCCGGCCGGGCCCCGGGTCGGGTGCCATGGCCCTGGGCCCGGTCCCCCGGCCTGCCGCACTGCCAAAGGACCAGAACGGGGTTTCCTTCGAGCCCGGGGAGCCTCCCCTCGCTCGGCCGAGTTCAGCAGCTCCGGCCGGGGCCCCTGAGGGCCCGGGGAGGGCGGCCTCCCCATCCCGGGCTCTGTCCTTGGTCCTGCTGCGTGGCAGGGTGCCTGGGACGGGGTCTGGAGGGCCCGGGGAGGCTTCCCCTGCGCCTCCGGGCTTAGGAGCCCATTCCGGGTCCAGGGGCCCGGCGGGGCCCCCCGGGTCGGGTGCCACAGCCCCGGGCCCTGTCCCTCGGCCTGCGGCACTGCCAAAGGCCCAAGACGGGGCTCCGTTGTGCCCGGGAAGCCTCCCCTTGCTGGGCTGAGTTCAGGAGCATCGGCCGGGGCCCCCGAGGGCCCGGGGAGGGCGGCCTCCCCATCCCGGGCTCTGTCCTTAGTCCTGCTGCGTGGCAGGGTGCCCGTGACGGTGGTCCGGAGGGCCCGGGAAGGCGTCTCCGTGCATCGGAGCCTAGGCTGGGTCCAGGGGCCCGTCCGGGCCCCAGGTCGGGTGCCACGGCCCTGGGCCTCCGGTCCCCACCTTGCCGTTCCCTGGCGCCAGTTCCCTTTTTCGTCGGGGCACAGAGTGGCACCGGCTGGCTTGCCTCTCGTGCCCGGCCATCAGTTCTCTGGGATCCCCTCGGCCATCTGGTCTCCGGGATCCCCTCGGGCATCTGGTCTCCCGTATCCCCTCGGCCATCTGGTCTCCAGGATCGCCTCGGTCATCTGGTCTCCTGCAATGCTTTCCTATGGAAGCGACCAGATGGCCGAACTTCCCTGGAAGTCCCGATGAGGTGCCATTTGCCTCCCGGATCCCAGCGAGGGCTCCAGGAGGTCGGGTACCTTCGCGCCTTGGGTCTCCTCTGTCACTCGGTGCGCACGGATTCGAAGAAAGAGGGGTAGCCTTCCTCCGGATTACTAGGGACAAGGTATGCCCAGGCACTTCTTGCAGTTCTCCGCCCAGGGGGGACCAGATGAGATGTGCCTGGGAAAAAACCTCCCTTCTCCAGGAGGCCAACGGCATGTCAAAGTACCCGGGAAGGGCTCAACGGGTCCCGGGCAGACCTCCCCCGGGCGTCCGGGGCACCCACCGGGCAGACCTCCCCCGGGGCACCCATCTCCAGGGGGCCAACGGCATGGCACAGTACCCGGGAAGGGCTCCACGGGTCCCGGGCAGACCTCCCCCGGGCGTCCGGGGCACCCATCTCCAGGAGGCCAACGGCATGGCAAATTACCCGGGAAGGGCTCCACGGGTCCCGGGCAGTCCTCCCCCCCGGGCGTACATGGTTGTCCGACAGATTCGGGCGGATGTGCTTTTACAAACCGGATCGGAATCGGCCCAAATAATAATAATCCACATTTGCAAAGCGCACAGTCACCCGTAAGGGTCGCTAGGGGCCGTCGGGAAGATTAAGCAAGCTATTGCCCAGAGTCACATGGTGCTGGGCTTTTCTGCCGCCGGCGCCGGGGATCGAACCGTGATCTCCAGATTCCGGAGTCAGCCGCCCTAGCCGCGGCGTCAGCTATTTCCCAGAGTGAAATGGTGCTGGGCTTTTCTGCCGCCGGCGCCGGGGATCGAACCGTGATCTCCAGATTCCGGAGTCAGCCGCCCCAGCCGCGGCGTCGGCTATTTCCCAGAGTGAAATGGTGCTGGGCTTTTCTGCCGCCGGCGCCGGGGATCGAACCGTGATCTCCAGATTCCGGAGTCAGCCGCCCCAGCCGCGGCGTCAGCTATTTCCCAGAGTGAAATGGTGCTGGGCTTTTCTGCCGCCGGCGCCGGGGATCGAACCGTGATCTCCAGATTCCGGAGTCAGCCGCCCCAGCCGCGGCGTCAGCTATTTCCCAGAGTGAAATGGTGCTGGGCTTTTCTGCCGCCGGCGCCGGGGATCGAACCGTGATCTCCAGATTCCGGAGTCAGCCGCGGCGTCAGCTATTTCCCATAGTCACATGGTGCTGGGCTTTTCTGCCGCCGGCGCCGGGGATCGAACCGTGATTCCCCAGATTGGGATGTCGCAAAAATCCGGCATGGTAGGTGCTCGCCAGGACCAGGGTTGGAGACCCCTGGGCAGTCAACGCGCAATCTGCTGGGTTCGACTCCGATCCGTGTCAGAAGGTCTGTGTCAGGGGTCTCCAACCCTGGTCCTGGCGAGCACCTCCCAGGCCGGATTTTTGGGATATCCCCATCTGGGGAATCACGGTTCGATCCCCGGCGCCGGCGGCAGATCAGAGTGCCCAGGACGGGGTCCGCGGGTCCCGGGCAGTCCTCCCTTCGGGCGTCCGTGCCTGAGAGCTCCGGTGGTCCACCCCGCGCCTGAGGCCCAGCCGGGGTCCCGGAGCCCTGCCTTGCGTGGGCAGGCAGGCAGGAGCCCTACCGCGAAGGCTCGGGTGGGAAGCACTTTTGATCCCAGCCGTCTGGTCTCACGCAATGCTTTCCAATGGGGCGACCAGGTGGCCGGGGTTCCCTGGAAGTCCCGATGAGGTGCCATTTGCCTCCCCGATCCCAGCGAGGGCTCCAGGAGGTCGGGTACTTTCGCGCCTTGGGTCCCCTCTGTCACCTCATGTGCACGGATTAAAAGAAAAGAGGGTAATTTTCCTCCGGATTACTAGGGAGAGGGTCAGTCAGACCTCCGTGTGGTCTGGTGATTCTGAATCAGGGGAAGGCAGGACACCCCTCCCAGGCTGGTGAGTGGGACTCCATGATTGGAATAGGCACCGAGGCGAAAATTATCAGTTCCGTGGGATTTTGAGCCCAAGACCCGCCGAGGCGGGGAATCGAACCCTGGTCCCGGGCTAGACCTCTGCATCAGGGTCTGACTCGCTAACCATTGAGCCACACTTCTCCACTGCATGGCCGAGTGCCCGGGACGGGCCTTCACTTTCGCGTCCGCCCTGCAGATGGTCTTTCCTGTCCGTTGCCACCGCGGACGGTCTTTCCCGTCCGCCATCATAATCGGCCCCATCGTCCTGGCTATGTTAAGGGTGACCCGTTAAGCCTGGGGTAAATTAGGATGGCGGATGGTCTTTCCCGTCCGCCGCGGACGGACGGAGGCAGGCAGGCAGGAAAGGCAGGCAGGCAGGCAGGCAGGAGCCCTACCACGAAGGCTCGGGGTGTGAAGCACTTTCGATCCCGGCCATCTGGTCGCACGGTACCGCTCGGG
Source organism: Lissotriton vulgaris (assembly GCF_964263255.1). Taxonomy (NCBI): domain Eukaryota; kingdom Metazoa; phylum Chordata; class Amphibia; order Caudata; family Salamandridae; genus Lissotriton; species Lissotriton vulgaris. Next base: position 1,371,431,197 of record NC_141685.1, on the reverse strand, counting down.
CATCTGGTCGCACGCAATGCTTTCCAATGGGGGAGACCAGATGGCCAAACTTCCCTGGAAGTCCCGATGAGGTGCCATTTGCCTCCCGGATCCCAGCGAGGGCTCCAGGAGGTCGGGTACTTTTGCGCCTTGGGTCCCCTCTGTCACCTCGAGTGCACGGATTACAAGAAAGGGGGGTAATTTTCCTCCGGATTAGTAGGGAGAGGGTCAGTCAGACCTCCGTGTGGTTTTGCGATTCTGAATCAGGGGAAGGCAGGACCTGGGCATGCCCGCCGGGGCCCCCAGGGGCCCGGGTATGTACCTGCCGCTCAGCCCCCTTGCCGATGGGCCTTTTCCTCCGAGTTTGCTCAGGCAGGCCTCCGCGAGGTCTGGCCATGCTGAGACAGGGCCAGGCAGCACCCGGGCCAGCCCGCCGGGGCCCCCAGGGGCCCGGGAACGCACCTGCCTCTCAGCCCCTTCCCGATGGTTCCTTTTCTCCGAGTTTTTTCCTACATTCCGACCTCCGATAGGTCTGGCGGTTCTGAATCCGGGGATGGCAGGACACCCGGGCCCGCCCGCCGGGGCCCCCAGGGGCCCGGGTACGCACCTGCCTCTCAGCCCCATCGCCGATGGGCCTTTTCCTCCGAGTTTGCTCAGGCAGGCCTCCGCGAGGTCTGGCCATGCTGAGACGGGGCCAGGCAGCACCCGGGCCCGCCTGCCTGTGCTGGCGGTCCCCTTCCTGGGGACCAGATGGGATGTGCCCCGGGCAACACCTCCCAGGCATCCGGGGCTCCCTCCTCCGACCCGCGGCGTGGGGAAGAGCCTGGGACGGGCTCCATGGGTCCTGGGACGGGCTCCATGGGTCCCGGGCCCTGCAACCCCAGAGCCCTGCTGCTCTGGAGCCCTGCAGCCCGTGAGCCCTGGAGCCCCGGATCCCCGGAGCCCCGGAGCCCTGCAGCCGTGGAGCCCTGCAGTCCCCGAGCCCTGCAGTCCCCGAGCCCAGGGGCCCCGCAGCTCCTGAGCCCTACAGGCCCGGGGCAGACAGATTGGCGTCATTTCGTTCCTGGCCATCTGGTCGCCCCTCTCGCCTCGGCCATCTGGTCGCCCGCGAAGCTTTCCTATGGTGTGACCAGATGGCCGGACTTCCCTGGAAGTCCCGATGGGGTGCCACTCGCCTCCCAGGTCCCAGCGAGGGCTCCAGGAGGTCGGGCACTTTTGCGCCCTGGGTCCCCTCTGTCACCTCGTGTGCACGGATTACAAGAAATGGGGGTAATTTTCCTCCGGATTGGTAGGGACAAGGTATTCTGGGACCCCCCTCGGCCTAGCGGTCCTCAGCCGTCAGCTGGACATGCCAGGATGCCGGCCCAGCCCCGGATCCGTCCCTGGGTCTGCCGCGTGGCAGGAAGCCCTGGATGGGGTCCGGGGGCCCGGCCGGGCCCCGGGTCGGGTGCCCCGGCCCTGGGCCCGGTCCCCCGGCCTGCCGCACTGACAAAGGACCAGGACGTGGTTTCCTTCGAGCCCGGGGAGCCTCCCCTCGCTCGGCTGAGTTCAGCAGCTCCGGCCGGGGCCCCTGAGGGCCCGGGGAGGGCGGCCTCCCCATCCCGGGCTCTGTCCTTGGTCCTGCTGCGTGGCAGGGTGCCCGGGACAGGGTCCGGAGGGCCCGGGAAGGCTTCCCCTGCGCCTCCGGGCTTGGGAGCCCAGGGGCCCGGCCGGGCCCCGGGTCGTGTGCTACGGCCCTGGGCGCCGTCCACCGACATGCCATACTGCCAAAGCCCCGGGATGGGGCTCCGTTGTGCCCGGGAAGCCTCCCCTTGCCGGGCTGAGTTCAGGAGCTTCGGCCTGGGGCCCCCGAGGGCCCGGGGAGGGCGGCCTCCCTATCCCGGGCTCTGTCCTTGGTCCTGCTGCGTGGCAAGGTGCCCGGGACGGGGTCCGGAGGGCCCGGGGAGGCTTCCCCTGTGCCTCCGGGCCCGGGAGCCCCGGCTGGGTCCAGGGGCCCGGCCGGGCCCCGGGTTGTGTGCTACGGCCCTGGGCGCCGTCCACCGACATGCCACACTGCCAAAGCCCCGGGACGGGGCTCTGTTGTGCCCGGGAAGCCTCCCCTTGCCGGACTGAGTTCAGGAGCTTCGGCCGGGGCCCCCGAGGGCCCGGGGAGGGCGGCCTCCCCATCCCGGGCTCTGTCCTTGGTCCTGCTGCGTGGCAGGGTGCCTGGGACGGGGTCCGGAGGGCCCGGGGAGGCATCCCCTGCGTCTCCGGGCATTAGAGCCCAGGCTGGGTCCAGGGGCCCGTCCGGGCCCCGGGTCGGGTGCTAGGCCCTGGGCCTCCGGTCCCCAACCCGCCCTTTCCCTGACGCCAGCTCACTTTTTCGTTGGGGCACAGAGTGACATAGGCTGGCTTGACTTTCGTGCCCGGCCATCTGGTCTCTGGGATCCCCTCGGCCATCTGGTCTCCGGGATCCCCTCGGCCATCTGGTCTCCGGGATCCCCTCGGCCATCTGGTCTCCCGGATCCCCTCGTCCATCTGGTCTCCAGGATCCCCTCGGCCATCTGGTCTCCAGGATCGCCTCGGCCATCTGGTCTCCGGCAATGCTTTCCTATGGGGGCGACCAGATGGCCGA
>NC_141685.1:1371268604-1371411104 GCF_964263255.1 Lissotriton vulgaris | reverse complement strand
ACTGCTGGTCTGGTTGCTCCAGGCTGGCCCTTGCTTCCTTTTTCAAGAGAGGCACCCCGGACCCTCCTGGTCCACTCCAGACGCCATTTTAGGTCCACCGCGTGGGCTTGAATTTGCCAAGGCTTTGTTGCCCAATCCTGGGTCCAGCGACGCCGACAGCTTCTAACTTCGTGGGACAGCTCGATCCTCCATCCTGGTCGCCGACAACGCCTCCTGGTCCGCGAGATCTTCGAGCTACAGCGTCACCCACTCACCTTGTCGAGGTGGCTACCATCCGGTGCCCTCCTGGTGCCCACTGACTACTGGCTAGTAGTCTCGAACTTGGTCCCCTCTGCTTTCAGGTGTCATCTATCTTCGAGATCCAGGCTTGGATCCATCTGAACTTTCTTCACTGGTCACCGGCCAGCATCTTTTCTTCCGGCTCCTGGTCCGTCTACGAGGATTCCCGACGTCTTTTCAGACCTATGCAGCTGCAGCCCCTGGGCTAGGTAACTTCGGCATTTCGGTGCCCCAGCATAGCCTCACTATCCAAGGGTCAGAATCTACTTTCGTTTTCTCCCTACCAGGTCGGGTTCGCCCGAGAACACTAACTTTCTAATTCCTAGCTACCATAGACTTTTGTCCGCATCTCGCGTGAGAGTGCACACCCTGCACCCGAGTCCCCTAGGCCTCCTAGAAGTAATCTAACGATTCCCTAGTCAAGTCCTAGCGGTTCCAAAAGCTATTAGTACTGTACTTACCTGCTAGGAATTTCGCATTCCACTTTCAGAGTATATGGTTTTCCGTGCCCCTCGGGCATTTGTATATACTGTGCTAACTTAAGTATTTTTGTAAGAGTTTTGGTTTGTGCTTAGTACCCTGTCCTCATAAAGAGTACAGGGCTGTTGTGATCTTTAAATAAATAACTGTTTATTTTCATAACACTTGTGTGGTGTCCTTTCACTTGGTATTCAAGGGGTATATGTGTGGTAAACAGCTGGCTTAACACGCCCTCTCGAGTCTTTAGCCTTAGACTGCTCGTATCCACGCTACTAGGATAGCTGGTCTATAAGGTTGACTTACAACCAATCATCAATAAGGGTTGCTGGACTGATACATAGTGTTCACTAGAATAGTGAGCACTGCATATCAGGCCACCTTCTCACATTGGTGAGCAGCGGTTGGGATTTGAGCTTGCTGTTGTTTTACCACACGTATCCTAAGAATATCTTGTTGAAAGATCACATAAGTACTGTTAGGTTACATATAACTAAAGCTTAGAATACTCTGAGTTCTACTGAACCAGCTGTTGTAGCTCCTCAAGGCTTAGCACACCTTGGCTGCAACTCTAGCAAGGGACCAGTAGGTAACACATAGTGTAGGTAGGTGCATCACTTACACCACACTAGAAGCAGTATGTCGGTCACAGGAGGAAACACTGAGTCTCCCCTTGTGTCAGTTGACCCTCCACAGGTCATACCTTCAAAATATACTGCTCTTAGCTTCCATGAGATGAGACAAGTGTGTACTCTCAGGAAACTAAAACAGGGGTCTAACCCCACCACTTCCTTTCTGATTGGTCTCTTAGAGGCCTATGATGCCAGTAGGGCTGGTAACCCAGACCCTTCTAATCCAGAAGGAAGTATGCCCTCCTTACAGGGTCCCTTTGATATCCATCCCCTCCATGAGGCAGATGATGCTGAGGAGGAGGATGAGTTGTCTGGGGATGAGGCAGATAAGGGACAGCTAGAAGTCAGTAGACTAAGCAGGTCCAACTTAAGCAGACATGAGCTTGGTACTGGGGGACTCCTGGGCCCACTCTCAGGTCAGCTTAACATTGGGAATGGACGAGTTAGGTCTCTATCAAGAGGCTCTAACAGATCCTTTCGAACCAATGGCTCTCTCAACTCTTCTCACAGAGGAATGTCTTCCCCTAAGAGGAGAGTGTATGAAGCTGAAGAAAGGGCAGTCAAACTGAGGATTGAAAGGGAAGAACTTGCCCTGGCCAAAGAGAGACTTGCCCTTGCTAGAGAGCAAGAATTATGTGGGCTAGTTCCCACTGGTGGCAGCAATAAACCTAGCAATAGGGAAAGGAGTTTTGATAAAAAGCACCTGAATAAGATAGTGCCCCCCTTTAGGGAAGGGGATGACATCCACAAATGGATTACTGCTTTGGAGAGAGCCTGCACTGTGCAGGGTGTTCCCCAAAGTCAGTGGGCAGCTATCTTGTGGCTCTCCTTTGATGGTAAAGGTAGAGATAAGCTCCTCACCACAAGGGTGGAGGATGCTAACAATTACCAAGTCTTGAAGAATGTACTGGTTGATGGGTTTGGTTTAACCACTGAACAATACAGGATGCTGTTCAGAGACACCCAGAAAACTCAGTCTCAAGATTGGACTGACTTTGTTGATTGTGCCACTAAGGCTTTTGAAGGCTGGCTACTGGGTAGTAAGGTTACTGATTTTAAAGGATTGTATAATCTAATTATGAGGGAGCAAATCTTAAATAATTGTCAGAACCAGCTATTACATCAGCACCTGGTAGACTCTGAGTTGACCTCTCCACAGGAATTGGGTAAGAGGGCAGACAAATGGGTCAGAACCAGGGTTAGGCCTAAAAACCAGGGTGGTGACCAGAAAAAGGAATCAACCAAGCCTCAAGAGAAGGGTGGGGATAAATCCACAGAGAAGACTTCCCAAGGGCCCCAAAATTCCAACAAGGGTGGTGGGTCCCAGAACACTCCTTCAGAACAGAAGAAACCTTATTGCCATACCTGTAAACAGGTGGGTCATTACAAAAGTGATGCCAGTTGCCCTAAAAATGGTAATAAGGGAAATACACCCCCAGGTAATACTCCTAAACCTCCTGTTACCACTAGTGGTAATCCCCCAGGTGGTGGGAGTGCCCCCAAGAATGTGGTGGGCATTACTCTGGGCCAACAGGAGGACTATGGCTTAGCCAGGTTCCCTGACCACACTCTTGTCTGTGAGACTGGCATGGGGTTTGCCAACTTCACTACTGGACCCCACATTTTGGGCAAGTATAGACAAGAAGTTTTAGTGAATGGTCAGAAAGTTGAGGCATTCAGAGACACAGGGGCCAGCCTCACCATGGTGAGTGACCATCTGGTCCCCTCTGCTCAACTGACCCCTGGTTTTACTTATCAGGTGACAGACATTCATGGAATGAAGAGAAGGCATCCCATGGCAGTAGTCAAGCTCAGCTGGGGTAATGTCACAGGGCCCATGAGAGTGGCAGTGACAGATAACCTACCTGTAGATTGCTTACTGGGGAATGACCTAGAACTCTCAGCATGGGCTGAGGTGGAACAAGAAACTCATTCCAGAATGATAGGCCTATCCAGACAGGTTAGTGGGGCAGTAATAGCTACAGCCCCAGTCCAAGCACCAGTCCTCCCTGAAAAGGTTGGAAGGGCAGTGGTAGCCACTGCCCAGGCTCAGACAGACTTTCCAGAACAGGATAGGAGGGCTGTGACAGTCACAGCCCAAACACAAACTGAGTGCCCTCCTGAAAAGGTTGGCAAGGTTGAAATGGTCTCAGCCTCTACTCAGACAGATAGTGAGGTTGTGAAGCCTGAAACAATGGATCACTCCACTCAAACAGAGAGCATTGAGGAGGAAGGAGAGTCTTCCCCCTCCCAGACACTAGGTGAGAGCCAGCCTCCTCAGGGAACTGACTCTACCCCTGTTGAAGGAACTGCCCCAGAGGTAGTCAGGCCTAGCCTGGCAGAGCCCCTGATGTCAGTGGACCCTTCCCAGGTGGGACCCAGTCTGGAGCAGGTAACCTGCACCTCTCTACCCTGCCTCAGTCAGCCCAGGGCTGAAGAGACCAGGGAGGCCAGTGGTGGACCCCAAAGGGCCCCCTGTCCAAAAGAACCCCTTAATCAGCAGATTAGGATCACTGAAGCTGGTAAACCTAGCCAAGTGAAAATAGAACAGACTCCTGAGGGATCCCCCTTAAAAGTAGTTAGGGAACTCCCACAGCTGGACACTGTTGGGCACAGCCAAACATGGGGCCTAAAAACCCCAGACCTGACCTGTCCCTCCAGTAAGCCAAACAGAGGGACTCAGCCTCCAGCTTTAGGTAGCCAGAGGCTGACCCTGAGAGCTCAGTGCATCTCAGCTAAAGAAAGAAAGGCACACATGATGAATGGTGATTGGAGGAAGTTGAGCCCAAAGGTAGAGGAGCCTCACTTCAGCACTCCATCCCAGCATCAGCCTTCTTCTTTCCCAAGACACACCAGAGACAGAGATTCCCTATGGTGGGGACCCTCAGATACCCTTAGGGTGAGGGGTTGCCTAGTGGACCATGACACAGGGGGAAACCAAGCCAGAGCTGGTACTTCCTTATATGGCCACTTAGGTAATAGAGGCTTACCTGGACAAGGATAGCCTTATCTCCTTTCGTTTGGGGGGGGGGTTGTGTAGGAAGGTACATCCTGACTATGGTTGCCCCCAACTTTTTGCCCTGTGTTTTAGCTGGTTTTGGACATAGTCGACCTGGGACCCTGCCAATCAGGACCCCAGGCCTACTGCTCTCTCTTTAAAATGGATTCCATGTACCCTAGGTACATTTCCAATTGGTACTGGGCCACCCTATCAGACCCTGTAACTCAGGGCATGGGTGTACCCAGGGCTGCCAGGGGCTGCAGCATGTATTATGCCACCCCTGGCTGGCCTCTTAAATTTGACACAACTGGCTGCATGACAGCTGGGGCAAAGTCGTGTAATCACCCTTTGCTGTAGGTGTAGTATACCTATACCTAACCCTAAAATGGACACACAGATTCCTATCAGTCACTCCTATGGCAGGCCTTGACAATCCTGAAGGCAGAGTGCTTGGAATCGTGTGAGATGGTGCTCTGGCATGAGCTGAGCCTGTCTGCAGCTTGCGGAATCCAGTCCTAATAGCTGTTCCATGATATCGCATACCATATACTCTTAAGTGCATTATAATCCTCGCGGTTAAATGCTATCTTTGGTATTGCTTTATCAAAACATGTCGAGTAAGGTGTCATACGAATTGGAATACTAACCCCTCGCCAATTCTGGCGACGGGGTTAGCATTCCACCCTGCTAGAGGGACACGACATGTATGTAACTGTGAACCCCGGTTAAAGTTAACTGAAGCCTCAGCTCCACAAAATGGATGCTGCCACCACAGACACGAGTCTGACCCCCTGCAGCTGGGAGTCCTTCCAGTGAGGGGAGCCTGGACAAAGGGTTTCCTGTCAGGGGCGGTGCTAGCACCGTCCCAGACATGGTTTTGTGTATCCTGGGTAGGCAGGGCTTTTCAGGAAGGTGACTGCTGAGTGGCACCCCGGTGCTCACTACGCATAGGCCAGTCAGAACCAGTTCCAGGGGCACACCAGCCCCTGGCCTGGGGAAGTCCGGCAGGGGAGAGGGGTGTAACCACCCCCCTCCTGGTCCCACCCATAGGCAGGACCTAGTCACCGGGTCAGCCCCCTTTTTTAGTATAAAGATGGGAGCGGGCCCCCTGTTCAAACTAGATCATCTTTGGAATCAAGATACCACTTTCTTCGAAAGGACTTCACGATTTCTTCTTCAAGATTCTCCCTTGTGGCTAAGGAGTAGTCACCCTGCATCAAGCGGGCACCATCCTAAAGAACACTGCGGTCTGCTGCAAGTCCTTCATCACGAATCCGACGACCCAGCTCGACGAGACCCGGCTTCCCTGGCACCTCTGACCTCTACTCACCTCTACAGCCAAGCTGAGAACCGTGAGTGCGACGAGACCTCGAGGGACCGACGATCGCCAAGACTGCACGACATCTTTACTGCAAGCCCACCGTGTCCTCCACTGGTGAGTGCTTTGGGGTCCGAGAAGCCCCGATCCTGCGCAGCTCCAGCACCCAAGATCAGCCTCCCTGCATCTCCACGATCTGCGTGGGGCCCTTCTGCTGTTTGCTGTGCACCGCGTTGTTTGGCTACTAGCCGGCTGGCTTGTGGCCTTCTGAACGACGCCCAACGACTTCACGACTACTGGTCTGGTTGCTCCAGGCTGGCCCTTGCTTCCTTTTTCAAGAGAGGCACCCCGGACCCTCCTGGTCCACTCCAGACGCCATTTTAGGTCCACCGCGTGGGCTTGAATTTGCCAAGGCTTTGTTGCCCAATCCTGGGTCCAGCGACGCCGACAGCTTCTAACTTCGTGGGACAGCTCGATCCTCCATCCTGGTCGCCGACAACGCCTCCTGGTCCGCGAGATCTTCGAGCTACAGCGTCACCCACTCACCTTGTCGAGGTGGCTACCATCCGGTGCCCTCCTGGTGCCCACTGACTACTGGCTAGTAGTCTCGAACTTGGTCCCCTCTGCTTTCAGGTGTCATCTATCTTCGAGATCCAGGCTTGGATCCATCTGAACTTTCTTCACTGGTCACCGGCCAGCATCTTTTCTTCCGGCTCCTGGTCCGTCTACGAGGATTCCCGACGTCTTTTCAGACCTATGCAGCTGCAGCCCCTGGGCTAGGTAACTTCGGCATTTCGGTGCCCCAGCATAGCCTCACTATCCAAGGGTCAGAATCTACTTTCGTTTTCTCCCTACCAGGTCGGGTTCGCCCGAGAACACTAACTTTCTAATTCCTAGCTACCATAGACTTTTGTCCGCATCTCGCGTGAGAGTGCACACCCTGCACCCGAGTCCCCTAGGCCTCCTAGAAGTAATCTAACGATTCCCTAGTCAAGTCCTAGCGATTCCAAAAGCTATTAGTACTGTACTTACCTGCTAGGAATTTCGCATTCCACTTTCAGAGTATATGGTTTTCCGTGCCCCTCGGGCATTTGTATATACTGTGCTAACTTAAGTATTTTTGTAAGAGTTTTGGTTTGTGCTTAGTACCCTGTCCTCATAAAGAGTACAGGGCTGTTGTGATCTTTAAATAAATAACTGTTTATTTTCATAACACTTGTGTGGTGTCCTTTCACTTGGTATTCAAGGGGTATATGTGTGGTAAACAGCTGGCTTAACACGCCCTCTCGAGTCTTTAGCCTTAGACTGCTCGTATCCACGCTACTAGGATAGCTGGTCTATAAGGTTGACTTACAACCAATCATCAATAAGGGTTGCTGGACTGATACATAGTGTTCACTAGAATAGTGAGCACTGCATATCAGGCCACCTTCTCACAGGCAAGTCGAGCAGGGAGGCGAGCAGCAGCAGCGCCTGGCCACGCTCGCTGGACTGCAAGGGCGACTGGGTACGGCAGCCTCCCAGGCCGTCCGGGCGCTGGGTCGTCCCGGGTCATCTGGTCGCCTGGCTGCGCGACCAGATGGCCCTGCGGGCAGGGGGGCGACCAGATGGCCCTGCGGGCTGGGCGACCAGATGGCCCTGCGGGCTGGGCGACCAGATGGCCCTGCGGGCTGGCGGCCGGGCTAACTCCAACTTTTGTCCTCCCCCAAGGTTCTGTAAGCCCCCACTACGTGGGGGCTTAATAGTCGACAAAAATGGGCTCCCCGGGCAGGCCGTTGGGGAGAGGACGTGGCCGGGGCTTAACCCTCCTTGGTTCCGGCCCAGGGTCCGGGTCCGGGTCCTGGGGACAGGGGGGTCCGCCGGGAGTCTCTCCCCGGGCCCGGCTAGGGTTGGTAGGCTGGGCCTGGGACCTGGGGCCTGGGGCCTGGTGGCTGGGGCCTGGGGCCTGGTGCCTGGGGCTTGGGGCCTGGGGCCTGGGGCCTGGGGCCTGAGCTCTGTCCTGCAAGCCGGCCGAGGTTCCGGGCGTTCATCGGGGCCAAGGGAGGCTGGCTAGGGTTTCGGAAGCAGGGACCGGGCCTGGGGCTTGAGCTCCGTCTGGCAGGCCATGGGGTTGCTGGAGCCTCCCCGTCCTGCAAGCCGGCCGAGGTTCCGGGCGTTCATCAGGGCCAAGGGAGGCTCTCCCCAGCCTGGCTAGGGTTTCGGAAGCAGGGACCGGGAGCGGGCCCGGGGGCCTGAGCTCCGTCCGGCCGGCCATGGGCTTGCTGGAGCTTCCCCGTCCTGCAAGCCGGCCGGGGTTCCAGGCGTTCATCCGAGCCAAGGGAGGCTCTCCCCGGCCTGGCTAGGGTTTCAGAAGCAGGGACCGGGAGCGGGCCCGGGGCTTGGGCCCCGTCCGGCAGGGCCCGGTGGTGCGGGAATAACCCTCCGTCCTGCAGCCCTGGAGCCCCCGGAGCCCCCCCCGGAGCCCTGCAGCCCTGCTGCCCTGCAGCTCCGGAGCCCGTGAGCCCTGGAGCCCGCCGAGGAGCCCTGCAGCCCCGTAGCCCTGGAGCCCCCACGCCCGGCAGCCCTGGAGCCCCCGAGCCCGGCAGCCCCGAAGCCCTGCAGCCCACGGAGCCCTGCAGCCCCCGCGAGCCCTGTAGCCCTGCAGCCCAGGGGAGGCTCTCCCGGGCCTGGCCTAGGGTTCGGGAGCCGGGCCTGGGACCGGGCCCGGGGCTCGGGTTCCCCTCCGGCAGGCCCTGGGGTGCGGGAACCACTCCGTCCTGCAAGCCGGTCCGGGCGCCGGGGACGGAGGGTCCACCAGGGCCCAGGGAGGCTCTCGGGGCAGGCAGATTAGCGTCCTTTCGGTCCCCGCCATCTGGTCGGCCCACTCCCCTCGGCCATCTGGTCGCCCGCAATGCTTTCCTATAAGGGCGACTAGATGGCCGGGCTTCCCTGGAAGTCCCGATGGGGTGCCATTTGCCTCCCGGATCCCAGCCAGGGCTCCAGGAGGTCGGGCACGTTTGCGCCCTGGGTCCCCTCTGTCACCTCGAGTGCACGGATTACAAGAAAGGGGGGTAATTTTCCTCCGGATTAGTAGGTGCAAGGGTATGCCCAAACACCTACCCGGGGCTGGTGGTTCCCTGCCGGGGACCAGATGGGATGTGCCCCGGGCAACACCTCCCAGGTGTCCGGGGCTCCCTCCTCCGACCCGCGGCACGGGGAAGAGCCCAGGACAGGCTCCATGGGTCCCGGGCCCTGCAACCCCGGAGCCCTGCTGCCCCGGAGCCCTGCAGCCCCCGAGCCCTGGAGCCCAGCAGCCCCGGAGCCCTGCTGCCCTGGAGCCCTGGAGCCCTGGAGCCCTGGAGCCCTGGAGCCCTGGAGCCCTGGAGCCCTGGAGCCCTGGAGCCCGGAGCCCCGGAGCCCTGCAGCCGTCGAGCCCTGCAGTCCCCGAGTCCTACAGGCCCGGGGCAGGCAGATTGGGTGTCATTTCGGTCCCGGCCATCTGGTCGCCCCTTTCGCCTCGGCCATCTGGTCGCCTGCAATGCTTTCCTATGGGGGGCGACTAGATGGCCGGACTTCCCTGGAAGTCCCGATGGGGTGCCATTCGCCTCCCGGACCCCAGCAAGGGCTCCAGGAGGTCGGGCACATTTGCGCCTTGGGTCCCCTCTGTCACCTTGTGTGCTCAGATTACAAGAACTGGGGGTAATTTTCCTCCGGATTGGTAGGGACAAGGTATTCTGGGACCCCCCTCGGCCTAGCGTTCCTCAGCCGGCAGCTGGACATGCCAGGATGCCGCCCCAGCCCCGGATCCATCCCTGGGCCTGCCGCGTGGCAGGCAGCCCTGGATGGGGTCCAGGGGGGCCCCGGCCGGGCCCCGGGTCGGGTGCCATGGCCCTGGGCCCGGTCCCCCGGCCTGCCGCACTGCCAAAGGACCAGAACTGGGTTTCCTTCGAGCCCGGGGAGCCTCCCCTCGCTCGGCCGAGTTCAGCAGCTCCGGCCGGGGCCCCTGAGGGCCCGGGGAGGGCGGCCTCCCCATCCCGGGCTCTGTCCTTGGTCCTGCTGCGTGGCAGGGTGCCTGGGACGGGGTCTGGAGGGCCCGGGGAGGCTTCCCCTGCGCCTCCGGGCTTAGGAGCCCATTCCGGGTCCAGGGGCCCGGCGGGGCCCCCCGGGTCGGGTGCCACAGCCCCGGGCCCTGTCCCTCGGCCTGCGGCACTGCCAAAGGCCCAAGACGGGGCTCCGTTGTGCCCGGGAAGCCTCCCCTTGCTGGGCTGAGTTCAGGAGCATCGGCCGGGGCCCCCGAGGGCCCGGGGAGGGCGGCCTCCCCATCCCGGGCTCTGTCCTTAGTCCTGCTGCGTGGCAGGGTGCCCGTGACGGTGGTCCGGAGGGCCCGGGAAGGCGTCTCCGTGCATCGGAGCCTAGGCTGGGTCCAGGGGCCCGTCCGGGCCCCAGGTCGGGTGCCACGGCCCTGGGCCTCCGGTCCCCACCTTGCCGTTCCCTGGCGCCAGTTCCCTTTTTCGTCGGGGCACAGAGTGGCACCGGCTGGCTTGCCTCTCGTGCCCGGCCATCAGTTCTCTGGGATCCCCTCGGCCATCTGGTCTCCGGGATCCCCTCGGGCATCTGGTCTCCCGTATCCCCTCGGCCATCTGGTCTCCAGGATCGCCTCGGTCATCTGGTCTCCTGCAATGCTTTCCTATGGAAGCGACCAGATGGCCGAACTTCCCTGGAAGTCCCGATGAGGTGCCATTTGCCTCCCGGATCCCAGCGAGGGCTCCAGGAGGTCGGGTACCTTCGCGCCTTGGGTCTCCTCTGTCACTCGGTGCGCACGGATTCGAAGAAAGAGGGGTAGCCTTCCTCCGGATTACTAGGGACAAGGTATGCCCAGGCACTTCTTGCATTTCTCCGCCCAGGGGGGACCAGATGAGATGTGCCTGGGAAAAAACCTCCCTTCTCCAGGAGGCCAACGGCATGTCAAAGTACCCGGGAAGGGCTCAACGGGTCCCGGGCAGACCTCCCCCGGGCGTCCGGGGCACCCACCGGGCAGACCTCCCCCGGGGCACCCATCTCCAGGGGGCCAACGGCATGGCACAGTACCCGGGAAGGGCTCCACGGGTCCCGGGCAGACTCCCCCCGGGCGTCCGGGGCACCCATCTCCAGGAGGCCACCGGCATGGCAAATTACCCGGGAAGGGCTCCACGGGTCCCGGGCAGTCCTCCCCCCCGGGCGTACATGGTTGTCCGACAGATTCGGGCGGATGTGCTTTTACGAACCGGATCGGAATCGGCCCAAATAATAATAATCCACATTTGCAAAGCGCACAGTCACCCGTAAGGGTCGCTAGGGGCCGTCGGGAAGATTAAGCAAGCTATTGCCCAGAGTCACATGGTGCTGGGCTTTTCTGCCGCCGGCGCCGGGGATCGAACCGTGATCTCCAGATTCCGGAGTCAGCCGCCCTAGCCGCGGCGTCAGCTATTTCCCAGAGTGAAATGGTGCTGGGCTTTTCTGCCGCCGGCGCCGGGGATCGAACCGTGATCTCCAGATTCCGGAGTCAGCCGCCCCAGCCGCGGCGTCGGCTATTTCCCAGAGTGAAATAGTGCTGGGCTTTTCTGCCGCCGGCGCCGGGGATCGAACCGTGATCTCCAGATTCCGGAGTCAGCCGCCCCAGCCGCGGCGTCAGCTATTTCCCAGAGTGAAATGGTGCTGGGCTTTTCTGCCGCCGGCGCCGGGGATCGAACCGTGATCTCCAGATTCCGGAGTCAGCCGCCCCAGCCGCGGCGTCAGCTATTTCCCAGAGTGAAATGGTGCTGGGCTTTTCTGCCGCCGGCGCCGGGGATCGAACCGTGATCTCCAGATTCCGGAGTCAGCCGCGGCGTCAGCTATTTCCCAGAGTCACATGGTGCTGGGCTTTTCTGCCGCCGGCGCCGGGGATCGAACCGTGATTCCCCAGATTGGGATGTCGCAAAAATCCGGCATGGTAGGTGCTCGCCAGGACCAGGGTTGGAGACCCCTGCTCTACAGCATTTGGTGAGACAAGTGGGCCTTCTTTTATCTTCCATAAATGCAATCCTTCCCGGACCCCTTTATTATATAGCTCTTCAAGGAAAAAATATAAAGCACTTACAAAGGAGCCTCAAATACTCAAAGATGGTAGACTTCTTTAATATGGGACATATACTAAAAGCAGCACGAAAACAGAGTGCAATAGGGTCCAAAAAACTTGAGTGACCCATGAGAGTATGCATGCAAGCCTATGGTATTCCAAACTAGAGATATACGCATGCAATTTTTGTTTTTAGGAGAGAATGTGCCTGCTGAAAAAAACCTTATTTTTAAAAAGTGCATTGCAGAATATCAGGAATTTGCTGTGGGACACCTTGAAAACTTGCATACAGATTATGTGCACACACCTTGCAGTCAGTTGTTGTGGCCGAGTGGTTAAGGCGATGGACTTGAAATCCATTGGGGTCTCCCTGCGCAGGTTCGAATCCTGCCGACAACGAGAATCTTTTTAACATCGGCTACAATTTCAGAAGTTAACCTTTAGTATTTCTTCCATGTCAGTTTTATAAATAGGTGGCTTATTTTGGTGTCACTATTGCCATATCACATATTTATTATCGCTCCCCCTTTCATATCTTTGCTATAACTCTCGTCCTTCATTAGCGCTGGTGCAAACGCTTCAAATTATTATACCCTGGCTCTCTCGGTCATACCTGTGCATGCACTTGAAACTTACTTTACCAATAAAAGAAGCAAATAGAGAAATAAAATAAAAGTGCTAGCTGGATTAGGCAAACACACTTCATAAAACTGCATTTTCTTTTCTATTCTCCCCCGTGTTACTAGCTTAACTGCTCCCTGTGTAATTTCTCTTAACCTGCTGTTCCTGGAAGAGAATTTCATTTACAAGCTCTTTCTGTGTTTTTTCCTAGTCTTTTCTTTCCCTTTTCTTAGATTTGTAACTGTTCCTTTACGTGCTCTATTTAGGCGCCATTAATCTCATTTGAGCTCCTTGTACCTGCTGCTGTTTTCTCCACACCTCATACTGTCTTTTCCCTCTTTCTCTCTTTCTCTGCGGTTGGTGGCTACTTTCCAAAGCGTCTGATGCCCCAATGTTCCTTCGTCTTGTTGTCAGACGTGAATTTGAAAAGCAACAAAATTAACAAGCCTTTACCACTCACACATGGCAGAAGTTTATACTTTAATTCAATGAGCTAAGAAAAGTGTGTTGTTGGGCCCCTACGAGCCATGGTGCTTGCTTCATCATAATTAGGCATGCAGTCATTAGCCACAGCTCTGATTATGGGTCACTGAGGTCAGTTTCAATAGTTCCTCAAAAACCTAACCATGCAGTCCCCCTTAACTGTGTAGTTATCTTGCTTTACTGCTGTTTGTGTGATTAGCTGGGAGGAGCTCACGGCAGCATCCTCCCAATAAAAGTGTAGATGGTCCGTTCCTTAACTCTTTCTTGCTTCACATACAGATGGCTTGAGGAGGTACAGGGGAGATGCAGGTCTAATAAACAGAATAGAATATCTGCGCCAGGTGTGTTTCTCTGCATTGGTGTCCCATCACAGGCCCACCAGTGTATGTGTGATCTTTGACTCCTGCCAGTTCACAAGCAGGCGGCCAGGAAACGGTTTCAGCCTATCAACCACTGAGGAGATAAAGCCTTTGTATAAGGAACGAGGAAGCAATGAACACATTCAGCCTATCACAGGAGTAGCCCTGAGTGTTCCGAATTATAATTTCTTCATGTCACTGTACGTTATTGAGCCCAAGTAGCTCGCCGTGATCGTATAGTGGTTAGTACTCTGCGTTGTGGCCGCAGCAACCTCGGTTCGAATCCGAGTCACGGCATTGTGGTTGGCAATGTCACGGCAGTTGGGTTTTTCTTTTACAGAATTCCCAAATGTACCAGTTGTTTTTGTAAAATGTCTATTAAAAACAGATCCTTTTCAATATTTAAACGATCTAACAACAAATTATTTAAACACACATGATTATAAGATGTAGGTATACTGTACTTACTGACATAAATTATCGTTCTTGAACATATTTGCGGTAAGGGGAGCGGAGCTCTCCCCCAGGCCAATCAGAATGCAGATGAATGCAGTTGCAGTTGAGTGACCTGTGTTGTGGCTGTCTACAGGGAATGCACATATGTAGCTGTCTCGCAGCCCAATCCAGACGTCAATCGAAGACAGGTTTCAATGCAAATAGAGCAGTAAGTGCAGAGAAATGCTCACTCTCTAAAAATGGCATTTATACAATAGTAAGATTAAATCCAACCTCACCAGTAGATAGGATTTATCAATAAATAAATAAAGCTTCTCCTCTCTGATATGGAATTACCCCCCAAAAAGTATAAGGGAATACCCAATGCTAACCTATGAGAGGGGCAGACCTCACAGTAGTGAAAAATGTAATAGACTGTTTGATACTACTAGGACATACAAACTACCACAGTACATGTCTTACCTTTTACTTACATAGCATGATGCCCCTAGGACTACCTAGGGCCTACCTTAGGGGTTACTGATATGTAATAAAATTGGAGTTTAAGGCTTGGCAAGTAGTTTTAAATGCCAAGTCGAAGTGGCAGTACACTGCAGCACAGGCACTGCAGTAGCAGGCTTGAGACAGGTTTGAAATGCTATTTCTTTGGGCGGCACAATCAGTCCCTGGGTATATGGTATACCACTTTACAAGGGGCTTTCAAGTAAATTAAATCTGTCAGTCAGGTATACTCCAATTATACACATGATTAGGGAAGAAGCACGTGCACTTCAGCACTGATTAGTAGCGATAAAGTGATCAGAGTCCTAAGGCCAACAAAAAGATACAGCAAAATGCGGAGGTGAAAAGCAATAAGGTGGGGTTGGGACCACCTTAAGAATGCAAGGTCTAACAAAAACGAACTAAGGATAACATGAGTAAAACATCAGGTTTCTCTACAGCATTTGGTGAGACAAGTGGGCCTTCTTTTATCTTCCATAAATGCAATCCTTCCCGGACCCCTTTATTATATAGCTCTTCAAGGAAAAAATATAAAGCACTTACAAAGGAGCCTCAAATACTCAAAGATGGTAGACTTCTTTAATATGGGACATATACTAAAAGCAGCACGAAAACAGAGTGCAATAGGGTCCAAAAAACTTGAGTGACCCATGAGAGTATGCATGCAAGCCTATGGTATTCCAAACTAGAGATATACGCATGCAATTTTTGTTTTTAGGAGAGAATGTGCCTGCTGAAAAAAACCTTATTTTTAAAAAGTGCATTGCAGAATATCAGAAATTTGCTGTGGGACACCTTGAAAACTTGCATACAGATTATGTGCACACACCTTGCAGTCAGTTGTTGTGGCCGAGTGGTTAAGGCGATGGACTAGAAATCCATTGGGGTCTCCCTGCGCAGGTTCGAATCCTGCCGACAACGAGAATCTTTTTAACATCGGCTACAATTTCAGAAGTTAACCTTTAGTATTTCTTCCATGTCAGTTTTATAAATAGGTGGCTTATTTTGGTGTCACTATTGCCATATCACATATTTATTATCGCTCCCCCTTTCATATCTTTGCTATAACTCTCGTCCTTCATTAGCGCTGGTGCAAACGCTTCAAATTATTATACCCTGGCTCTCTCGGTCATACCTGTGCATGCACTTGAAACTTACTTTACCAATAAAAGAAGCAAATAGAGAAATAAAATAAAAGTGCTAGCTGGATTAGGCAAACACACTTCATAAAACTGCATTTTCTTTTCTATTCTCCCCCGTGTTACAAGCTTAACTGCTCCCTGTGTAATTTCTCTTAACCTGCTGTTCCTGGAAGAGAATTTCATCTACAAGCTCTTTCTGTGATTTTTCCTAGTCTTTTCTTTCCCTTTTCTTAGATTTGTAACTGTTCCTTTACGTGCTCTAGTTAGGCGCCATTAATCTCATTTGAGCTCCTTGTACCTGCTGCTGTTTTCTCCACACCTCATACTGTCTTTTCCCTCTTTCTCTCTTTCTCTGCGGTTGGTGGCTACTTTCCAAAGCGTCTGATGCCCCAATGTTCCTTCGTCTTGTTGTCAGACGTGAATTTGAAAAGCAACAAAATTAACAAGCCTTTACCACTCACACATGGCAGAAGTTTATACTTTAATTCAATGAGCTAAGAAAAGTGTGTTGTTGGGCCCCTACGAGCCATGGTGCTTGCTTCATCATAATTAGGCATGCAGTCATTAGCCACAGCTCTGATTATGGGTCACTGAGGTCAGTTTCAATAATTCCTCAAAAACCTAACCATGCAGTCCCCCCTAACTGTGTAGGTATCTTGCTTTACTGCTGTTTGTGTGATTAGCTGGGAGGAGCTCACGGCAGCATCCTCCCAATAAAAGTGTAGATGGACCGTTCCTTAACTCTTTCTTGCTTCACATACAGATGGCTTGAGGAGGTACAGGGGAGATGCAGGTCTAATAAACAGAATAGAATATCTGCGCCAGGTGTGTTTCTCTGCATTGGTGTCCCATCACAGGCCCGCCAGTGTATGTGTGATCTTTGACTCCTGCCAGTTCACAAGCAGGCGGCCAGGAAACGGTTTCAGCCTATCAACCACTGAGGAGATAAAGCCTTTGTATAAGGAATGAGGAAGCAATGAACACATTCAGCATATCACAGGAGTAGCCCTGAGTGTTCCGAATTATAATTTCTTCATGTCACTGTACGTTATTGAGCCCAAGTAGCTCGCCGTGATCGTATAGTGGTTAGTACTCTGCGTTGTGGCCGCAGCAACCTCGGTTCGAATCCGAGTCACGGCATTGTGGTTGGCAATGTCACGGCAGTTGGGTTTTTCTTTTACAGAATTCCCAAATGTACCAGTTGTTTTTGTAAAATGTCTATTAAAAACAGATCCTTTTCAATATTTAAACGATCTAACAACAAATTATTTAAACACACATGATTATAAGATGTAGGTATACTGTACTTACTGACATAAATTATCGTTCTTGAACATATTTGCGGTAAGGGGAGCGGAGCTCTCCCCCAGGCCAATCAGAATGCAGATGAATGCAGTTGCAGTTGAGTGACCTGTGTTGTGGCTGTCTACAGGGAATGCACATATGTAGCTGTCTCGCAGCCCAATCCAGACGTCAATCGAAGACAGGTTTCAATGCAAATAGAGCAGTAAGTGCAGAGAAATGCTCACTCTCTAAAAATGGCATTTATACAATAGTAAGATTAAATCCAACCTCACCAGTAGATAGGATTTATCAATAAATAAATAAAGCTTCTCCTCTCTGATATGGAATTACCACCCAAAAAGTATAAGGGAATACCCAATGCTAACCTATGAGAGGGGCAGACCTCACAGTAGTGAAAAATGTAATAGACTGTTTGATACTGCTAGGACATACAAACTACCACAGTACATGTCTTACCTTTTACTTACATAGCATGATGCCCCTCGGACTACCTAGGGCCTACCTTAGGGGTTACTGATATGTAATAAAATTGGAGTTTAAGGCTTGGCAAGTAGTTTTAAATGCCAAGTCGAAGTGGCAGTACACTGCAGCACAGGCACTGCAGTAGCAGGCTTGAGACAGGTTTGAAATGCTATTTCTTTGGGTGGCACAATCAGTCCCTGGGTATATGGTATACCACTTTACAAGGGGCTTTCAAGTAAATTAAATCTGTCAGTCAGGTATACTCCAATTATACACATGATTAGGGAAGAAGCACGTGCACTTCAGCACTGATTAGTAGCGATAAAGTGATCAGAGTCCTAAGGCCAACAAAAAGATACAGCAAAATGCGGAGGTGAAAAGCAATAAGGTGGGGTTGGGACCACCTTAAGAATGCAAGGTCTAACAAAAACGAACTAAGGATAACATGAGTAAAACATCAGGTTTCTCTACAGCATTTGGTGAGACAAGTGGGCCTTCTTTTATCTTCCATAAATGCAATCCTTCCCGGACCCCTTTATTATATAGCTCTTCAAGGAAAAAATATAAAGCACTTACAAAGGAGCCTCAAATACTCAAAGATGGTAGACTTCTTTAATATGGGACATATACTAAAAGCAGCATGAAAACAGAGTGCAATAGGGTCCAAAAAACTTGAGTGACCCATGAGAGTATGCATGCAAGCCTATGGTATTCCAAACTAGAGATATACGCATGCAATTTTTGTTTTTAGGAGAGAATGTGCCTGCTGAAAAAAACCTTATTTTTAAAAAGTGCATTGCAGAATATCAGGAATTTGCTGTGGGACACCTTGAAAACTTGCATACAGATTATGTGCACACACCTTGCAGTCAGTTGTTGTGGCCGAGTGGTTAAGGCGATGGACTAGAAATCCATTGGGGTCTCCCCGTGCAGGTTCGAATCCTGCCGACAACGAGAATCTTTTTAACATCGGCTACAATTTCAGAAGTTAACCTTTAGTATTTCTTCCATGTCAGTTTTATAAATAGGTGGCTTATTTTGGTGTCACTATTGCCATATCACATATTTATTATCGCTCCCCCTTTCATATCTTTGCTATAACTCTCGTCCTTCATTAGCGCTGGTGCAAACGCTTCAAAATATTATACCCTGGCTCTCTCGGTCATACCTGTGCATGCACTTGAAACTTACTTTACCAATAAAAGAAGCAAATAGAGAAATAAAATAAAAGTGCTAGCTGGATTAGGCAAACACACTTCATAAAACTGCATTTTCTATTCTATTCTCCCCCGTGTTACAAGCTTAACTGCTCCCTGTGTAATTTCCCTTAACCTGCTGTTCCTGGAAGAGAATTTCATCTACAAGCTCTTTCTGTGTTTTTTCCTAGTCTTTTCTTTCCCTTTTCTTAGATTTGTAACTGTTCCTTTACGTGCTCTATTTAGGCGCCATTAATCTCATTTGAGCTCCTTGTACCTGCTGCTGTTTTCTCCACACCTCATACTGTCTTTTCCCTCTTTCTCTCTTTCTCTGCGGTTGGTGGCTACTTTCCAAAGCGTCTGATGCCCCAATGTTCCTTCGTCTTGTTGTCAGACGTGAATTTGAAAAGCAACAAAATTAACAAGCCTTTACCACTCACACATGGCAGAAGTTTATACTTTAATTCAATGAGCTAAGAAAAGTGTGTTGTGGGGCCCCTACGAGCCATGGTGCTTGCTTCATCATAATTAGGCATGCAGTCATTAGCCACAGCTCTGATTATGGGTCACTGAGGTCAGTTTCAATAATTCCTCAAAAACCTAACCATGCAGTCCCCCCTAACTGTGTAGTTATCTTGCTTTACTGCTGTTTGTGTGATTAGCTGGGAGGAGCTCACGGCAGCATCCTCCCAATAAAAGTGTAGATGGACCGTTCCTTAACTCTTTCTTGCTTCACATACAGATGGCTTGAGGAGGTACAGGG
This sequence comes from Lissotriton vulgaris, assembly GCF_964263255.1. NCBI lineage: Eukaryota > Metazoa > Chordata > Amphibia > Caudata > Salamandridae > Lissotriton > Lissotriton vulgaris. The sequence goes on along the minus strand of NC_141685.1, from coordinate 1,371,392,036 downwards.
GAGATGCAGGTCTAATAAACAGAATAGAATATCTGCGCCAGGTGTGTTTCTCTGCATTGGTGTCCCATCACAGGCCCACCAGTGTATGTGTGATCTTTGACTCCTGCCAGTTCACAAGCAGGCGGCCAGGAAACGGTTTCAGCCTATCAACCACTGAGGAGATAAAGCCTTTGTATAAGGAATGAGGAAGCAATGAACACATTCAGCCTATCACAGGAGTAGCCCTGAGTGTTCCGAATTATAATTTCTTCATGTCACTGTACGTTATTGAGCCCAAGTAGCTCGCCGTGATCGTATAGTGGTTAGTACTCTGCGTTGTGGCCGCAGCAACCTCGGTTCGAATCCGAGTCACGGCATTGTGGTTGGCAATGTCACGGCAGTTGGGTTTTTCCTTTACAGAATTCCCAAATGTACCAGTTGTTTTTGTAAAATGTCTATTAAAAACAGATCCTTTTCAATATTTAAACGATCTAACAACAAATTATTTAAACACACATGATTATAATATGTAGGTATACTGTACTTACTGACATAAATTATCGTTCTTGAACATATTTGCGGTAAGGGGAGCGGAGCTCTCCCCCAGGCCAATCAGAATGCAGATGAATGCAGTTGCAGTTGAGTGACCTGTGTTGTGGCTGTCTACAGGGAATGCACATATGTAGCTGTCTCGCAGCCCAATCCAGACGTCAATCGAAGACAGGTTTCAATGCAAATAGAGCAGTAAGTGCAGAGAAATGCTCACTCTCTAAAAATGGCATTTATACAATAGTAAGATTAAATCCAACCTCACCAGTAGATAGGATTTATCAATAAATAAATAAAGCTTCTCCTCTCTGATATGGAATTACCCCCCAAAAAGTATAAGGGAATACCCAATGCTAACCTATGAGAGGGGCAGACCTCACAGTAGTGAAAAATGTAATAGACTGTTTGATACTACTAGGACATACAAACTACCACAGTACATGTCTTACCTTTTACGTACATAGCATGATGCCCCTAGGACTACCTAGGGCCTACCTTAGGGGTTACTGATATGTAATAAAATTGGAGTTTAAGGCTTGGCAAGTAGTTTTAAATGCCAAGTCGAAGTGGCAGTACACTGCAGCACAGGCACTGCAGTAGCAGGCTTGAGACAGGTTTGAAATGCTATTTCTTTGGGCGGCACAATCAGTCCCTGGGTATATGGTATACCACTTTACAAGGGACTTTCAAGTAAATTAAATCTGTCAGTCAGGTATACTCCAATTATACACATGATTAGGGAAGAAGCACGTGCACTTCAGCACTGATTAGTAGCGATAAAGTGATCAGAGTCCTACGGCCAACAAAAAGATACAGCAAAATGCGGAGGTGAAAAGCAATAAGGTGGGGTTGGGACCACCTTAAGAATGCAAGGTCTAACAAAAACGAACTAAGGATAACATGAGTAAAACATCAGGTTTCTCTACAGCATTTGGTGAGACAAGTGGGCCTTCTTTTATCTTCCATAAATGCAATCCTTCCCGGACCCCTTTATTATATAGCTCTTCAAGGAAAAAATATAAAGCACTTACAAAGGAGCCTCAAATACTCAAAGATGGTAGACTTCTTTAATATGGGACATATACTAAAAGCAGCATGAAAACAGAGTGCAATAGGGTCCAAAAAACTTGAGTGACCCATGAGAGTATGCATGCAAGCCTATGGTATTCCAAACTAGAGATATACGCATGCAATTTTTGTTTTTAGGAGAGAATGTGTCTGCTGAAAAAAACCTTATTTTTAAAAAGTGCATTGCAGAATATCAGGAATTTGCTGTGGGACACCTTGAAAACTTGCATACAGATTATGTGCACACACCTTGCAGTCAGTTGTTGTGGCCGAGTGGTTAAGGCGATGGACTAGAAATCCATTGGGGTCTCCCCGTGCAGGTTCGAATCCTGCCGACAACGAGAATCTTTTTAACATCGGCTACAATTTCAGAAGTTAACCTTTAGTATTTCTTCCATGTCAGTTTTATAAATAGGTGGCTTATTTTGGTGTCACTATTGCCATATCACATATTTATTATCGCTCCCCCTTTCATATCTTTGCTATAACTCTCGTCCTTCATTAGCGCTGGTGCAAACGCTTCAAAATATTATACCCTGGCTCTCTCGGTCATACCTGTGCATGCACTTGAAACTTACTTTACCAATAAAAGAAGCAAATAGAGAAATAAAATAAAAGTGCTAGCTGGATTAGGCAAACACACTTCATAAAACTGCATTTTCTTTTCTATTCTCCCCCGTGTTACAAGCTTAACTGCTCCCTGTGTAATTTCCCTTAACCTGCTGTTCCTGGAAGAGAATTTCATCTACAAGCTCTTTCTGTGTTTTTTCCTAGTCTTTTCTTTCCCTTTTCTTAGATTTGTAACTGTTCCTTTACGTGCTCTATTTAGGCGCCATTAATCTCATTTGAGCTCCTTGTACCTGCTGCTGTTTTCTCCACACCTCATACTGTCTTTTCCCTCTTTCTCTCTTTCTCTGCGGTTGGTGGCTACTTTCCAAAGCGTCTGATGCCCCAATGTTCCTTCGTCTTGTTGTCAGACGTGAATTTGAAAAGCAACAAAATTAACAAGCCTTTACCACTCACACATGGCAGAAGTTTATACTTTAATTCAATGAGCTAAGAAAAGTGTGTTGTGGGGCCCCTACGAGCCATGGTGCTTGCTTCATCATAATTAGGCATGCAGTCATTAGCCACAGCTCTGATTATGGGTCACTGAGGTCAGTTTCAATAATTCCTCAAAAACCTAACCATGCAGTCCCCCCTAACTGTGTAGTTATCTTGCTTTACTGCTGTTTGTGTGATTAGCTGGGAGGAGCTCACGGCAGCATCCTCCCAATAAAAGTGTAGATGGACCGTTCCTTAACTCTTTCTTGCTTCACATACAGATGGCTTGAGGAGGTACAGGGGAGATGCAGGTCTAATAAACAGAATAGAATATCTGCGCCAGGTGTGTTTCTCTGCATTGGTGTCCCATCACAGGCCCACCAGTGTATGTGTGATCTTTGACTCCTGCCAGTTCACAAGCAGGCGGCCAGGAAACGGTTTCAGCCTATCAACCACTGAGGAGATAAAGCCTTTGTATAAGGAATGAGGAAGCAATGAACACATTCAGCCTATCACAGGAGTAGCGCTGAGTGTTCCGAATTATAATTTCTTCATGTCACTGTACGTTATTGAGCCCAAGTAGCTCGCCGTGATCGTATAGTGGTTAGTACTCTGCGTTGTGGCCGCAGCAACCTCGGTTCGAATCCGAGTCACGGCATTGTGGTTGGCAATGTCACGGCAGTTGGGTTTTTCCTTTACAGAATTCCCAAATGTACCAGTTGTTTTTGTAAAATGTCTATTAAAAACAGATCCTTTTCAATATTTAAACGATCTAACAACAAATTATTTAAACACACATGATTATAAGATGTAGGTATACTGTACTTACTGACATAAATTATCGTTCTTGAACATATTTGCGGTAAGGGGAGCGGAGCTCTCCCCCAGGCCAATCAGAATGCAGATGAATGCAGTTGCAGTTGAGTGACCTGTGTTGTGGCTGTCTACAGGGAATGCACATATGTAGCTGTCTCGCAGCCCAATCCAGACGTCAATCGAAGACAGGTTTCAATGCAAATAGAGCAGTAAGTGCAGAGAAATGCTCACTCTCTAAAAATGGCATTTATACAATAGTAAGATTAAATCCAACCTCACCAGTAGATAGGATTTATCAATAAATAAATAAAGCTTCTCCTCTCTGATATGGAATTACCCCCCAAAAAGTATAAGGGAATACCCAATGCTAACCTATGAGAGGGGCAGACCTCACAGTAGTGAAAAATGTAATAGACTGTTTGATACTACTAGGACATACAAACTACCACAGTACATGTCTTACCTTTTACGTACATAGCATGATGCCCCTAGGACTACCTAGGGCCTACCTTAGGGGTTACTGATATGTAATAAAATTGGAGTTTAAGGCTTGGCAAGTAGTTTTAAATGCCAAGTCGAAGTGGCAGTACACTGCAGCACAGGCACTGCAGTAGCAGGCTTGAGACAGGTTTGAAATGCTATTTCTTTGGGCGGCACAATCAGTCCCTGGGTATATGGTATACCACTTTACAAGGGACTTTCAAGTAAATTAAATCTGTCAGTCAGGTATACTCCAATTATACACATGATTAGGGAAGAAGCACGTGCACTTCAGCACTGATTAGTAGCGATAAAGTGATCAGAGTCCTAAGGCCAACAAAAAGATACAGCAAAATGCGGAGGTGAAAAGCAATAAGGTGGGGTTGGGACCACCTTAAGAATGCAAGGTCTAACAAAAACGAACTAAGGATAACATGAGTAAAACATCAGGTTTCTCTACAGCATTTGGTGAGACAAGTGGGCCTTCTTTTATCTTCCATAAATGCAATCCTTCCCGGACCCCTTTATTATATAGCTCTTCAAGGAAAAAATATAAAGCACTTACAAAGGAGCCTCAAATACTCAAAGATGGTAGACTTCTTTAATATGGGACATATACTAAAAGCAGCACGAAAACAGAGTGCAATAGGGTCCAAAAAACTTGAGTGACCCATGAGAGTATGCATGCAAGCCTATGGTATTCCAAACTAGAGATATACGCATGCAATTTTTGTTTTTAGGAGAGAATGTGTCTGCTGAAAAAAACCTTATTTTTAAAAAGTGCATTGCAGAATATCAGGAATTTGCTGTGGGACACCTTGAAAACTTGCATACAGATTATGTGCACACACCTTGCAGTCAGTTGTTGTGGCCGAGTGGTTAAGGCGATGGACTAGAAATCCATTGGGGTCTCCCCGCGCAGGTTTGAATCCTGCCGACAACGAGAATCTTTTTAACATCGGCTAAAATTTCAGAAGTTAACCTTTAGTATTTCTTCCATGTCAGTTTTATAAATAGGTGGCTTATTTTGGTGTCACTATTGCCATATCACATATTTATTATCGCTCCCCCTTTCATATCTTTGCTATAACTCTCGTCCTTCATTAGCGCTGGTGCAAACGCTTCAAATTATTATACCCTGGCTCTCTCGGTCATACCTGTGCATGCACTTGAAACTTACTTTACCAATAAAAGAAGCAAATAGAGAAATAAAATAAAAGTGCTAGCTGGATTAGGCAAACACACTTCATAAAACTGCATTTTCTTTTCTATTCTCCCCCGTGTTACAAGCTTAACTGCTCCCTGTGTAATTTCTCTTAACCTGCTGTTCCTGGAAGAGAATTTCATCTACAAGCTCTTTCTGTGTTTTTTCCTAGTCTTTTCTTTCCCTTTTCTTAGATTTGTAACTGTTCCTTTACGTGCTCTATTTAGGCGCCATTAATCTCATTTGAGCTCCTTGTACCTGCTGCTGTTTTCTCCACACCTCATACTGTCTTTTCCCTCTTTCTCTCTTTCTCTGCGGTTGGTGGCTACTTTCCAAAGCGTCTGATGCCCCAATGTTCCTTCGTCTTGTTGTCAGACGTGAATTTGAAAAGCAACAAAATTAACAAGCCTTTACCACTCACACATGGCAGAAGTTTATACTTTAATTCAATGAGCTAAGAAAAGTGTGTTGTGGGGCCCCTACGAGCCATGGTGCTTGCTTCATCATAATTAGGCATGCAGTCATTAGCCACAGCTCTGATTATGGGTCACTGAGGTCAGTTTCAATAATTCCTCAAAAACCTAACCATGCAGTCCCCCCTAACTGTGTAGTTATCTTGCTTTACTGCTGTTTGTGTGATTAGCTGGGAGGAGCTCACGGCAGCATCCTCCCAATAAAAGTGTAGATGGACCGTTCCTTAACTCTTTCTTGCTTCACATACAGATGGCTTGAGGAGGTACAGGGGAGATGCAGGTCTAATAAACAGAATAGAATATCTGCGCCAGGTGTGTTTCTCTGCATTGGTGTCCCATCACAGGCCCACCAGTGTATGTGTGATCTTTGACTCCTGCCAGTTCACAAGCAGGCGGCCAGGAAATGGTTTCAGCCTATCAACCACTGAGGAGATAAAACCTTTGTATAAGGAATGAGGAAGCAATGAACACATTCAGCCTATCACAGGAGTAGCCCTGAGTGTTCCGAATTATAATTTCTTCATGTCACTGTACGTTATGGAGCCCAAGTAGCTCGCCGTGATCGTATAGTGGTTAGTACTCTGCGTTGTGGCCGCAGCAACCTCGGTTCGAATCCGAGTCACGGCATTGTGGTTGGCAATGTCACAGCAGTTGGGTTTTTCCTTTACAGAATTCCCAAATGTACCAGTTGTTTTTGTAAAATGTCTATTAAAAACAGATCCTTTTCAATATTTAAACAATCTAACAACAAATTATTTAAACACACATGATTATAAGATGTAGGTATACTGTACTTACTGACATAAATTATCGTTCTTGAACATATTTGCGGTAAGGGGAGCGGAGCTCTCCCCCAGGCCAATCAGAATGCAGATGAATGCAGTTGCAGTTGAGTGACCTGTGTTGTGGCTGTCTACAGGGAATGCACATATGGAGCTGTCTCGCAGCCCAATCCAGACGTCAATCGAAGACAGGTTTCAATGCAAATAGAGCAGTAAGTGCAGAGAAATGCTCACTCTCTAAAAATGGCATTTATACAATAGTAAGATTAAATCCAACCTCACCAGTAGATAGGATTTATCAATAAATAAATAAAGCTTCTCCTCTCTGATATGGAATTACCCCCCAAAAAGTATAAGGGAATACCCAATGCTAACCTATGAGAGGGGCAGACCTCACAGTAGTGAAAAATGTAATAGACTGTTTGATACTACTAGAACATACAAACTACCACAGTACATGTCTTACCTTTTACTTACATAGCATGATGCCCCTAGGACTACCTAGGGCCTACCTTAGGGGTTACTGATATGTAATAAAATTGGAGTTTAAGGCTTGGCAAGTAGTTTTAAATGTCAAGTCGAAGTGGCAGTACACTGCAGCACAGGCACTGCAGTAGCAGGCTTGAGACAGGTTTGAAATGCTATTTCTTTGGGCGGCACAATCAGTCCCTGGGTATATGGTATACCACTTTACAAGGGGCTTTCAAGTAAATTAAATCTGTCAGTCAGGTATACTCCAATTATACACATGATTAGGGAAGAAGCACGTGCACTTCAGCACTGATTAGTAGCGATAAAGTGATCAGAGTCCTAAGGCCAACAAAAAGATACAGCAAAATGCGGAGGTGAAAAGCAATAAGGTGGGGTTGGGACCACCTTAAGAATGCAAGGTCTAACAAAAACGAACTAAGGATAACATGAGTAAAACATCAGGTTTCTCTACAGCATTTGGTGAGACAAGTGGGCCTTCTTTTATCTTCCATAAATGCAATCCTTCCCGGACCCCTTTATTATATAGCTCTTCAAGGAAAAAATATAAAGCACTTACAAAGGAGCCTCAAATACTCAAAGATGGTAGACTTCTTTAATATGGGACATATACTAAAAGCAGCACGAAAACAGAGTGCAATAGGGTCCAAAAAACTTGAGTGACCCATGAGAGTATGCATGCAAGCCTATGGTATTCCAAACTAGAGATATACGCATGCAATTTTTGTTTTTAGGAGAGAATGTGCCTGCTGAAAAAAACCTTATTTTTAAAAAGTGCATTGCAGAATATCAGGAATTTGCTGTGGGACACCTTGAAAACTTGCATACAGATTATGTGCACACACCTTGCAGTCAGTTGTTGTGGCCGAGTGGTTAAGGCGATGGACTAGAAATCCATTGGGGTCTCCCCGCGCAGGTTCGAATCCTGCCGACAACGAGAATCTTTTTAACATCGGCTACAATTTCAGAAGTTAACCTTTAGTATTTCTTCCATGTCAGTTTTATAAATAGGTGGCTTATTTTGGTGTCACTATTGCCATATCACATATTTATTATCGCTCCCCCTTTCATATCTTTGCTATAACTCTCGTCCTTCATTAGCGCTGGTGCAAACGCTTCAAATTATTATACCCTGGCTCTCTCGGTCATACCTGTGCATGCACTTGAAACTTACTTTACCAATAAAAGAAGCAAATAGAGAAATAAAATAAAAGTGCTAGCTGGATTAGGCAAACACACTTCATAAAACTGCATTTTCTTTTCTATTCTCCCCCGTGTTACAAGCTTAACTGCTCCCTGTGTAATTTCTCTTAACCTGCTGTTCCTGGAAGAGAATTTCAACTACAAGCTCTTTCTGTGTTTTTTCCTAGTCTTTTCTTTCCCTTTTCTTAGATTTGTAACTGTTCCTTTACGTGCTCTATTTAGGCGCCATTAATCTCATTTGAGCTCCTTGTACCTGCTGCTGTTTTCTCCACACCTCATACTGTCTTTTCCCTCTTTCTCTCTTTCTCTGCGGTTGGTGGCTACTTTCCAAAGCGTCTGATGCCCCAATGTTCCTTCGTCTTGTTGTCAGACTGAATTTGAAAAGCAACAAAATTAACAAGCCTTTACCACTCACACATGGCAGAAGTTTATACTTTAATTCAATGAGCTAAGAAAAGTGTGTTGTGGGGCCCCTACGAGCCATGGTGCTTGCTTCATCATAATTAGGCATGCAGTCATTAGCCACAGCTCTGATTATGGGTCACTGAGGTCAGTTTCAATAATTCCTCAAAAACCTAACCATGCAGTCCCCCCTAACTGTGTAGTTATCTTGCTTTACTGCTGTTTGTGTGATTAGCTGGGAGGAGCTCACGGCAGCATCCTCCCAATAAAAGTGTAGATGGACCGTTCCTTAACTCTTTCTTGCTTCACATACAGATGGCTTGAGGAGGTACAGGGGAGATGCAGGTCTAATAAACAGAATAGAATATCTGCGCCAGGTGTGTTTCTCTGCATTGGTGTCCCATCACAGGCCCACCAGTGTATGTGTGATCTTTGACTCCTGCCAGTTCACAAGCAGGCGGCCAGGAAACGGTTTCAGCCTATCAACCACTGAGGAGATAAAACCTTTGTTTAAGGAATGAGGAAGCAATGAACACATTCAGCCTATCACAGGAGTAGCCCTGAGTGTTCCGAATTATAATTTCTTCATGTCATTGTACGTTATTGAGCCCAAGTAGCTCGCCTTGATCGTATAGTGGTTAGTACTCTGCGTTGTGGCCGCAGCAACCTCGGTTCGAATCCGAGTCACGGCATTGTGGTTGGCAATGTCACGGCAGTTGGGTTTTTCCTTTACAGAATTCCCAAATGTACCAGTTGTTTTTGTAAAATGTCTATTAAAAACAGATCCTTTTCAATATTTAAACGATCTAACAACAAATTATTTAAACACACATGATTATAATATGTAGGTATACTGTACTTACTGACATAAATTATCGTTCTTGAACATATTTGCGGTAAGGGGAGCGGAGCTCTCCCCCAGGCCAATCAGAATGCAGATGAATGCAGTTGCAGTTGAGTGACCTGTGTTGTGGCTGTCTACAGGGAATGCACATATGTAGCTGTCTCGCAGCCCAATCCAGACGTCAATCGAAGACAGGTTTCAATGCAAATAGAGCAGTAAGTGCAGAGAAATGCTCACTCTCTAAAAATGGCATTTATACAATAGTAAGATTAAATCCAACCTCACCAGTAGATAGGATTTATCAATAAATAAATAAAGCTTCTCCTCTCTGATATGGAATTACCCCCCAAAAAGTATAAGGGAATACCCAATGCTAACCTATGAGAGGGGCAGACCTCACAGTAGTGAAAAATGTAATAGACTGTTTGATACTACTAGGACATACAAACTACCACAGTACATGTCTTACCTTTTACGTACATAGCATGATGCCCCTAGGACTACCTAGGGCCTACCTTAGGGGTTACTGATATGTAATAAAATTGGAGTTTAAGGCTTGGCAAGTAGTTTTAAATGCCAAGTCGAAGTGGCAGTACACTGCAGCACAGGCACTGCAGTAGCAGGCTTGAGACAGGTTTGAAATGCTATTTCTTTGGGCGGCACAATCAGTCCCTGGGTATATGGTATACCACTTTACAAGGGACTTTCAAGTAAATTAAATCTGTCAGTCAGGTATACTCCAATTATACACATGATTAGGGAAGAAGCACGTGCACTTCAGCACTGATTAGTAGCGATAAAGTGATCAGAGTCCTACGGCCAACAAAAAGATACAGCAAAATGCGGAGGTGAAAAGCAATAAGGTGGGGTTGGGACCACCTTAAGAATGCAAGGTCTAACAAAAACGAACTAAGGATAACATGAGTAAAACATCAGGTTTCTCTACAGCATTTGGTGAGACAAGTGGGCCTTCTTTTATCTTCCATAAATGCAATCCTTCCCGGACCCCTTTATTATATAGCTCTTCAAGGAAAAAATATAAAGCACTTACAAAGGAGCCTCAAATACTCAAAGATGGTAGACTTCTTTAATATGGGACATATACTAAAAGCAGCATGAAAACAGAGTGCAATAGGGTCCAAAAAACTTGAGTGACCCATGAGAGTATGCATGCAAGCCTATGGTATTCCAAACTAGAGATATACGCATGCAATTTTTGTTTTTAGGAGAGAATGTGTCTGCTGAAAAAAACCTTATTTTTAAAAAGTGCATTGCAGAATATCAGGAATTTGCTGTGGGACACCTTGAAAACTTGCATACAGATTATGTGCACACACCTTGCAGTCAGTTGTTGTGGCCGAGTGGTTAAGGCGATGGACTAGAAATCCATTGGGGTCTCCCCGTGCAGGTTCGAATCCTGCCGACAACGAGAATCTTTTTAACATCGGCTACAATTTCAGAAGTTAACCTTTAGTATTTCTTCCATGTCAGTTTTATAAATAGGTGGCTTATTTTGGTGTCACTATTGCCATATCACATATTTATTATCGCTCCCCCTTTCATATCTTTGCTATAACTCTCGTCCTTCATTAGCGCTGGTGCAAACGCTTCAAAATATTATACCCTGGCTCTCTCGGTCATACCTGTGCATGCACTTGAAACTTACTTTACCAATAAAAGAAGCAAATAGAGAAATAAAATAAAAGTGCTAGCTGGATTAGGCAAACACACTTCATAAAACTGCATTTTCTTTTCTATTCTCCCCCGTGTTACAAGCTTAACTGCTCCCTGTGTAATTTCCCTTAACCTGCTGTTCCTGGAAGAGAATTTCATCTACAAGCTCTTTCTGTGTTTTTTCCTAGTCTTTTCTTTCCCTTTTCTTAGATTTGTAACTGTTCCTTTACGTGCTCTATTTAGGCGCCATTAATCTCATTTGAGCTCCTTGTACCTGCTGCTGTTTTCTCCACACCTCATACTGTCTTTTCCCTCTTTCTCTCTTTCTCTGCGGTTGGTGGCTACTTTCCAAAGCGTCTGATGCCCCAATGTTCCTTCGTCTTGTTGTCAGACGTGAATTTGAAAAGCAACAAAATTAACAAGCCTTTACCACTCACACATGGCAGAAGTTTATACTTTAATTCAATGAGCTAAGAAAAGTGTGTTGTGGGGCCCCTACGAGCCATGGTGCTTGCTTCATCATAATTAGGCATGCAGTCATTAGCCACAGCTCTGATTATGGGTCACTGAGGTCAGTTTCAATAATTCCTCAAAAACCTAACCATGCAGTCCCCCCTAACTGTGTAGTTATCTTGCTTTACTGCTGTTTGTGTGATTAGCTGGGAGGAGCTCACGGCAGCATCCTCCCAATAAAAGTGTAGATGGACCGTTCCTTAACTCTTTCTTGCTTCACATACAGATGGCTTGAGGAGGTACAGGGGAGATGCAGGTCTAATAAACAGAATAGAATATCTGCGCCAGGTGTGTTTCTCTGCATTGGTGTCCCATCACAGGCCCACCAGTGTATGTGTGATCTTTGACTCCTGCCAGTTCACAAGCAGGCGGCCAGGAAACGGTTTCAGCCTATCAACCACTGAGGAGATAAAGCCTTTGTATAAGGAATGAGGAAGCAATGAACACATTCAGCCTATCACAGGAGTAGCGCTGAGTGTTCCGAATTATAATTTCTTCATGTCACTGTACGTTATTGAGCCCAAGTAGCTCGCCGTGATCGTATAGTGGTTAGTACTCTGCGTTGTGGCCGCAGCAACCTCGGTTCGAATCCGAGTCACGGCATTGTGGTTGGCAATGTCACGGCAGTTGGGTTTTTCCTTTACAGAATTCCCAAATGTACCAGTTGTTTTTGTAAAATGTCTATTAAAAACAGATCCTTTTCAATATTTAAACGATCTAACAACAAATTATTTAAACACACATGATTATAAGATGTAGGTATACTGTACTTACTGACATAAATTATCGTTCTTGAACATATTTGCGGTAAGGGGAGCGGAGCTCTCCCCCAGGCCAATCAGAATGCAGATGAATGCAGTTGCAGTTGAGTGACCTGTGTTGTGGCTGTCTACAGGGAATGCACATATGTAGCTGTCTCGCAGCCCAATCCAGACGTCAATCGAAGACAGGTTTCAATGCAAATAGAGCAGTAAGTGCAGAGAAATGCTCACTCTCTAAAAATGGCATTTATACAATAGTAAGATTAAATCCAACCTCACCAGTAGATAGGATTTATCAATAAATAAATAAAGCTTCTCCTCTCTGATATGGAATTACCCCCCAAAAAGTATAAGGGAATACCCAATGCTAACCTATGAGAGGGGCAGACCTCACAGTAGTGAAAAATGTAATAGACTGTTTGATACTACTAGGACATACAAACTACCACAGTACATGTCTTACCTTTTACGTACATAGCATGATGCCCCTAGGACTACCTAGGGCCTACCTTAGGGGTTACTGATATGTAATAAAATTGGAGTTTAAGGCTTGGCAAGTAGTTTTAAATGCCAAGTCGAAGTGGCAGTACACTGCAGCACAGGCACTGCAGTAGCAGGCTTGAGACAGGTTTGAAATGCTATTTCTTTGGGCGGCACAATCAGTCCCTGGGTATATGGTATACCACTTTACAAGGGACTTTCAAGTAAATTAAATCTGTCAGTCAGGTATACTCCAATTATACACATGATTAGGGAAGAAGCACGTGCACTTCAGCACTGATTAGTAGCGATAAAGTGATCAGAGTCCTAAGGCCAACAAAAAGATACAGCAAAATGCGGAGGTGAAAAGCAATAAGGTGGGGTTGGGACCACCTTAAGAATGCAAGGTCTAACAAAAACGAACTAAGGATAACATGAGTAAAACATCAGGTTTCTCTACAGCATTTGGTGAGACAAGTGGGCCTTCTTTTATCTTCCATAAATGCAATCCTTCCCGGACCCCTTTATTATATAGCTCTTCAAGGAAAAAATATAAAGCACTTACAAAGGAGCCTCAAATACTCAAAGATGGTAGACTTCTTTAATATGGGACATATACTAAAAGCAGCACGAAAACAGAGTGCAATAGGGTCCAAAAAACTTGAGTGACCCATGAGAGTATGCATGCAAGCCTATGGTATTCCAAACTAGAGATATACGCATGCAATTTTTGTTTTTAGGAGAGAATGTGTCTGCTGAAAAAAACCTTATTTTTAAAAAGTGCATTGCAGAATATCAGGAATTTGCTGTGGGACACCTTGAAAACTTGCATACAGATTATGTGCACACACCTTGCAGTCAGTTGTTGTGGCCGAGTGGTTAAGGCGATGGACTAGAAATCCATTGGGGTCTCCCCGCGCAGGTTTGAATCCTGCCGACAACGAGAATCTTTTTAACATCGGCTAAAATTTCAGAAGTTAACCTTTAGTATTTCTTCCATGTCAGTTTTATAAATAGGTGGCTTATTTTGGTGTCACTATTGCCATATCACATATTTATTATCGCTCCCCCTTTCATATCTTTGCTATAACTCTCGTCCTTCATTAGCGCTGGTGCAAACGCTTCAAATTATTATACCCTGGCTCTCTCGGTCATACCTGTGCATGCACTTGAAACTTACTTTACCAATAAAAGAAGCAAATAGAGAAATAAAATAAAAGTGCTAGCTGGATTAGGCAAACACACTTCATAAAACTGCATTTTCTTTTCTATTCTCCCCCGTGTTACAAGCTTAACTGCTCCCTGTGTAATTTCTCTTAACCTGCTGTTCCTGGAAGAGAATTTCATCTACAAGCTCTTTCTGTGTTTTTTCCTAGTCTTTTCTTTCCCTTTTCTTAGATTTGTAACTGTTCCTTTACGTGCTCTATTTAGGCGCCATTAATCTCATTTGAGCTCCTTGTACCTGCTGCTGTTTTCTCCACACCTCATACTGTCTTTTCCCTCTTTCTCTCTTTCTCTGCGGTTGGTGGCTACTTTCCAAAGCGTCTGATGCCCCAATGTTCCTTCGTCTTGTTGTCAGACGTGAATTTGAAAAGCAACAAAATTAACAAGCCTTTACCACTCACACATGGCAGAAGTTTATACTTTAATTCAATGAGCTAAGAAAAGTGTGTTGTGGGGCCCCTACGAGCCATGGTGCTTGCTTCATCATAATTAGGCATGCAGTCATTAGCCACAGCTCTGATTATGGGTCACTGAGGTCAGTTTCAATAATTCCTCAAAAACCTAACCATGCAGTCCCCCCTAACTGTGTAGTTATCTTGCTTTACTGCTGTTTGTGTGATTAGCTGGGAGGAGCTCACGGCAGCATCCTCCCAATAAAAGTGTAGATGGACCGTTCCTTAACTCTTTCTTGCTTCACATACAGATGGCTTGAGGAGGTACAGGGGAGATGCAGGTCTAATAAACAGAATAGAATATCTGCGCCAGGTGTGTTTCTCTGCATTGGTGTCCCATCACAGGCCCACCAGTGTATGTGTGATCTTTGACTCCTGCCAGTTCACAAGCAGGCGGCCAGGAAATGGTTTCAGCCTATCAACCACTGAGGAGATAAAACCTTTGTATAAGGAATGAGGAAGCAATGAACACATTCAGCCTATCACAGGAGTAGCCCTGAGTGTTCCGAATTATAATTTCTTCATGTCACTGTACGTTATGGAGCCCAAGTAGCTCGCCGTGATCGTATAGTGGTTAGTACTCTGCGTTGTGGCCGCAGCAACCTCGGTTCGAATCCGAGTCACGGCATTGTGGTTGGCAATGTCACAGCAGTTGGGTTTTTCCTTTACAGAATTCCCAAATGTACCAGTTGTTTTTGTAAAATGTCTATTAAAAACAGATCCTTTTCAATATTTAAACAATCTAACAACAAATTATTTAAACACACATGATTATAAGATGTAGGTATACTGTACTTACTGACATAAATTATCGTTCTTGAACATATTTGCGGTAAGGGGAGCGGAGCTCTCCCCCAGGCCAATCAGAATGCAGATGAATGCAGTTGCAGTTGAGTGACCTGTGTTGTGGCTGTCTACAGGGAATGCACATATGGAGCTGTCTCGCAGCCCAATCCAGACGTCAATCGAAGACAGGTTTCAATGCAAATAGAGCAGTAAGTGCAGAGAAATGCTTACTCTCTAAAAATGGCATTTATACAATAGTAAGATTAAATCCAACCTCACCAGTAGATAGGATTTATCAATAAATAAATAAAGCTTCTCCTCTCTGATATGGAATTACCCCCCAAAAAGTATAAGGGAATACCCAATGCTAACCTATGAGAGGGGCAGACCTCACAGTAGTGAAAAATGTAATAGACTGTTTGATACTACTAGAACATACAAACTACCACAGTACATGTCTTACCTTTTACTTACATAGCATGATGCCCCTAGGACTACCTAGGGCCTACCTTAGGGGTTACTGATATGTAATAAAATTGGAGTTTAAGGCTTGGCAAGTAGTTTTAAATGTCAAGTCGAAGTGGCAGTACACTGCAGCACAGGCACTGCAGTAGCAGGCTTGAGACAGGTTTGAAATGCTATTTCTTTGGGCGGCACAATCAGTCCCTGGGTATATGGTATACCACTTTACAAGGGGCTTTCAAGTAAATTAAATCTGTCAGTCAGGTATACTCCAATTATACACATGATTAGGGAAGAAGCACGTGCACTTCAGCACTGATTAGTAGCGATAAAGTGATCAGAGTCCTAAGGCCAACAAAAAGATACAGCAAAATGCGGAGGTGAAAAGCAATAAGGTGGGGTTGGGACCACCTTAAGAATGCAAGGTCTAACAAAAACGAACTAAGGATAACATGAGTAAAACATCAGGTTTCTCTACAGCATTTGGTGAGACAAGTGGGCCTTCTTTTATCTTCCATAAATGCAATCCTTCCCGGACCCCTTTATTATATAGCTCTTCAAGGAAAAAATATAAAGCACTTACAAAGGAGCCTCAAATACTCAAAGATGGTAGACTTCTTTAATATGGGACATATACTAAAAGCAGCACGAAAACAGAGTGCAATAGGGTCCAAAAAACTTGAGTGACCCATGAGAGTATGCATGCAAGCCTATGGTATTCCAAACTAGAGATATACGCATGCAATTTTTGTTTTTAGGAGAGAATGTGCCTGCTGAAAAAAACCTTATTTTTAAAAAGTGCATTGCAGAATATCAGGAATTTGCTGTGGGACACCTTGAAAACTTGCATACAGATTATGTGCACACACCTTGCAGTCAGTTGTTGTGGCCGAGTGGTTAAGGCGATGGACTAGAAATCCATTGGGGTCTCCCCGCGCAGGTTCGAATCCTGCCGACAACGAGAATCTTTTTAACATCGGCTACAATTTCAGAAGTTAACCTTTAGTATTTCTTCCATGTCAGTTTTATAAATAGGTGGCTTATTTTGGTGTCACTATTGCCATATCACATATTTATTATCGCTCCCCCTTTCATATCTTTGCTATAACTCTCGTCCTTCATTAGCGCTGGTGCAAACGCTTCAAATTATTATACCCTGGCTCTCTCGGTCATACCTGTGCATGCACTTGAAACTTACTTTACCAATAAAAGAAGCAAATAGAGAAATAAAATAAAAGTGCTAGCTGGATTAGGCAAACACACTTCATAAAACTGCATTTTCTTTTCTATTCTCCCCCGTGTTACAAGCTTAACTGCTCCCTGTGTAATTTCTCTTAACCTGCTGTTCCTGGAAGAGAATTTCAACTACAAGTTCTTTCTGTGTTTTTTCCTAGTCTTTTCTTTCCCTTTTCTTAGATTTGTAACTGTTCCTTTACGTGCTCTATTTAGGCGCCATTAATCTCATTTGAGCTCCTTGTACCTGCTGCTGTTTTCTCCACACCTCATACTGTCTTTTCCCTCTTTCTCTCTTTCTCTGCGGTTGGTGGCTACTTTCCAAAGCGTCTGATGCCCCAATGTTCCTTCGTCTTGTTGTCAGACTGAATTTGAAAAGCAACAAAATTAACAAGCCTTTACCACTCACACATGGCAGAAGTTTATACTTTAATTCAATGAGCTAAGAAAAGTGTGTTGTGGGGCCCCTACGAGCCATGGTGCTTGCTTCATCATAATTAGGCATGCAGTCATTAGCCACAGCTCTGATTATGGGTCACTGAGGTCAGTTTCAATAATTCCTCAAAAACCTAACCATGCAGTCCCCCCTAACTGTGTAGTTATCTTGCTTTACTGCTGTTTGTGTGATTAGCTGGGAGGAGCTCACGGCAGCATCCTCCCAATAAAAGTGTAGATGGACCGTTCCTTAACTCTTTCTTGCTTCACATACAGATGGCTTGAGGAGGTACAGGGGAGATGCAGGTCTAATAAACAGAATAGAATATCTGCGCCAGGTGTGTTTCTCTGCATTGGTGTCCCATCACAGGCCCACCAGTGTATGTGTGATCTTTGACTCCTGCCAGTTCACAAGCAGGCGGCCAGGAAACGGTTTCAGCCTATCAACCACTGAGGAGATAAAACCTTTGTTTAAGGAATGAGGAAGCAATGAACACATTCAGCCTATCACAGGAGTAGCCCTGAGTGTTCCGAATTATAATTTCTTCATGTCATTGTACGTTATTGAGCCCAAGTAGCTCGCCTTGATCGTATAGTGGTTAGTACTCTGCGTTGTGGCCGCAGCAACCTCGGTTCGAATCCGAGTCACGGCATTGTGGTTGGCAATGTCACGGCAGTTGGGTTTTTCCTTTACAGAATTCCCAAATGTACCAGTTGTTTTTGTTAAATGTCTATTAAAAACAGATCCTTTTCAATATTTAAACGATCTAACAACAAATTATTTAAACACACATGATTATAAGATGTAGGCATACTGTACTTACTGACATAAATTATCGTTCTTGAACATATTTGCGGTAAGGGGAGCGGAGCTCTCCCCCAGGCCAATCAGAATGCAGATGAATGCAGTTGCAGTTGAGTGACCTGTGTTGTGGCTGTCTACAGGGAATGCACATATGTAGCTGTCTCGCAGCCCAATCCAGACGTCAATCGAAGACAGGTTTCAATGCAAATAGAGCAGTAAGTGCAGAGAAATGCTCACTCTCTAAAAATGGCATTTATACAATAGTAAGATTAAATCCAACCTCACCAGTAGATAGGATTTATCAATAAATAAATAAAGCTTCTCCTCTCTGATATGGAATTACCCCCCAAAAAGTATAAGGGAATACCCAATGCTAACCTATGAGAGGGGCAGACCTCACAGTAGTGAAAAATGTAATAGACTGTTTGATACTACTAGGACATACAAACTACCACAGTACATGTCTTACCTTTTACTTACATAGCATGATGCCCCTTGGACTACCTAGGGCCTACCTTAGGGGTTACTGATATGTAATAAAATTGGAGTTTAAGGCTTGGCAAGTAGTTTTAAATGCCAAGTCGAAGTGGCAGTACACTGCAGCACAGGCACTGCAGTACCAGGCTTGAGACAGGTTTGAAATGCTATTTCTTTGGGCTGCACAATCAGTCCCTGGGTATATGGTATACCACTTTACAAGGGGCTTTCAAGTAAATTAAATCTGTCAGTCAGGTATACTCCAATTATACACATGATTAGGGAAGAAGCACGTGCACTTCAGCACTGATTAGTAGCGATAAAGTGATCAGAGTCCTAAGGCCAACAAAAAGATACAGCAAAATGCGGAGGTGAAAAGCAATAAGGTGGGGTTGGGACCACCTTAAGAATGCAAGGTCTAACAAAAACGAACTAAGGATAACATGAGTAAAACATCAGGTTTCTCTACAGCATTTGGTGAGACAAGTGGGCCTTCTTTTATCTTCCATAAATGCAATCTTTCCCGGACCCCTTTATTATATAGCTCTTCAAGGAAAAAATATAAAGCACTTACAAAGGAGCCTCAAATACTCAAAGATGGTAGACTTCTTTAATATGGGACATATACTAAAAGCAGCACGAAAACAGAGTGCAATAGGGTCCAAAAAACGTGAGTGACCCATGAGAGTATGCATGCAAGCCTATGGTATTCCAAACTAGAGATATACGCATGCAATTTTTGTTTTTAGGAGAGAATGTGCCTGCTGAAAAAAACCTTATTTTTAAAAAGTGCATTGCAGAATATCAGGAATTTGCTGTGGGACACCTTGAAAACTTGCATACAGATTATGTGCACACACCTTGCAGTCAGTTGTTGTGGCCGAGTGGTTAAGGCGATGGACTAGAAATCCATTGGGGTCTCCCCGCGCGGGTTCGAATCCTGCCGACAACGAGAATCTTTTTAACATCGGCTACAATTTCAGAAGTTAACCTTTAGTATTTCTTCCATGTCAGTTTTATAAATAGGTGGCGTATTTTGGTGTCACTATTGCCATAGCACATATTTATTATCGCTCCCCCTTTCATATCTTTGCTATAACTCTCGTCCTTCATTAGCGCTGGTGCAAACGCTTCAAATTATTATACCCTGGCTCTCTCGGTCATACCTGTGCATGCACTTGAAACTTACTTTACCAATAAAAGAAGCAAATAGAGAAATAAAATAAAAGTGCTAGCTGGATTAGGCAAACACACTTCATAAAACTGCATTTTCTTTTCTATTCTCCACCGTGTTACAAGCTTAACTGCTGCCTGTGTAATTTCTCTTAACCTGCTGTTCCTGGAAGAGAATTTCATCTACAAGCTCTTTCTGTGTTTTTTCCTAGTCTTTTCTTTCCCTTTTCTTAGATTTGTAACTGTTCCTTTACGTGCTCTATTTAGGCGCCATTAATCTCATTTGAGCTCCTTGTACCTGCTGCTGTTTTCTCCACACCTCATACTGTCTTTTCCCTCTTTCTCTCTTTCTCTGCGGTTGGTGGCTACTTTCCAAAGTGTCTGATGCCCCAATGTTCCTTCGTCTTGTTGTCAGACGTGAATTTGAAAAGCAACAAAATTAACAAGCCTTTACCACTCACACATGGCAGAAGTTTATACTTTAATTCAATGAGCTAAGAAAAGTGTGTTGTGGGGCCCCTACGAGCCATGGTGCTTGCTTCATCATAATTAGGCATGCAGTCATTAGCCACAGCTCTGATTATGGGTCACTGAGGTCAGTTTCAATAATTCCTCAAAAACCTAACCATGCAGTCCCCCCTAACTGTGTAGTTATCTTGCTTTACTGCTGTTTGTGTGATTAGCTGGGAGGAGCTCACGGCAGCATCCTCCCAATAAAAGTGTAGATGGACCGTTCCTTAACTCTTTCTTGCTTCACATACAGATGGCTTGAGGAGGTACAGGGGAGATGCAGGTCTAATAAACAGAATAGAATATCTGCGCCAGGTGTGTTTCTCTGCATTGGTGTCCCATCACAGGCCCACCAGTGTATGTGTGATCTTTGACTCCTGCCAGTTCACAAGCAGGCGGCCAGGAAACGGTTTCAGCCTATCAACCACTGAGGAGATAAAGCCTTTGTATAAGGAATGAGGAAGCAATGAACACATTCAGCCTATCACAGGAGTAGCCCTGAGTGTTCCGAATTATAATTTCTTCATGTCACTGTACGTTATGGAGCCCAAGTAGCTCGCTGTGATCGTATAGTGGTTAGTACTCTGCGTTGTGGCCGCAGCAACCTCGGTTCGAATCCGAGTCACAGCATTGTGGTTGGCAATGTCACGGCAGTTGGGTTTTTCCTTTACAGAATTCCCAAATGTACCAGTTGTTTTTGTAAAATGTCTATTAAAAACAGATCCTTTTCAATATTTAAACGATCTAACAACAAATTATTTAAACACACATGATTATAAGATGTAGGTATACTGTACTTACTGACATAAATTATCGTTCTTGAACATATTTGCGGTAAGGGGAGCGGAGCTCTCCCCCAGGCCAATCAGAATGCAGATGAATGCAGTTGCAGTTGAGTGACCTGTGTTGTGGCTGTCTACAGGGAATGCACATATGGAGCTGTCTCGCAGCCCAATCCAGACGTCAATCGAAGACAGGTTTCAATGCAAATAGAGCAGTAAGTGCAGAGAAATGCTCACTCTCTAAAAATGGCATTTATACAATAGTAAGATTAAATCCAACCTCACCAGTAGATAGGATTTATCAATAAATAAATAAACTTCTCCTCTCTGATATGGAATTACCCCCCAAAAAGTATAAGGGAATACCCAATGCTAACCTATGAGAGGGGCAGACCTCACAGTAGTGAAAAATGTAATAGACTGTTTGATACTACTAGGACATACAAACTACCACAGTACATGTCTTACCTTTTACTTACATAGCATGATGCCCCTAGGACTACCTAGGGCCTACCTTAGGGGTTACTGATATGTAATAAAATTGGAGTTTAAGGCTTGGCAAGTAGTTTTAAATGCCAAGTCGAAGTGGCAGTACACTGCAGCACAGGCACTGCAGTAGCAGGCTTGAGACAGGTTTGAAATGCTATTTCTTTGGGCGGCACAATCAGTCCCTGGGTATATGGTATACCACTTTACAAGGGGCTTTCAAGTAAATTAAATCTGTCAGTCAGGTATACTCCAATTATACACATGATTAGGGAAGAAGCACGTGCACTTCAGCACTGATTAGTAGCGATAAAGTGATCAGAGTCCTAAAGCCAACAAAAAGATACAGCAAAATGCGGAGGTGAAAAGCAATAAGGTGGGGTTGGGACCACCTTAAGAATGCAAGGTCTAACAAAAACGAACTAAGGATAACATGAGTAAAACATCAGGTTTCTCTACAGCATTTGGTGAGACAAGTGGGCCTTCTTTTATCTTCCATAAATGCAATCCTTCCCGGACCCCTTTATTATATAGCTCTTCAAGGAAAAAATATAAAGCACTTACAAAGGAGCCTCAAATACTCAAAGATGGTAGACTTCT
The DNA here is from genome assembly GCF_964263255.1 of Lissotriton vulgaris. Lineage (NCBI taxonomy): Eukaryota > Metazoa > Chordata > Amphibia > Caudata > Salamandridae > Lissotriton > Lissotriton vulgaris. The sequence continues at coordinate 1,371,369,850 of NC_141685.1, read as the reverse complement.
TTAATATGGGACATATACTAAAAGCAGCACGAAAACAGAGTGCAATAGGGTCCAAAAAACTTGAGTGACCCATGAGAGTATGCATGCAAGCCTATGGTATTCCAAACTAGAGATATACGCATGCAATTTTTGTTTTTAGGAGAGAATGTGCCTGCTGAAAAAAACCTTATTTTTAAAAAGTGCATTGCAGAATATCAGGAATTTGCTGTGGGACACCTTGAAAACTTGCATACAGATTATGTGCACACACCTTACAGTCAGTTGTTGTGGCCGAGTGGTTAAGGCGATGGACTAGAAATCCATTGGGGTCTCCCCGCGCAGGTTCGAATCCTGCCGACAACGAGAATCTTTTTAACATCGGCTACAATTTCAGAAGTTAACCTTCAGTATTTCTTCCATGTCAGTTTTATAAATAGGTGGCTTAATTTGGTGTCACTATTGCCATATCACATATTTATTATCGCTCCCCCTTTCATATCTTTGCTATAACTCTCGTCCTTCATTAGCGCTGGTGCAAACGCTTCAAATTATTATACCCTGGCTCTCTCGGTCATACCTGTGCATGCACTTGAAACTTACTTTACCAATAAAAGAAGCAAATAGAGAAATAAAATAAAAGTGCTAGCTGGATTAGGCAAACACACTTCATAAAACTGCATTTTCTTTTCTATTCTCCCCCGTGTTACAAGCTTAACTGCTCCCTGTGTAATTTCTCTTAACCTGTTGTTCCTGGAAGAGAATTTCATCTACAAGCTCTTTCTGTGTTTTTTCCTAGTCTTTTCTTTCCCTTTTCTTAGATTTGTAACTGTTCCTTTACGTGCTCTATTTAGGCGCCATTAATCTCATTTGAGCTCCTTGTACCTGCTGCTGTTTTCTCCACACCTCATACTGTCTTTTCCCTCTTTCTCTCTTTCTCTGCGGTTGGTGGCTACTTTCCAAAGCGTCTGATGCCCCAATGTTCCTTCGTCTTGTTGTCAGACGTGAATTTGAAAAGCAACAAAATTAACAAGCCTTTGCCACTCACACATGGCAGAAGTTTATATTTTAATTCAATGAGCTAAGAAAAGTGTGTTGTGGGGCCCCTACAAGCCATGGTGCTTGCTTCATCATAATTAGGCATGCAGTCATTAGCCACAGTTCTGATTATGGGTCACTGAGGTCAGTTTCAATAATTCCTCAAAAACCTAACCATGCAGTCCCCCCTAACTGTGTAGTTATCTTGCTTTACTGCTGTTTGTGTGATTAGCTGGGAGGAGCTCATGGCAGCATCCTCCCAATAAAAGTGTAGATGGACCGTTCCTTAACTCTTTCTTGCTTCACATACAGATGGCTTGAGGAGGTACAGGGGAGATGCAGGTCTAATAAACAGAATAGAATATCTGCGCCAGGTGTGTTTCTCTGCATTGGTGTCCCATCACAGGCCCACCAGTGTATGTGTGATCTTTGACTCCTGCCAGTTCACAAGCAGGCGGCCAGGAAACGGTTTCAGCCTATCAACCACTGAGGAGATAAAGCCTTTGTATAAGGAATGAGGAAGCAATGAACACATTCAGCCTATCACAGGATATAGCCCTGAGTGTTCCGAATTATAATTTCTTCATGTCACTGTACGTTATTGAGCCCAAGTAGCTCGCCGTGATCGTATAGTGGTTAGTACTCTGCGTTGTGGCCGCAGCAACCTCGGTTCGAATCCGAATCACGGCATTGTGGTTGGCAATGTCACGGCAGTTGGGTTTTTCCTTTACAGAATTCCCAAATGTACCAGTTGTTTTTGTAAAATGTCTATTAAAAACAGATCCTTTTCAATATTTAAACGATCTAACAACAAATTATTTAAACACACATGATTATAAGATGTAGGTATACTGTACTTACTGACATAAATTATCGTTCTTGAACATATTGGCGGTAAGGGGAGCGGAGCTCTCCCCCAGGCCAATCAGAATGCAGATGAATGCAGTTGCAGTTGAGTGACCTGTGTTGTGGCTGTCTACAGGGAATGCACATATGTAGCTGTCTCGCAGCCCAATCCAGACGTCAATCGAAGACAGGTTTCAATGCAAATAGAGCAGTAAGTGCAGAGAAATGCTCACTCTCTAAAAATGGCATTTATACAATAGTAAGATTAAATCCAACCTCACCAGTAGATAGGATTTATCAATAAATAAATAAAGCTTCTCCTCTCTGATATGGAATTACCCCCCAAAAAGTATAAGGGAATACCCAATGCTAACCTATGAGAGGGGCAGACCTCACAGTAGTGAAAAATGTAATAGACTGTTTGATACTACTAGGACATACAAACTACCACAGTACATGTGTAGGAGAGTAGGGTCTGCTATCCTATGGTCACCCCAATTTTTGCTTTTTGCTTCACTGGTTTTCGACTTACTGAGGCTGTGGGCCTGCTAATCAGACCCCCAGCCTGCTGTTCTCTCTCTAAATTTATAATACATGTGCTATAGGTACATACCACAATTGGAAATGGACTCCTTGTCAGCCCCTGTACCATGCACTATAGGTGCCCAGGGCATAGGTGCCACCAAGGCCTACCAGGGGCTGAAGCATAGCTTTTGCCACCCCTGGCTGGTTCTTAAATTGACACAACTGGCTGATCACTCAGCTGGGGCAAGTGGGTGTAATCACCCCTTGCTTAGATATAGTATACCTATATCTAAACCTATATCTGGACACATATATAGCCTGTAAGCCACTCCTATGGAAGGCCTCATCAATCCTGGAGGCAGAGTGCGTGGTTTTATGTGAGATGGTGCTCTGGCGTGAGCTGAGCCTGTCTGCAGCTGTCGGGAACAACTCCCTAAGCTGATCCGGGATAATGCCATACCATATACTCTTAAGCGCATTATAATCCTCGCGGTTATATAGCAACTTTGGTTTGGCTTTATCAAAACATGTCGTGTAAGGTGTCATACGAATTGGAATACTACCCCCTCGCCAGTTCTGGCGACGGGGGTAGCATTCCACCCTTCTAGAGGGAGAAGACATGTTACTTTACTGAAACGCGGTTGATTTAAAATGAGCCTCAGATCCACAAAATGGATGCCCCTGCCACAGACACGGGTCTGACCTCCTGCTGCTGACCGAAACCCGGCAGAAGAGGCCTGGACAAAGAGTTTCCTGTCACAGGGCGGTGTCAAACCACCCCAGACAGGAGATAGTGGATTGGAGTAGGGAGGTTTCAATGAAACCAGACACTGCCTGGGGAGCACAAGGCTGCCCCTTGCAGGATCCGGCCAAACCGGTTCTGGGGCCTCCCAGCCCCTGTCCCAGCGCGGCCAGGATCAAAGGAGAGGGGTGTAACCACCCCCTTCCTGGGTCCCACCCATAGGAGGGGACCTAGCAGGATGTCCAACCCCCGAGATTCGAATAAGAGGGGGAGCAGTCCCAACGGACCTCAGATCATCCTGAAGAAACATAAGAAACGAAATCTGGACCCTTCGACTTTCTACACGACGTGAGAAGACTGAAGAATCTCCCTTGTGGTCAAGGAGTGACCACCCTGTGCAAACAGGCACCATCCAGCCCTCGACCCTTGCTTTGTTGCAGTTCCCGCCGGAACTCGAGCGACAGAGATCGACGAGATCAAGCTTGCCTGCCTTCTACCTGCCCGATCCACAGTCCCTGCAGAGCTGAGACCCGTGGAGGCGACCGGAAGCGTGGGGCACGCCATCTTGAAAAGGCCACGAGACGCTGACCGTGCGGCCCACGAGTGACCCTCGAAGCTGTACACCGGGGTTTGAGAAGCCCCAGCCCCGAGCTCCACTTGCACCAAAGCTCACCCCTCCACACTCGACGAGTGCTGCGTGGGGCCCTTCTGCTTGTGTGCGCTCGACGCGTTGGCCCGGTCACTTGCCAGCTGGCTTGTGGCCCTGTGCCGACGAACTTTGAAATACGACTTGCTTTTCTGGTTGCTCCAGATCTGCACCAGCTCCTGTGAAAAGGAGCACCCACTCTGACCCTCCTGGTTCGAGTGATAAGCAATCTCCCGGTTCCGCGTGGATTGCTTTTGCCAAGTGCTGTTTGCTACAATCTTCAAGCCGACGGTGCTGACGGCGAGAGCCTACGTGGGACAGATCGTGACCCGCTCCTGGACGTCGCAGATGCCCCAGAGCCCACGTGACAGCGGAGAGAAGCCTATCGACAACCGCCTGATTGCGCCCGACATTGCCTGGTTCCGTCCTGGTTCCATCCTGGTCACTGCTGAGTGACCCAGACTCTGTCCCCTCTGCTTTCAGGTACTTTTCTACTTCGATCCACCCTTGGATCGCACCGGACACTTCTGCTTCACAGCGCCTGCAGCTGCAACAGCTCCAAGCACCAAGAACCTGCGTGACAGAACCCGACGCCACTTCGACCCTGTGCACCCACGGCCTGTGGGTGAGGTAACTTTGCAACGCCGGTGTCTTTACACTGGTACACACCTCTAGGGTTTGTGTCTAAAGTTTTGTGTTCCTAGGTTCAGCGGAAGTATCTTTTTATTCACTTTTATTGACTTTTACGCACCATTGACAGTGCATTGGTGCGCGCTGCACTTTCCGTGCTGCACCCGTCTCCTGTGGGCTACTCCCGACTTCTTCATTGCTTGTCCTGACTGCTCCCAGCGAATCTCTAGGCCCTAGGCCTAACCATTGTTCGTAAAGTGTTACTTATACCACTTTTTTGATATATGGTCTGAGTGGCCACCCGCCCTCATCCATAAACGTGCAACTTTATATGTGTAACAGTGCTTTTGATTTAACGCTTGTGCCCCTTTCCTCATAAAGAGTACTGGGGAGTAATTTAGAAATAAATACATATATTTTTATAATATATACTTGTGTGGTGTCCTTTCATTTGATTACAGGATTGTATGTGGTAAAACAGCTCGCTTAACACGACCTCCTAAGTTAAGCCTTTAAGGCTGCTTAGTCCATGCTACCACTAGGATAGCTTGTCTACAAGGTTGACTTACAACCTGACATCTTTGGGGTTTGTTTGGACTGATAACCAGTGGTTCCAGAATTGGAAACACTACCTATAAGGCCAACTTCTCACATTGGTGTGCAGCGGTGCGGATTTGAGCTTGCTGTTTGTTTTACCATTGCAATCTTTATCAAATTGAAAGATCACATCAAGTACCTCTAGGTACATATAAATCAAAAGCTTAGCATATTAAGTTCTACTGAACTTAGTAGTTGTAGATTAAAGGGATTAGCACACCCTGACTACAACTCACTAGCAAGGTACAGTAGGAAACCACTTAGTGTAGGTAAGTGCACCACTTACACCTCACTAGCAGTCATGTCTGATACAGAAAGAGCCTCAGGCTCTGCTCCTGTAATAGTTGATCCTATAGGGACAACATCCAGATATGACAACCTTAGCCACAAAGACCTGAGTGCCTTGTGCACAGCCAGGGGGCTAAAAAAGGGCAGAGGCCCTACCATTCCTTCCCTAGTAGCTCTCCTACAAAAGGATGACCTAGATAAGGTGAGTCAGACTCCCTTGGAAACAGAGGAAGGGATAAACTCCCCTGAGAATGAGGATCTTCAAGATGATGTAGTGGAGGAGGAAGAAGAAGAAGAAGGCTCTGATGTAGATGAGCCTGAAGATCAGGATCAGGGGGGAAACCAGGTACAGGTTGCCAGGCTTAACCAGGCCAACTTGGACCTACATGGGAATGGAGGGGGCCAGCACCACTCCAGATCTCATAACCAAATTCTCCCAGGTAATAGAAGGGAGAGATGTCTGTCAAGGGACTCTCACCTTTCTAGTGCCTCAAGAGAATCTCAAAGAGGAATGACTTCCTCCCAGAGAAAAGAGCATAGGGCCAGGATGAGGGCTGTCCAACTCCAGATAGAGAGGGAGGAGGTAGCTCTGGCTCAAGCTAAACTGACCTTAGCTCAAGCTAAACTTACCTTGGCTAGGGAACAGAAAATAAGTGGCTTAGATGCCACTGGTGGCAGCAAAGTTCCTAAAGAGAAAGACAGGGCCTATGACAATAGAAACCTGACAAAAATTGTGCCCCCCTACAAGGAAGGGGATGATATCCACAAATGGATGACTGCTCTTGAGAGGGCCTGCATGGTACAGCAGGTCCCTGAGGATCAGTGGGCAGCAATTTTATGGTACTCCTTTTCTGAGAAAGGGAGGGATAGGCTCCTCACTGTTAGACCTGAGGATGCCAAAAACTACTCTGTTCTGAAGAGTGCTCTTATTGAAGGGTTTGGCCTAACCACTGAGCAATACAGGTTGTTGTTCAGAGACACCCAAAAAGCACAGACTCAGGACTGGACTGATTTTGTAGATTGTGCCACTAAGGCTCTGGAGGGTTGGCTGCAGGGAAGTAAAGTTTCAGACTATACAGGATTGTACAATCTTATGATGAGAGAACAGATCCTTAATAACTGTCAGAACCAGCTGTTGCATCAATACCTTGTTGACTCTGATTTGACCTCTCCCCAAGAATTGGGAAAGAAGGCAGACAAATGGGTCAGAACAAGGATTAAGCAGAAAAACCAGAACCAAGGTGACCAGAAGAAAACAGACCAGAAGGGTGGGAATCAGAAAGATAAAGAAAAGGACCAGAAGTCTTCAGGCCCCCAAACTAGCAATAAGGAGGGGGGTTCCCAAAATGGAAACAAGAAAAAGAAGAATGATGGCCCAAAGAAACCTTGGTGTAATACCTGCAAATCAGTTTCACACTGGGGCAGTGAATGCACTAAGAAAAATCCAGTCCCCACCACTGCAGCTCCTAAAGCAACTGCACCCCCTAGTACAGTCAGCAGTGGTGGTACACAGCCAAAGGGTTTAGTAGGGTTGACCCTGGGTACTGAGGTGGAATCTGGCCTAGTCAGAATCCCCACACAGGCAGTTCTCCTATATGATGTGGACATATCTTTGCCCACTGCAGTAAGCCCCAGTAACCTGGGCAAATATAGGCAGACTCCCTTAATTAATGAGAAACTGGCTCAGGCCTACAGGGACACTTGTGCCAGTGTCACAATGGTGGCACCTGGCTTTGTGGACCCTGGACAAATTGTACTAGGTGAAAGTTACCTAGTGACCAATGCAAGCAACTCCACTACTTCCCATAGTGTGGCTGTTGTGAACTTCTCCTGGGGAGGGGTAGATGGCCTAAAGAAAGTTGTTGTGAGTGCAGACCTCCCAGTAGACTGTCTGTTAGGCAATGATCTTGAAAGCTCAGTTTGGTCAGAAGTGGAGTACAGGACTCATGCAGAAATGCTAGGGATTTCAGCTCATGTCCTTGCAGTGACAAGGTCTCAGGCTAAGAAGTGCCTTCCTGAACCAGTGGTGGATCTTGAAACAATAGACCAACCACAACCCAAGAGGAGGAGCAAGAGGGTTAAGGCTGTGCCTTCCCACTTGCCCCAGGTTGAGGATCAGGTTTCACAGGAAACTGATTCTGCAGTCCAAGAGGAGACTGTCTCAGAGGAGCTTGAACCTGATCAGGTTGAGTTTCTGGGGACAGGGGGACCCTCAAGGGCAGACCTGGGGCAGGCCCAATTAGATTGCCCTTCACTTGAACCCCTCAGACAGCAAGCTGCTGCTGAGGCTGCAGGGAATGCTCAAGGTACCCATAAAGTGTATTGGGATGAAGGACTCCTTTATTCAGAGGCTAGAGACCCCAAGCCTGGCACAACCAGGAGGTTGGTTATACCTTTGAAGTTTAGGGGCTTCCTTCTTACCTTGGCCCATGATATTCCCCTTGCAGGACACTTAGGCCAGAATAAGACTTGGGACAGGCTTGTTCCACACTTTCACTGGCCTCACATGTCAGAAAATGTCAAGGAGTTTTGTCGCTCCTGTGTCACTTGCCAAGCCAGTGGTAAGTCAGGTGGCACAACAAAGGCCCCCCTGATACCACTACCTGTGGTGGGGGTACCCTTTGAAAGAGTTGGAATAGACATTGTGGGTCCCATGGATCCTCAAACAGCATCTGGGCACAGATTTATACTGGTGGTAGTGGATCATGCCACCAGGTACCCAGAAGCAATTCCCCTGAGGACCACCACAGCTCCTGTGGTGGCAAAAGCCCTCATTGCAGTTTTCTCAAGAGTGGGCTTTCCAAAGGAGGTTCTTTCAGACAGAGGTACCAACTTCATGTCTGGATACTTAAAAGCAATGTGGAAAGAGTGTGGAGTAAACTATAAGTTTACCACACCCTACCATCCACAGTGCAATGGGCTTGTGGAAAGGTTCAACAAGACCCTAAAGGGAATGATAAAAGGTTTACCAGAGAAGCTTAGGCGGAAATGGGACATCCTTTTACCCTGCTTGCTCTTTGCTTACAGAGAGGTCCCACAGAAGGGGGTTGGCTACAGCCCTTTTGAACTTTTGTTTGGCCACCCTGTAAGAGGTCCATTGAGTTTGGTGAAGGAAGGATGGGAGTTACCTCTCAAAAAGCCTAAACTAGACATTGTGGATTATGTACTTGGTCTCCGCTCCAGGATGGCTGAATACATGGAGAGAGCATCCAAAAACCTTGAGGCCAGTCAGGAATTACAGAAAGCCTGGCATGACCAAAAGGCTGTTCTGGTTGAGTACCAGCCAGGGCAGAAGGTGTGGGTGTTGGACCCAGTGGGGCCAGCAGCTCTCCAGGACCAATGGACTGGACCCTACCCTATCATTGAAAAGAAGGGAGAAGTCACCTACTTGGTTGACTTTGGCACCCCTAGGAGCCCCCACAGGGTGCTCCATGTCAATCGTTTGAAAGCATTTGTTGACAGGGAGGACATGAGTCTCCTCATGGCCACAGATGGGGAACAGGAGGAAGAGAGTGACCCTCTCCCAGACCTGCTTTCCCAGAACCCTGATGATGGTTCAGTTGATGGAGTAGCCTTGGCAGGCAGCCTCACTGAGCAGCAACAGGTGGACTGCAGACAGGTGTTGCAGGCCCACAGACACTTGTTTTCACTCACACCCAGTCAGACTAACTGGTGCACCCATGAGGTGGATACTGGTGACAATCTGCCTGTGAAGAATAAGATCTACAGGCAACCTGACCATGTCAGGGATTGTATAAAGGCTGAGGTGCAAAAGATGTTGGAGCTTGGAGTGATTGAGCCATCAGAGAGCCCATGGGCTAGCCCAGTGGTCCTTGTGCCAAAACCTCATACCAAAGATGGGAAGAGAGAAATGAGGTTTTGTGTGGACTACAGAGGTCTCAATGCTGTCACTAGGACAGATGCTCATCCCATTCCAAGAGCAGATGAGCTCATTGATAAATTGGCTTCTGCCAAGTTTCTGAGCACATTTGATTTGACAGCTGGCTACTGGCAAATCAGACTAGCTGAAGAGTCAAAAGCCAAAACAGCATTCTCTACCCCTAGTGGACATTATCAGTTTGTGGTAATGCCCTTTGGTTTGAAGAATGCACCTGCCACTTTCCAAAGGTTGGTGAACCAAGTCCTTGCTGGGCTGGATGACTTTTGTGCAGCATATCTAGATGATATTGCTGTCTTTAGCTCCACCTGGGAGGATCACCTGATCCACCTGAAGAAGGTTCTGGAGGCCCTGCAAAAGGCAGGCCTGACTATCAAGGCTACTAAGTGCCAGATAGGGCAGAGCAAGGTTGTGTACTTGGGCCACCTAGTAGGTGGGGGTCAAGTTCAACCACTGGAGAGCAAGATCCAGACCATACAGGACTGGACTCCTCCAACTACCCAGACACAAGTCAGAGCCTTCTTGGGCCTGACTGGGTATTACAGAAAATTTGTAAAGAACTATGGGTCCATTGTGACACCATTGAATGACTTGACATCCAAGAAGATGCCCAAAAAGGTTCAGTGGACAGTTAGCTGTCAAAAGGCATTTGATGACCTGAAGAAGGCCATGTGCTCTGCACCTATCCTGAAGAGTCCTGACTACTCCAAACAGTTCATTGTACAGACAGATGCTTCTGAGTTGGGGGTGGGAGCTGTGCTTTCACAACTTAATCAAGATGGTCAAGACCAGCCCATTGCTTTTATTAGCAGAAGGCTGACCCCCAGGGAGAAACGTTGGTCAGCTATTGAGAGGGAGGCCTTTGCTGTGGTTTGGGCCCTGAAGAAGTTGAGGCCATACTTGTTTGGTACTCACTTCCTAATTCAGACAGACCATAAGCCCCTCTTGTGGCTAAATCAGATGAAGGGTGAAAATCCCAAACTGCTCAGGTGGTCCATTTCCCTACAGGGGATGGACTTTACAGTGGAGCACCGCCCAGGGACTGACCATGGTAATGCAGATGGTCTCTCCCGGTACTTCCACTTAGAACATGAAGACTTATCTGGTCAAGGTTAAGTTTAATGTCCCTGCGTTTGGGGGGGGGTTATGTAGGAGAGTAGGGTCTGCTATCCTATGGTCACCCCAATTTTTGCTTTTTGCTTCACTGGTTTTCGACTTACTGAGGCTGTGGGCCTGCTAATCAGACCCCCAGCCTGCTGTTCTCTCTCTAAATTTATAATACATGTGCTATAGGTACATACCACAATTGGAAATGGACTCCTTGTCAGCCCCTGTACCATGCACTATAGGTGCCCAGGGCATAGGTGCCACCAAGGCCTACCAGGGGCTGAAGCATAGCTTTTGCCACCCCTGGCTGGTTCTTAAATTGACACAACTGGCTGATCACTCAGCTGGGGCAAGTGGGTGTAATCACCCCTTGCTTAGATATAGTATACCTATATCTAAACCTATATCTGGACACATATATAGCCTGTAAGCCACTCCTATGGAAGGCCTCATCAATCCTGGAGGCAGAGTGCGTGGTTTTATGTGAGATGGTGCTCTGGCGTGAGCTGAGCCTGTCTGCAGCTGTCGGGAACAACTCCCTAAGCTGATCCGGGATAATGCCATACCATATACTCTTAAGCACATTATAATCCTTGCGGTTATATAGCAACTTTGGTTTGGCTTTATCAAAACATGTCGTGTAAGGTGTCATACGAATTGGAATACTACCCCCTCGCCAGTTCTGGCGACGGGGGTAGCATTCCACCCTTCTAGAGGGAGAAGACATGTTACTTTACTGAAACGCGGTTGATTTAAAATGAGCCTCAGATCCACAAAATGGATGCCCCTGCCACAGACACGGGTCTGACCTCCTGCTGCTGACCGAAACCCGGCAGAGGAGGCCTGGACAAAGAGTTTCCTGTCACAGGGCGGTGTCAAACCACCCCAGACAGGAGATAGTGGATTGGAGTAGGGAGGTTTCAATGAAACCAGACACTGCCTGGGGAGCACAAGGCTGCCCCTTGCAGGATCCGGCCAAACCGGTTCTGGGGCCTCCCAGCCCCTGTCCCAGCGCGGCCAGGATCAAAGGAGAGGGGTGTAACCACCCCCTTCCTGGGTCCCACCCATAGGAGGGGACCTAGCAGGATGTCCAACCCCCGAGATTCGAATAAGAGGGGGAGCAGTCCCAACGGACCTCAGATCATCCTGAAGAAACATAAGAAACGAAATCTGGACCCTTCGACTTTCTACACGACGTGAGAAGACTGAAGAATCTCCCTTGTGGTCAAGGAGTGACCACCCTGTGCAAACAGGCACCATCCAGCCCTCGACCCTTGCTTTGTTGCAGTTCCCGCCGGAACTCGAGCGACAGAGATCGACGAGATCAAGCTTGCCTGCCTTCTACCTGCCCGATCCACAGTCCCTGCAGAGCTGAGACCCGTGGAGGCGACCGGAAGCGTGGGGCACGCCATCTTGAAAAGGCCACGAGACGCTGACCGTGCGGCCCACGAGTGACCCTCGAAGCTGTACACCGGGGTTTGAGAAGCCCCAGCCCCGAGCTCCACTTGCACCAAAGCTCACCCCTCCACACTCGACGAGTGCTGCGTGGGGCCCTTCTGCTTGTGTGCGCTCGACGCGTTGGCCCGGTCACTTGCCAGCTGGCTTGTGGCCCCTGTGCCGACGAACTTTGAAATACGACTTGCTTTTCTGGTTGCTCCAGATCTGCACCAGCTCCTGTGAAAAGGAGCACCCACTCTGACCCTCCTGGTTCGAGTGATAAGCAATCTCCCGGTTCCGCGTGGATTGCTTTTGCCAAGTGCTGTTTGCTACAATCTTCAAGCCGACGGTGCTGACGGCGAGAGCCTACGTGGGACAGATCGTGACCCGCTCCTGGACGTCGCAGATGCCCCAGAGCCCACGTGACAGCGGAGAGAAGCCTATCGACAACCGCCTGATTGCGCCCGACATTGCCTGGTTCCGTCCTGGTTCCATCCTGGTCACTGCTGAGTGACCCAGACTCTGTCCCCTCTGCTTTCAGGTACTTTTCTACTTCGATCCACCCTTGGATCGCACCGGACACTTCTGCTTCACAGCGCCTGCAGCTGCAACAGCTCCAAGCACCAAGAACCTGCGTGACAGAACCCGACGCCACTTCGACCCTGTGCACCCACGGCCTGTGGGTGAGGTAACTTTGCAACGCCGGTGTCTTTACACTGGTACACACCTCTAGGGTTTGTGTCTAAAGTTTTGTGTTCCTAGGTTCAGCGGAAGTATCTTTTTATTCACTTTTATTGACTTTTACGCACCATTGACAGTGCATTGGTGCGCGCTGCACTTTCCGTGCTGCACCCGTCTCCTGTGGGCTACTCCCGACTTCTTCATTGCTTGTCCTGACTGCTCCCAGCGAATCTCTAGGCCCTAGGCCTAACCATTGTTCGTAAAGTGTTACTTATACCACTTTTTTGATATATGGTCTGAGTGGCCACCCGCCCTCATCCATAAACGTGCAACTTTATATGTGTAACAGTGCTTTTGATTTAACGCTTGTGCCCCTTTCCTCATAAAGAGTACTGGGGAGTAATTTAGAAATAAATACATATATTTTTATAATATATACTTGTGTGGTGTCCTTTCATTTGATTACAGGATTGTATGTGGTAAAACAGCTCGCTTAACACGACCTCCTAAGTTAAGCCTTTAAGGCTGCTTAGTCCATGCTACCACTAGGATAGCTTGTCTACAAGGTTGACTTACAACCTGACATCTTTGGGGTTTGTTTGGACTGATAACCAGTGGTTCCAGAATTGGAAACACTACCTATCAGGCCAACTTCTCACAACATGTCTTACCTTTTACTTACATAGCATGATGCCCCTAGGACTACCTAGGGCCTACCTTAGGGGTTACTGATATGTAATAAAATTGGAGTTTAAGGCTTGGCAAGTAGTTTTAAATGCCAAGTCGAAGTGGCAGTACACTGCAGCACAGGCACTGCAGTAGCAGGCTTGAGACAGGTTTGAAATGCTATTTCTTTGGGCGGCAAAATCAGTCCCTGGGTATATGGTATACCACTTTACAAGGGGCTTTCAAGTAAATTAAATCTGTCAGTCAGGTATACTCCAATTATACACATGATTAGGGAAGAAGCACGTGCACTTCAGCACTGATTAGTAGCGATAAAGTGATCAGAGTCCTAAAGCCAACAAAAAGATACAGCAAAATGCGGAGGTGAAAAGCAATAAGGTGGGGTTGGGACCACCTTAAGAATGCAAGGTCTAACAAAAACGAACTAAGGATAACATGAGTAAAACATCAGGTTTCTCTACAGCATTTGGTGAGACAAGTGGGCCTTCTTTTATCTTCCATAAATGCAATCCTTCCCGGACCCCTTTATTATATAGCTCTTCAAGGAAAAAATATAAAGCACTTACAAAGGAGCCTCAAATACTCAAAGATGGTAGACTTCTTTAACCCCTTCGCTGCTAGGCCTTTTCCCCTCCTGTACTGAGCCCTTTTTTGGCTATTTGGGGTAGTGCGCGCTTAGGCCCCTGTAACTTTTTGACCACATAAGCTATCCACGCCAAATTTGCGTCCTTTTCTTCCAACATCATGTGGATTCTAAAGGCGCCCAGGGTTTGTGGATTACCTTGGAGGGGTCCCAGAAATTAACCAAAATATAGTGATTTTTTTGTTTTTTTCAGAAAAATGGGAAAAACGGGCTGCAAATGAAAGCCTCTGGGTTTTTCCCTGAAAATGTTATCAAAAAAGAGTTTGTGGGGCTGAAATCTCCATTTTCTCAGCTTTTAGGAAATGACAGTCTTTTGTCAGAGAACCGACATTTTTCACACAGTTTTGGCATTTTTCTGGGACATAGCCTATTTTTGCTATTTTTAGAGCTTTCCACCTCCTTCCAGTTAATGGTAGAAATGAGTTTGAAAGCAATAATGGATCCTAGAAAGCTGTACATTTTCAAAAAGTAGACAAAATTCTGAATTCAGAAAGGGGTCATTTGTCTAAATCCATGAAGGTTTCTTTATAGAAACTAACAGTTAAATATTGGAATAATTGAAAATTTGTTGAAAAAAACAGCCTTTTGTCTCAACGTTTTCACCTATAACTTTTTCTAGTTTTGACAGCTCTTAGAAAGCAATATACCCTTACATCCGTTAGACCTTCCTGGTTGTGGGGATATATAGGACTTGTAGTTTCACCAAGAACCCGACAAACTCAGATCCAAAAACTGAGCAGCAACTTGCAATGGTATTTTTTCATTTACTGGGTATAGAGCACTTTGTCTTGGAAAATGTCTACATGGAAAAATCTGTATGAAAGACACCTATGTATTTCTGAATTGGGTACAAAATATAGAGTTCAGAAACAGTATATTATTGCTAATTTTCAAAATTGGGAATACTCATACTAGCATGAGAATTATTGGTCATTTTTCAAAAATTTTTTTTTTTTACACAATGTCTTTCATTGAAAGGGAGAAATGCGCAAAAGCTCAATTGGTAATAACAGTTGATTTACAAATCTGAATTACCCCAAGTCTCCCGATAAAAACGGTACCTCACTTGTGTGGGTCGCCCTTGTGCCGGCGACAGGAAACGGCGCAAAATGCAAAGTGGTGACACCTAAATTTTGCAGTTACAAATTGACCCTTTTTTAGCAAAGTGCCTACCTGTAGTTATTGCACCCTAGCTCTGCCGGCACCTAGGGAAACCTAGCAAACCTATACATTTTTGAAAAGTAGACACCCAGGGGAATTCAGGATGGGGTGACTTGACTGCCTACCACCAGGTCTTGTTACCCAGAATCCCTTGCACACCTACGAATTTGTCAAAAAAAACACATTTTCCTCACATTTCTGTGGAGGAAAGTTCTGGAATCTGCTTGGATCAACAAATTTCCACCCACCCAGTGTTCCCCAAGGTCTCCCGAAAACAATGGTACCTCACTTGCGTGGGTAGGCATAGTGGCTGCGACACGAAACAGCACAAAACGCAACGTGGTCGCACCTCAATTTCCCAGTGAAATCTTGCGCTCTTTGGACAAAGAGACTACCTTTAGTTTTTGAGCCCTAGCTCTGCCAGCACCTAGGGAAACCTAGCAAACCTATACATTTTTGAAAAGTAGACACCCAGGGGAATTCAGGATGGGGTGACTCGTCTGCCTACCCCCAGGTTTTGTTACCCAGAATACCTTGCAAAGCTAGGATTTTGACAAAATAAACACATTTTCCTCACATTTCAGTGGTGGAAAGTTCTGGAATCTGCGTGGATCTAGAAATTTCCACCCACCCAGCGTTCCCCCAGGTCTCCCGAAAAAAATGGTACCTCACTTGCGTGGGTAGGCATAGTGGCCGCGACATGAAACAGCACAAAAAACAACATGGTCGCACCTCAATTTCCCAGTAAAATTTTGCACTTTTTGGACAAAAAGACTACCTTTTGTTTTTGAACCCTAGCTCTGCCGGCACCTAGGGAAACCTAGCAAACCTATACATTTTTGAAAAGTATACACCCAGGGGAATTTAGGATGGGGTCACTCGACTGCCTACCCCCAGGTTCTCTTACCCAGAATCCCTTGCAAAGCTAAGAAATTGGGAAAATAAACGCATTTTCCTCACATTTCTGTGGTGGAAAGTACCGGAATCTGCGTGGATCAACAAATTTCTACCCACCCAGCGTTCCCCCAGGTCTCCCGAGAAAAATGGTATCTCATTTGCCTGGGTAGGCATAGTGGCTGCGACAGTAAACAGTGCAAAACGCAACGTGGTCACAACTCAATTTTTCAGTGAAACTGTGCACGTTTTGGGCAAAGAGACTACCTTTTGTTTTTGAACCCTAGCTCTGTAGGCACCTAGGGAAACCTAGCAAACCTATACATTTTTGAAAAGTAGACACCCAGGGGAATTCAGGATGGGGTCACTCGACTGCCTACCCCAGGTTCTCTTACCCAGAATCCCTTGCAAAGCTAAGAAATTGAAAAGAAAACCGCATTTTCCTCACATTTCTGTGGAGGAAAGTTCCGGAATCTGCGTGGATCAACAAATTTCCACCCACCCAGCGTTCCCCCAGGTCTCCCGAGAAAAATGGTATCTCATTTGCCTGGGTAGACATAGTGGCTGCGACAGGAAACAGTGCAAAACGCAACGTGGTCACAACTCAATTTTTCAGTGAAATTGTGCACGTTTTGGGCAAAGAGACTACCTTTTGTTTTTGAACCCTAGCTCTGCCGGCACCTAGGGAAACCTAGCAAACCTATACATTTTTGAAAAGTAGACACCCAGGGGAATTCAGGATGGGGTCACTCGACTGCCTACCCCCAGGTTCTCTTACCCAGAATCCCTTGCAAAGCTAAGAAATTGGAAAAAAACACGCATTTTCCTCACATTTCTGTGGTGGAAAGTTCCGGAATCTGCGTGGATCAACAAATTTCCACGCACCCAGTGTTCCCCCAGGTCTCCCGAGAAAAATGGTATCTCATTTGCCTGGGTAGGCATAGTGGCTGCGACAGGAAACAGTGCAAAACGCAATGTGGTCACAACTCAATTTTTCAGTGAAATTGTGCACGTTTTGGGCAAAGAGACTACCTTTTGTTTTTGAACCCTAGCTCTGCCGGCACCTAGGGAAACCTAGCAAACCTATACATTTTTGAAAA
Source organism: Lissotriton vulgaris (assembly GCF_964263255.1). Lineage (NCBI taxonomy): Eukaryota > Metazoa > Chordata > Amphibia > Caudata > Salamandridae > Lissotriton > Lissotriton vulgaris. Next base: position 1,371,352,954 of record NC_141685.1, on the reverse strand, counting down.
GTAGACACCCAGGGGAATTCAGGATGGGGTCACTCGACTGCCTACCCCCAGGTTCTCTTACCCAGAATCCCTTGCAAAGCTAAGAAATTGGGAAAATAAACGCATTTTCCTCACATTTCTGTGGTGGAAAGTACCGGAATCTGCGTGGATCAACAAATTTCTACCCACCCAGCGTTCCCCCAGGTCTCCCGAGAAAAATGGTATCTCATTTGCCTGGGTAGGCATAGTGGCTGCGACAGTAAACAGTGCAAAACGCAACGTGGTCACAACTCAATTTTTCAGTGAAACTGTGCACGTTTTGGGCAAAGAGACTACCTTTTGTTTTTGAACCCTAGCTCTGTAGGCACCTAGGGAAACCTAGCAAACCTATACATTTTTGAAAAGTAGACACCCAGGGGAATTCAGGATGGGGTCACTCGACTGCCTACCCCAGGTTCTCTTACCCAGAATCCCTTGCAAAGCTAAGAAATTGAAAAGAAAACCGCATTTTCCTCACATTTCTGTGGAGGAAAGTTCCGGAATCTGCGTGGATCAACAAATTTCCACCCACCCAGCGTTCCCCCAGGTCTCCCGAGAAAAATGGTATCTCATTTGCCTGGGTAGACATAGTGGCTGCGACAGGAAACAGTGCAAAACGCAACGTGGTCACAACTCAATTTTTCAGTGAAATTGTGCACGTTTTGGGCAAAGAGACTACCTTTTGTTTTTGAACCCTAGCTCTGCCGGCACCTAGGGAAACCTAGCAAACCTATACATTTTTGAAAAGTAGACACCCAGGGGAATTCAGGATGGGGTCACTCGACTGCCTACCCCCAGGTTCTCTTACCCAGAACCCCTTGCAAAGCTAAGAAATTGGAAAAAAAAACGCATTTTCCTCACATTTCTGTGGTAGAAAGTTCCGGACTCTGCGTGGATCAACAAATTTCCACCCACCCAGCGTTCCCCCAGGTCTCCCGAGAAAAATGGTATCTCATTTGCCTGGGTAGGCATAGTGGCTGCGACAGGAAACAGTGCAAAACGCAACGTGGTCACAACTCAATTTTTCAGTGAAATTGTGCACTTTTGGGGCAAAGAGACTACCTTTTGTTTTTGAACCCTAGCTCTGCCGGCACCTAGGGAAACCTAGCAAACCTATATATTTTTGAAAAGTAGACACCCAGGGGAATTCAGGATGGGGTCACTCGACTGCCTACCCCCAGGTTCTCTTACCCAGAATCCCTTGCAAAGCTAAGAAATTGGAGAAAAAAAACGCATTTTCCTCACATTTCTGTGGTGGAAAGTTCTGGAATCTGCGTGGATCTAGAAATTTCCACCCACCCAGCGTTCCCCCAGGTCTCCCGATAAAAATGGTACCTCACTTGCGTGGGTAGGCATAGTGGCTGCGAAAGGAAATGGTTCAAATTGTACGGTGGTGAATTTACAATACCAAATTGCAAAACAACCTTGATTTTGGGGGGGGGGCACCTGAGTTTTTGGCCCGGGGCTCGGTGGTATTCTTTGGAAAGTACAAAACCCAAACAGTTCTGAAAAGTAGACCCCCGGGGGAGTCCAGGGAGGTATGGCATGCGTGGGTCCCTGAACGTTTTCCTACCCAGAACACCTTGCAAACCTTAAAATTAGGTAAAATAATCACTTTTTCAAACTTTTTTGCGTGGAATCACCGTGCCGGCAAAAATGTCCTACCACCCAGCGCTCCCCTTGTTCTCCCGAGTAAAAGGATACCTCACTTGTGTGGGTGCCCCAAAGCAGAACAGGCCAAAAACGAATGTTGAAAAAAGTAGTATTTCAGTGTAACAAATTAAGCCCCCCTGCCTTAGTCACAGGCCTTTGGCCCACCCACACAAGTGAGGTATCATTTTACTCGGGAGAACAAGGGGAACGCAGGGTGGTAGGACATTTGTGCCGACACGGCGATCCCACGCAAAAATGTATGGAAAACTGTTTTTTTAACCTAAATTTGTGGTTTGCAGGGATTTCTGGGTAGGAAAACATTGGGGGACCCACGCATGCCATACCTCCCTGGACTCCCCCGGGTGTCTAGTTTTCAGAACTGTTTGGGTTTGGTAGTTTCCAAAGATGCCCGCCGAGCCCCGGTCCAAAAACTCAGTCCCCCCCCCCAAAAAAAAGAAGGTAATCTTGCTATTGGTTATTGTAATGTCTCCACCGTACGATTTGGACCTTTTCCTGTTGCAGCCACTATGCCTACCCACGCAAGTGAGGTACCATTTTTATCGGGAGACCTGGGGGAACGCTGGGTGGGAGGAAATTTGTGTGAGCCCAGTGACGCCACGCTTTCCCACACAAAAAAAGTGTGTAAAAACAGATTTTTCCATCAAAAATTGAGGTTTGCAAGGGATTCTGGGTAAAGGAACGTTGGAGGATCCACGCAAGCCATACCTCCTTGGAAGCCCCCGGGTGTCTACTTTTCAGAAATGTATGGGTTTGGTAGGTTTCCCTAGATGGCCGTCTAGCACAGGGCCAAAAACCCAGGTAACCCCTCTTGCAAAAGCTGGTGGTACTGACATTCAATACCACCAGCTTTTGCAAGAGGGGTTACCTGGGTTTTGGGCACCGTGCTAGACGGCCATCTAGGGAAACCTACCAAACCCACACATTTCTGAAAAGTAGACACCCGGGGGCTTCCAAGGAGGTATGGCATGCGTGGGTCCCCCAATGTTTTCCTACCCAGAACTCCTTGCAAACCTTAAAATTAGGTAAAAATATCACTTTTCCAAACTTTTTTGCGTGGGATCTCCGTGCCGGCAAAAATGTCCTACCACCCAGCGTTCCCCTTGTTCTCCCGAGTAAAAGGATACCTCACTTGTGTGGGTGCCCCAAAGCAGAACAGGCCAAAAATGAATTTTTAAAAAAGTAGCATGTAAGTTTTACAAGTTAAGCCCCCCTGCCTTAGTCACAGGCCTTTGGCCCACCCACCGCCAGCCGCGGACCCATCACATTACAACACTCACACCAGCAGACAGCGCCATTCAAGGGCCCATCACTTACGTATCTGCCACAGCAACTACACAAAATGATGGACTGGGTAGAGTGTCACTCAACTAGCAGTGTGTGTAGTGACCAACAGAAAGTTAGTACTCGCACACTGCCAGCCGAGCGCCAGTCCACCCACACCACCATCCAAGCACCAGACCATGCACACCGCCAGCCAAACACCACTCAGCGCACACCGACAGCCAAGTACCACTGCACACACACCGCCAGCCAAGCACCACTCCGTGCACAGACAGCCAAGTACCACTCCATGCACAGACAGCAAAGTACCACTCCATGCACACCATCCAGCCAAGCGCCACTCCACACACACCGCCAGCCAAGCACCACTCCGTGCACAGACAGCCAAGTACCACTCAACACACACCACCAGCCAAGCGCCACTCCACACACACCGCCAGCCAAGCACCACTCCACGCACACCGCCAGCCAAGCACCACTCCACGCACACCGCAAGCCAAGCGCCACTCCACACACACCGCCAGCCAAGCACCACTCCGTGCACAGACAGCCAAGCACCACTCCGTGCACAGACAGCAAAGTACCACTCCACGCACACCATCCAGCCAAGCGCCAGTCCACACACACCGCCAGCCAAGCACCACTCCGTGCACAGACAGCCAAGTACCACTCTACACACACCACCAGCCAAGCGCCACTCCACACACACCGCCAGCCAAGCACCACTCCACGCACACCGCCAGCCAAGCACCACTCCACGCACACTGCAAGCCAAGCGCCACTCCACGCACACCGCAAGCCAAGCGCCACTCCGTGCACAGACAGCAAAGTACCACTCCACGAACACCATCCAGCCAAGCGCCACTCTACACACACCGCCAGCCAAGCACCACTCCGTGCACAGACAGCCAAGTACCACTCCATGCACAGACAGCAAAGTACCACTCCATGCACACCATCCAGCCAAGTGCCACTCCACACACACCGCCAGCCAAGCACCACTCCACGCACACCGCCAGCCAAGCACCACTCCACGCACACCGCAAGCCAAGCGCCACTCCACACACACCGCCAGCCAAGCACCACTCCGTGCACAGACAGCCAAGCACCACTCCGTGCACAGACAGCAAAGTACCACTCCACGCACACCATCCAGCCAAGCGCCAGTCCACACACACCGCCAGCCAAGCACCACTCCGTGCACAGACAGCCAAGTACCACTCTACACACACCACCAGCCAAGCGCCACTCCACACACACCGCCAGCCAAGCACCACTCCACGCACACCGCCAGCCAAGCACCACTCCACGCACACTGCAAGCCAAGCGCCACTCCACGCACACCGCAAGCCAAGCGCCACTCCGTGCACAGACAGCAAAGTACCACTCCACGAACACCATCCAGCCAAGCGCCACTCCACACACACCGCCAGCCAAGCACCACTCCACGCACACTGCAAGCCAAGCGCCACTCCACGCACACCGCAAGCCAAGCGCCACTCCACACACACTACCAGCCAAGCGCCACTCCACACACACCACCAGCCAAGCGCCACTCCACACACACCACCAGCCAAGCGCCACTCCACACACACCACCAGCCAAGCGCCACGCCACACACACCCCCAGCCAAGCGCCACTCCACACACACCGCCAGCCAAGCGCCACTCCACACACACCCCCAGCCAAGCGCCACTCCACACACACCGCCAGCCAAGCACCACTCCACGCACACCGCCAGCCAAGCACCACTCCACGCACACTGCAAGCCAAGCACCACTCCACGCACACCGCAAGCCAAGCGCCACTCCGTGCACAGACAGCCAAGTACCACTCCGTGCACAGACAGCAAAGTACCACTCCATGCACACCATCCAGCCAAGCGCCACTCCACACACACCGCCAGCCAAGCACCACTCCGTGCACAGGCAGCCAAGTACCACTCAACACACACCACCAGCCAAGCGCCACTCCACACACACCACCAGCCAAGCGCCACTCCACACACACCGCCAGCCAAGCACCACTCCGTGCGTAGATAGCCAAGTACCCCTCCACGCACACCGCCAGCCAAACACCACTCAGCGCACACCGACAGCCAAGGGCCACTCCACACACACAGCCAGCCAAGCACCACTCCACGCACACTGCAAGCCAAGCGCCACTCCACGCACACTGCAAGCCAAGCGCCACTCCACGTACACCGCCAGCCAAGCACCACTCCACGCACACCGCCAGCCAAGCACCACTCCACGCACACTGCAAGCCAAGCGCCACTCCACGCACACCGCAAGCCAAGCGCCACTCTGTGCACAGACAGCAAAGTACCACTCCACGCACACCATCCAGCCAAGCGCCACTCTACACACACCGCCAGCCAAGCACCACTCCGTGCACAGACAGCCAAGTACCACTCCGTTCACAGACAGCAAAGTACCACTCCATGCACACCATCCAGCCAAGCGCCACTCCACACACACCGCCAGCCAAGCACCACTCCGTGCACAGACAGCCAAGTACCACTCAACACACACCACCAGCCAAGCGCCACTCCACACACACCGCCAGCCAAGCACCACTCCACGCACACTGCAAGCCAAGCGCCACTCCACGCACACCGCAAGCCAAGCGCCACTCCACACACACCACCAGCCAAGCGCCACTCCACACACACCACCAGCCAAGCGCCACTCCACACACACCACCAGCCAAGCGCCACTCCACACACACCCCCAGCCAAGCGCCACTCCACACACACCGCCAGCCAAGCACCACTCCGTGCACAGACAGCCAAGCACCACTCCGTGCACAGACAGCAAAGTACCACTCCACGCACACCATCCAGCCAAGCGCCAGTCCACACACACCGCCAGCCAAGCACCACTCCGTGCACAGACAGCCAAGTACCACTCTACACACACCACCAGCCAAGCACCACTCCACACACACCGCCAGCCAAGCACCACTCCACGCACACCGCCAGCCAAGCACCACTCCATGCACACTGCAAGCCAAGCGCCACTCCACGCACACCGCAAGCCAAGCGCCACTCCACACACACCACCAGCCAAGCGCCACTCCACACACACCACCAGCCAAGCGCCACTCCACACACACCACCAGCCAAGCGCCACTCCACACACACCGCCAGCCAAGCACCACTCCACACACACCACCAGCCAAGCACCACTCAGCGCACACCGACAGCCAAGTACCACTCCACACACACCGCCAGCCAAGCACCACTCCACGCACACCGCAAGCCAAGCGCCACTCACCGCCAGCCAAGCACCGCTCCACGCACACCGCCAGCCAAGCACCACTCCGTGCACAGACAGCAAATTACCACTCAACGCACACCACCAGCCAAACGCCACTCCACACACACCGCCAGCCAAACACCACTCCACGCACACTGCAAGCCAAGCGCCACTCCACACACACCACCAGCCAAGCGCCACTCCACACACACCACCAGCCAAGCGCTACTCCACACACACCGCCAGCCAAGCACCACTCCGTGCGTAGATAGCCAAGTACCCCTCCACGCACACCGCCAGCCAAACACCACTCAGCGCACACCGACAGCCAAGGGCCACTCCACACACACCGCCAGCCAAGCACCACTCCACGCACACTGCAAGCCAAGCGCCACTCCACGCACACTGCAAGCCAAGCGCCACTCCACGCACACCGCCAGCCGAGCACCACTCCACGCACACTGCAAGCCAAGCGCCACTCCACGCACACTGCAAGCCAAGCGCCACTCCACGCACACTGCAAGCCAAGCGCCACTCCACGCACACCGCCAGCCAAGCACCACTCCACGCACACCGCCAGCCAAGCACCACTCCGTGCACAGACAGCCAAGTACCACTCCACGCACACCATCCAGCCAAACGCCACTCCACACACACCGCCAGCCAAGCACCACTCCGTGCACAGACAGCCAAGTACCACTCAACGAACACCATCAGCCAAGGGCCACTCCACACACACCGCCACCCAAGCACCACTCCACGCACACTGCAAGCCAAGCGCCACTCCACACACACTGCAAGCCAAGCGCAACTCCACGCACACCGCCAGCCAAGCACCACTCCACGCACACCGCCAGCCAAGCACCACTCCGTGCACAGACAGCCAAGTACCACTCCACGCACACCATCCAGCCAAACGCCACTCCACACACACCGCCAGCCAAGCACCACTCCGTGCACAGACAGCCAAGTACCACTCAACGAACACCACCAGCCAAGGGCCACTCCACACACACCGCCACCCAAGCACCACTCCACGCACACTGCAAGCCAAGCGCCACTCCACGCACACTGCAAGCCAAGTGCCACTCCACGCACACCGCCAGCCAAGCACCACTCCGTGCACACTGCCAACCAAGCACCACTCTGTGCACAGACAGCCAAGTACCACTCCACGCACACCATCCAGCCATGCGCACCTCCACACACACCGCCAGCCAAGCAGCACTCCGTGCACAGACAGCCAAGTACCACTCCACGCACACCATCCAGCCAAGCGCCACTCCACCAGCCAAACACCACTTCACGCACACTGCAAGCCAAGTGCCACTCCACACACACCGCCAGCCAAGCAGTACTTCTTGCCCAAGGGGTCGCTTCCTAAAAACTAAATTTAAATTCTCTGGTGCTAGTGGGTATTTTCTGCCCCCCCGGGGGCAAAAAGGCAAATAAAACGGGCCGATTTGCACCTAGGGTGGACAGAAAAACAAAAAACACAATCATGGCCACCTGGAAGCGACCCTTACCCAAGGGGTCGCTTCCCAAAAGAAACACAGTGCCCCAACAAATATCCCTGGTGCTAGTGGGAAATTTCTGCCCCCCCTGGGGGCAAAACGGCCGAAAAACAGGCCGATTCGCCCCCAGGGGGGGCAGAAAAACAAAAAGTTAAGTGTGAGGCCACCTGGAAGCAACCCTTGCCCAAGGGGTCGCTTCCTAAAAGCTAAAAACAAAATCCCTGGTGCTAGTGGGCATTTTCTGTCCCCCCCTGGGGGCAAAACGGCAAAAAAAACCGGCCGATTTGCCCCCAGGGGGGACAGAAAAACGTAAACAAAAAATATGGCCGCCATCTTGGCTCCAAAAAACAACCCTGGTGCTAGTGGGGAATTTCTGCCCCCCCTGGGGGCAAAACGGCCGAAAAAACGGGCTGATTTGCCCCCAGGGGGGGGCAGAAAAACGAAAACATTATCACAGCCCGTCTGGAAGCGACCCTTGCCCAAGGGGTCGCTTCCTATAATCTAAAATTACATCCCTGGTGCTAGTGGGGGCATTTCCGCCGCACAATCGCGACGCTGTGCGCGATCGTGAGGCAGAAATGCCCTGCAAAGAGACATCAGGGGAGAGGAAAAACTCTTTCCTCTCCCCTGATGCCTCTTCGCTGCCCCAAACCCCCGCCAGACACTGTAATCTTACCTTTTCCCCAGACGCGCAGGAAGCAGATGGCTTCCCGAGCGCTGGGAATCCCTGATGATGTCAGCGCGCGCTGTGCGCGCTGACGTCATCAGGGATTCCCATGGGGGGGGGGCGGGGGCGGCAGCGGAAGGTCTTCCGCTGCCGCCCCCAGCGAAACAACGAAGATCAGAGAACCTCGGGGGGAGCGCCAGCGCTTCCCCCGAGGGTGGGGTTCATGACGAGCTGGGCTCGTCATCAGCACACGACCACTGTGCACCATGACGAGCCCAGCTCGTCATCAGCATCGAAAGGGTTAATATGGGACATATACTAAAAGCAGCACGAAAACAGAGTGCAATAGGGTCCAAAAAACTTGAGTGACCCATGAGAGTATGCATGCAAGCCTATGGTATTCCAAACTAGAGATATACGCATGCAATTTTTGTTTTTAGGAGAGAATGTGCCTGCTGAAAAAAACCTTATTTTTAAAAAGTGCATTGCAGAATATCAGGAATTTGCTGTGGGACACCTTGAAAACTTGCATACAGATTATGTGCACACACCTTGCAGTCAGTTGTTGTGGCCGAGTGGTTAAGGCGATGGACTAGAAATCCATTGGGGTCTCCCCGCGCAGGTTCGAATCCTGCCGACAACGAGAATCTTTTTAACATCGGCTACAATTTCAGAAGTTAACCTTTAGTATTTCTTCCATGTCAGTTTTATAAATAGGTGGCTTATTTTGGTGTCACTTTTGCCATATCACATATTTATTATCGCTCCCCCTTTCATATCTTTGCTATAACTCTCGTCCTTCATTAGCGCTGGTGCAAACGCTTCAAATTATTATACCCTGGCTCTCTCGGTCATACCTGTGCATGCACTTGAAACTTACTTTACCAATAAAAGAAGCAAATAGAGAAATAAAATAAAAGTGCTAGCTGGATTAGGCAAACACACTTCATAAAACTGCATTTTCTTTTCTATTCTCCCCCGTGTTACAAGCTTAACTGCTCCCTGTGTAATTTCTCTTAACCTGCTGTTCCTGGAAGAGAATTTCATCTACAAGCTCTTTCTGTGTTTTTTCCTAGTCTTTTCTTTCCCTTTTCTTAGATTTGTAACTGTTCCTTTACGTGCTCTATTTAGGCGCCATTAATCTCATTTGAGCTCCTTGTACCTGCTGCTGTTTTCTCCACACCTCATACTGTCTTTTCCCTCTTTCTCTCTTTCTCTGCGGTTGGTGGCTACTTTCCAAAGCGTCTGATGCCCCAATGTTCCTTCGTCTTGTTGTCAGACGTGAATTTGAAAAGCAACAAAATTAACAAGCCTTTACCACTCACACATGGCAGAAGTTTATACTTTAATTCAATGAGCTAAGAAAAGTGTGTTGTGGGGCCCCTACGAGCCATGGTGCTTGCTTCATCATAATTAGGCATGCAGTCATTAGCCACAGTTCTGATTATGGGTCACTGAGGTCAGTTTCAATCATTCCTCAAAAACCTAACCATGCAGTCCCCCCTAACTGTGTAGTTATCTTGCTTTACTGCTGTTTGTGTGATTAGCTGGGAGGAGCTCACGGCAGCATCCTCCCAATAAAAGTGTAGATGGACCGTTCCTTAACTCTTTCTTGCTTCACATACAGATGGCTTGAGGAGGTACAGGGGAGATGCAGGTCTAATAAACAGAATAGAATATCTGCGCCAGGTGTGTTTCTCTGCATTGGTGTCCCATCACAGGCCCACCAGTGTATGTGTGATCTTTGACTCTTGCCAGTTCACAAGCAGGCGGCCAGGAAACGGTTTCAGCCTATCAACCACTGAGGAGATAAAGCCTTTGTATAAGGAATGAGGAAGCAATGAACACATTCAGCCTATCACAGGAGTAGCCCTGAGTGTTCCGAATTATAATTTCTTCATGTCACTGTACGTTATTGAGCCCAAGTAGCTCGCCGTGATCGTATAGTGGTTAGTACTCTGCGTTGTGGCCGCAGCAACCTCGGTTCGAATCCGAATCACGGCATTGTGGTTGGCAATGTCACGGCAGTTGGGTTTTTCCTTTACAGAATTCCCAAATGTACCAGTTGTTTTTGTAAAATGTCTATTAAAAACAGATCCTTTTCAATATTTAAACGATCTAACAACAAATTATTTAAACACACATGATTATAAGATGTAGGTATACTGTACTTACTGACATAAATTATCGTTCTTGAACATATTGGCGGTAAGGGGAGCGGAGCTCTCCCCCAGGCCAATCAGAATGCAGATGAATGCAGTTGCGGTTGAGTGACCTGTGTTGTGGCTGTCTACAGGGAATGCACATATGTAGCTGTCTCGCAGCCCAATCCAGACGTCAATCGAAGACAGGTTTCAATGCAAATAGAGCAGTAAGTGCAGAGAAATGCTCACTCTCTAAAAATGGCATTTATACAATAGTAAGATTAAATCCAACCTCACCAGTAGATAGGATTTATCAATAAATAAATAAAGCTTCTCCTCTCTGATATGGAATTACCCCCCAAAAAGTATAAGGGAATACCCAATGCTAACCTATGAGAGGGGCAGACCTCACAGTAGTGAAAAATGTAATAGACTGTTTGATACTACTAGGACATACAAACTACCACAGTACATGTCTTACCTTTTACTTACATAGCATGATGCCCCTAGGACTACCTAGGGCCTACCTTAGGGGTTACTGATATGTAATAAAATTGGAGTTTAAGGCTTGGCAAGTAGTTTTAAATGCCAAGTCGAAGTGGCAGTACACTGCAGCACAGGCACTGCAGTAGCAGGCTTGAGACAGGTTTGAAATGCTATTTCTTTGGGCGGCACAATCAGTCCCTGGGTATATGGTATACCACTTTACAAGGGGCTTTCAAGTAAATTAAATCTGTCAGTCAGGTATACTCCAATTATACACATGATTAGGGAAGAAGCACGTGCACTTCAGCACTGATTAGTAGCGATAAAGTGATCAGAGTCCTAAAGCCAACAAAAAGATACAGCAAAATGCGGAGGTGAAAAGCAATAAGGTGGGGTTGGGACCACCTTAAGAATGCAAGGTCTAACAAAAACGAACTAAGGATAACATGAGTAAAACATCAGGTTTCTCTACAGCATTTGGTGAGACAAGTGGGCCTTCTTTTATCTTCCATAAATGCAATCCTTCCCGGACCCCTTTATTATATAGCTCTTCAAGGAAAAAATATAAAGCACTTACAAAGGAGCCTCAAATACTCAAAGATGGTAGACTTCTGTAATATGGGCCATATACTAAAAGCAGCACGAAAACAGAGTGCAATAGGGTCCAAAAAACTTGAGTGACCCATGAGAGTATGCATGCAAGCCTATGGTATTCCAAACTAGAGATATACGCATGCAATTTTTGTTTTTAGGAGAGAATGTGCCTGCTGAAAAAAACCTTATTTTTAAAAAGTGCATTGCAGAATATCAGGAATTTGCTGTGGAACACCTTGAAAACTTGCATACAGATTATGTGCACACACCTTGCAGTCAGTTGTTGTGGCCGAGTGGTTAAGGCGATGGACTAGAAATCCATTGGGGTCTCCCCGCGCAGGTTCGAATCCTGCCGACAACGAGAATCTTTTTAACATCGGCTACAATTTCAGAAGTTAACCTTTAGTATTTCTTCCATGTCAGTTTTATAAATAGGTGGCTTATTTTGGTGTCACTATTGCCATATCACATATTTATTATCGCTCCCCCTTTCATATCTTTGCTATAACTCTCGTCCTTCATTAGCGCTGGTGCAAACGCTTCAAATTATTATACCCTGGCTCTCTCGGTCATACCTGTGCATGCACTTGAAACTTACTTTACCAATAAAAGAAGCAAATAGAGAAATAAAATAAAAGTGCTAGCTGGATAAGGCAAACACACTTCATAAAACTGCATTTTCTTTTCTATTCTCCCCCGTGTTACAAGCTTAACTGCTCCCTGTGTAATTTCGCTTAACCTGCTGTTCCTGGAAGAGAATTTCATCTACAAGCTCTTTCTGTGTTTTTTCCTAGTCTTTTCTTTCCCTTTTCTTAGATTTGTAACTGTTCCTTTACGTGCTCTATTTAGGCGCCATTAATCTCATTTGAGCTCCTTGTACCTGCTGCTGTTTTCTCCACACCTCATACTGTCTTTTCCCTCTTTCTCTCTTTCTCTGCGGTTGGTGGCTACTTTCCAAAGCGTCTGATGCCCCAATGTTCCTTCGTCTTGTTGTCAGACGTGAATTTGAAAAGCAACAAAATTAACACGCCTTTACCACTCACACATGGCAGAAGTTTATACTTTAATTCAATGAGCTAAGAAAAGTGTGTTGTGGGGCCCCTACGAGCCATGGGGCTTGCTTCATCATAATTAGGCATGCAGTCATTAGCCACAGCTCTGATTATGGGTCACTGAGGTCAGTTTCAATAATTCCTCAAAAACCTAACCATGCAGTCCCCCCTAACTGTGTAGTTATCTTGCTTTACTGCTGTTTGTGTGATTAGCTGGGAGGAGCTCACGGCAGCATCCTCCCAATAAAAGTGTAGATGGACCGTTCCTTAACTCTTTCTTGCTTCACATACAGATGGCTTGAGGAGGTACAGGGGAGATGCAGGTCTAATAAACAGAATAGAATATCTGCGCCAGGTGTGTTTCTCTGCATTGGTGTCCCATCACAGGCCCACCAGTGTATGTGTGATCTTTGACTCCTGCCAGTTCACAAGCAGGTGGCCAGGAAACGGTTTCAGCCTATCAACCACTGAGGAGATAAAGCCTTTGTATAAGGAATGAGGAAGCAATGAACACATTCAGCCTATCACAGGAGTAGCCCTAAGTGTTCCGAATTATAATTTCTTCATGTCACTGTACGTTATTGAGCCCAAGTAGCTCGCCGTGATCGTATAGTGGTTAGTACTCTGCGTTGTGGCCGCAGCAACCTCTGTTCGAATCCGAGTCACGGCATTGTGGTTGGCAATGTCACGGCAGTTGGGTTTTTCCTTTACAGAATTCCCAAATGTACCAGTTGTTTTTGTAAAATGTCTATTAAAAACAGATCCTTTTCAATATTTAAACGATCTAACAACAAATTATTTAAACACACATGATTATAAGATGTAGGTATACTGTACTTACTGACATAAATTATCGTTCTTGAACATATTTGCGGTAAGGGGAGAGGAGCTCTCCCCCAGGCCAATCAGAATGCAGATGAATGCAGTTGCAGTTGAGTGACCTGTGTTGTGGCTGTCTACAGGGAATGCACATATGTAGCTGTCTCGCAGCCCAATCCAGACGTCAATCGAAGACAGGTTTCAATGCAAATAGAGCAGTAAGTGCAGAGAAATGCTCACTCTCTAAAAATGGCATTTACACAATAGTAAGATTAAATCCAACCTCACCAGTAGATAGGATTTATCAATAAATAAATAAAGCTTCTCCTCTCTGATATGGAATTACCCCCCAAAAAGTATAAGGGAATACCCAATGCTAACCTATGAGAGGGGCAGACCTCACAGTAGTGAAAAATGTAATAGACTGTTTGATACTACTAGGACATACAAACTACCACAGTACATGTCTTACCTTTTACTTACATAGCATGATGCCCCTAGGACTACCTAGGGCCTACCTTAGGGGTTACTGATATGTAATAAAATTGGAGTTTAAGGCTTGGCAAGTAGTTTTAAATGCCAAGTCGAAGTGGCAGTACACTGCAGCACAGGCACTGCAGTAGCAGGCTTGAGACAGGTTTGAAATGCTTTTTCTTTGGGAGGCACAATCAGTCCCTGGGTATATGGTATACCACTTTACAAGGGGCTTTCAAGTAAATTAAATCTGTCAGTCAGGTATACTCCAATTATACACATGATTAGGGAAGAAGCACATGCACTTCAGCACTGATTAGTAGCGATAAAGTGATCAGAGTCCTAAGGCCAACAAAAAGATACAGCAAAATGCGGAGGTGAAAAGCAATAAGGTGGGGTTGGGACCACCTTAAGAATGCAAGGTCTAAAAAAAACGAACTAAGGATAACATGAGTAAAACATCAGGTTTCTCTACAGCATTTGGTGAGACAAGTGGGCCTTCTTTTATCTTCCATAATGCAATCCTTCCCGGACCCCTTTATTATATAGCTCTTCAAGGAAAAAATATAAGCACTTACAAAGGAGCCTCAAATACTCAAAGATGGTAGACTTCTGTAATATGGGACATATACTAAAAGCAGCACGAAAACAGAGTGCAATAGGGTCCAAAAAACTTGAGTGACCCATGAGAGTATGCATGCAAGCCTATGGTATTCCAAACTAGAGATATACGCATGCAATTTTTGTTTTTAGGAGAGAATGTGCCTGCTGAAAAAAACCTTATTTTTAAAAATTGCATTGCAGAATATCAGGAATTTGCTGTGGGACACCTTGAAAACTTGCATACAGATTATGTGCACACACCTTACAGTCAGTTGTTGTGGCCGAGTGGTTAAGGCGATGGACTAGAAATCCATTGGGGTCTCCCCGCGCAGGTTCGAATCCTGCCGACAACGAGAATCTTTTTAACATCGGCTACAATTTCAGAAGTTAACCTTTAGTATTTCTTCCATGTCAGTCTTATAAATAGGTGGCTTATTTTGGTGTCACTATTGCCAAATCACATATTTATTATCGCTCCCCCTTTCATATCTTTGCTATAACTCTCGTCCTTCATTAGCGCTGGTGAAAACGCTTCAAATTATTATACCCTGGCTCTCTCGGTCATACCTGTGCATGCACTTGAAACTTACTTTACCAATAAAAGAAGCAAATAGAGAAATAAAATAAAAGTGCTAGCTGGATTAGGCAAACACACTTCATAAAACTGCATTTTCTTTTCTATTCTCCCCCGTGTTACAAGCTTAACTGCTCCCTGTGTAATTTCTCTTAACCTGCTGTTCCTGGAAGAGTATTTCATCTACAAGCTCTTTCTGTGTTTTTTCCTAGTCTTTACTTTCCCTTTTCTTAGATTTGTAACTGTTCCTTTACGTGCTCTATTTAGGCGCCATTAATCTCATTTGAGCTCCTTGTACCTGCTGCTGTTTTCTCCACACCTCATACTGTCTTTTCCCTCTTTCTCTCTTTCTCTGCGGTTGGTGGCTACTTTCCAAAGCGTCTGATGCCCCAATGTTCCTTCGTCTTGTTGTCAGACGTGAATTTGAAAAGCAACAAAATTAACAAGCCTTTACCACTCACACATGGCAGAAGTTTATACTTTAATTCAATGAGCTAAGAAAAGTGTGTTGTGGGGCCCCTACGAGCCATGGTGCTTGCTTCATCATAATTAGGCATGCAGTCATTAGCCACAGCTCTGATTATGGGTCACTGAGGTCAGTTTCAATAATTCCTCAAAAACCTAACCATGCAGTCCCCCCTAACTGTGTAGTTATCTTGCTTTACTGCTGTTTGTGTGATTAGCTGGGAGGAGCTCACGGCAGCATCCTCCCAATAAAAGTGTAGATGGACCGTTCCTTAACTCTTTCTTGCTTCACATACAGATGGCTTGAGGAGGTACAGGGGAGATGCAGGTCTAATAAACAGAATAGAATATCTGCGCCAGGTGTGTTTCTCTGCATTGGTGTCCCATCACAGGCCCACCAGTGTATGTGTGATCTTTGACTCCTGCCAGTTCACAAGCAGGCGGCCAGGAAACGGTTTCAGCCTACCAACCACTGAGGAGATAAAGCCTTTGTATAAGGAATGAGGAAGCAATGAACACATTCAGCCTATCACAGGAGTAGCCCTGAGTGTTCCGAATTATAATTTCTTCATGTCACTGTACATAATTGAGCCCAAGTAGCTCGCCGTGATCGTATAGTGGTTAGTACTCTGCGTTGTGGCCGCAGCAACCACGGTTCGAACCCAAGTCACGGGATTGTGGTTAGCAATGTCACGGCAGTTGGGTTTTTCCTTTACAGAATTCCCAAATGTACCAGTTGTTTTTGTAAAATGTCTATTAAAAACAGATCCTTTTCAATATTTAAACAATCTAAGGACGAATTATTTAAACACACATGATTATAAGATGAAGGTATACTGTACTTACTGACATAAATTATCGTTCTTGAACATATTTGCGGTAAGGGGAGCGGAGCTCTCCCCCAGGCCAATCAGGATGCAGATGAATGCAGTTGCAGTTGAGTGACCTGTGTTGTGGATGTCTACAGGGAATGCACATATGTAGCTGTCTCGCAGCCCAATCCAGACGTCAATTGAAGACAGGTTTTCATGCAAAAAGAGCAGTAAGTGCAGAGAAATGCTCACTTCCTAAAAATGGCATTTATACAATAGTAAAATTAAATCCAACCTCACCAGTAGATAGGATTTTTCAATAAATAAATAAAGCTTCTCCTCTCTGATATGGAATTACCCCCCAAAAAGTATAAGGGAATACCCAATGCTAACCTATGAGAGGGGCAGACCTCACAGTAGTGAAAAATGTAATAGACTGTTTGATACTACTAGGACATACAAACTACCACAGTACATGTCTTACCTTTTACTTGCATAGCATGATGCCCCTAGGACTTCTTAGGGCCTACCTTAGGGGTTACTGATATGTAATAAAATTGGAGTTTAAGGCTTGGCAAGTAGTTTTAAATGCCAAGTCGAAGTGGCAGTACACTGCAGCACAGGCACTGCAGTAGCAGGCTTGAGACAGGTTTGAAATGCTATTTCTTTGGGCGGCACAATCAGTCCCTGGGTATATGGTATACCACTTTACAAGGGGCTTTCAAGTAAATTAAATCTGTCAGTCAGGTATACTCCAATTATACACATGATTAGGGAAGAAGCACGTGCACTTCAGCACTGATTAGTAGCGATAAATTGATCAGAGTCCTAAGGCCAACAAAAAGATACAGCAAAATGCGGAGGTGAAAAGCAAAAAGGTGGGGTTGGGACCACCTTAAGAATGCAAGGTCTAACAAAAACGAACTAAGGATAACATGAGTAAAACATCAGGTTTCTCTACAGCATTTGGTGAGACAAGTGGGCCTTCTTTTATCTTCCATAAATGCAATCTTTCCCGGACCCCTTTATTATATAGCTCTTCAAGGAAAAAATATAAAGCACTTACAAAGGAGCCTCAAATACTCAAAGATGGTAGACTTCTGTAATATGGGCCATATACTAAAAGCAGCACGAAAACAGAGTGCAATAGGGTCCAATAAACTTGAGTGACCCATGAGACTATGCATGCAAGCCTATGGTATTCCAAACTAGAGATATACGCATGCAATTTTTGTTTTTAGGAGAGAATGTGCCTGCTGAAAAAAACATTATTTTTAAAAAGTGCATTGCAGAATATCAGGAATTTGCTGTGGGACACCTTGAAAACTTGCATATAGATTATGTGCACTCGCCTTACAGTTAGTTGTTGTGGCCGAGTGGTTAAGGCGATGGACTAGAAATCCATTGGGGTCTCCCCGCGCAGGTTTCGAATCCTGCTGACAACGAGATTCTTTTTAACATCGGCTACAATTTCAGAAGTTAACCTTTAGTATTTCTTCCATGTCAGTTTTATAAATAGGTGGCTTATTTTGGTGTCACTATTGCCATATCACATATTTATTATCGCTTCCCCTTTCATATCTTTGCTATAACTCTCGTCCTTCATTAGCGCTGGTGCAAACGCTTCAAATTATTATACCCTGGCTCTCTCGTTCATACCTGTGCATGCACTTGAAACTTACTTTACCAATAAAAGAAGCAAATAGCGAAATAAAATAAAAGTGCTAGCTGGATTAGGCAAACACACTTCATAAAACTGCATTTTCTTTTCTATTCTCCCCCGTGTTACAAGCTTAACTGCTCCCTGTGTCATTTCTCTTAACCTGCTGTTCCTGGAAGAGAATTTCATCTACAAGCTCTTTCTGTGTTTTTCCTAGTCTTTTCTTTCCCTTTTCTTAGATTTGTAACTGTTCCTTTACGTGCTCTATTTAGGCGCCATTAATCTCATTTGAGCTCCTTGTACCTGCTGCTGTTTTCTCCCCACCTCATACTGTCTTTTCCCTCTTTCTCTCTTTCTCTGCGGTTGGTGGCTACTTTCCAAAGCGTCTGATGCCCCAATGTTCCTTCGTCTTGTTGTCAGAAGTGAATTTGAAAAGCAACAAAATTAACAAGCCTTTACAACTCACACATGGCAGAAGTTTATACTTTAATTCAATGAGCTAAGAAAAGTGTGTTGTGGGGCCCCTACGAGCCATGGTGCTTGCGTCATCATAATTAGGCATGCAGTCATTAGCCACAGCTCTGATTATGGGTCACTGAGGTCAGTTTCAATAATTCCTCAAAAACCTAACCATGCAGTCCCCCCTAACTGTGTAGTTATCTTGCTTTACTGCTGTTTGTGTGATTAGCTGGGAGGAGCTCACGGCAGCATCCTCCCAATAAAGGTGTAGATGGACCGTTCCTTAACTCTTTCTTGCTTCACATACAGATGGCTTGAGGAGGTACAGGGGAGATGCAGGTCTAATAAACAGAATAGAATATCTGCGCCAGGTGTGTTTCTCTGCATTGGTGTCCCATCACAGGCCCACCAGTGTATGTGTGATCTTTGACTTCTGCCAGTTCACAAGCAGGCGGCCAGGAAACGGTTTCAGCCTATCAACCACTGAGGAGATAAAGCCTTTGTATAAGGAATGAGGAAGCAATGAACACATTCAGCCTATCACAGGAGTAGCCCTGAGTGTTCCGAATTATAATTTCTTCATGTCACTGTTCGTTATTGAGACCAAGTAGCTCGCCGTGATCGTATAATGTTTAGTACTCTGCGTTGTGGCCGCAGCAACCTCGGTTCGAATCCGAGTCACGGCATTGTGGTTGGCAATGTCACAGCAGTTGGGTTTTTCCTTTACAGAATTCCCATATGTACCAGTTGTTTTTGTAAAATGTCTATTAAAACAGATCCTTTTCAATATTTAAACGATCTAACGACAAATTATTTAAACACACATGATTATAAGATGTAGGTATACTGTACATACTGACATAAATTATCGTTCTTGAACATATTTGCGGTAAGGGGAGCGGAGCTCTCCCCCAGGCCAATCAGAATGCAGATGAATGCAGTTGCAGTTGAGTGACCTGTGTTGTGGCTGTCTACAGGGAATGCACATATGTAGCTGTCTCGCAGCCCAATCCAGACGTCAATTGAAGACAGGTTTTGATGCAAATAGAGCAGTAAGTGCAGAGAAATGCTCACTCTCTAAAAATGGCATTTATACAATAGTAAGATTAAATCCAACCTCACCAGTAGATAGGATTTATCAATAAATAAATAAAGCTTCTCCTCTCTGATATGGAATTACCCCCCAAAAAGTATAAGGGAATACCCAATGCTAACCTATGAGAGGGGCAGACCTCACAGTAGTGAAAAATGTAATAGACTGTTTGATACTGCTAGGACATACAAACTACCACAGTACATGTCTTACCTTTTACTTACATAGCATGATGCCCCTAGGATTACCTAGGGCCTACCTTAGGGGTTACTGATATGTAATAAAATTGGAGTTTAAGGCTTGGCAAGTAGTTTTAAATGCCAAGTCGAAGTGGCAGTACACTGCAGCACAGGCACTGCAGTAGCAGCCTTGAGACAGGTTTGAAATGCTTATTTCTTTGGGCGGCACAATCAGTCCCTGGGTATATGGTATACCACTTTACAAGGGGCTTTCAAGTAAATTAAATCTGTCAGTCAGGTATACTCCAATTACACACATGATTAGGGAAGAAGCACGTGCACTTCAGCACTGATTAGTAGCGATAAAGTGATCAGAGTCCTAAGGCCAACAAAAAGATACAGCAAAATGCGGAGGTGAAAAGCAATAAGGTGGGGTTGGGACCACCTTAAGAATGCAAGGTCTAACAAAAACGAACTAAGGATAACAGGAGTAAAACATCAGGTTTCTCTACAGCATTTGGTGAGACAAGTGGGCCTTCTTTTATCTTCCATAAATGCAATCTTTCCCGGACCCCTTTATTATATAGCTCTTCAAGGAAAAAATATAAAGCACTTACAAAGGAGCCTCAAATACTCAAAGATGGTAGACTTCTGTAATATGGGCCATATACTAAAAGCAGCACGAAAACAGAGTGCAATAGGGTCCAATAAACTTGAGTGACCCATGAGAGTATGCATGCAAGCCTATGGTATTCCAAACTAGAGATATAGGCATGCAATTTTTGTTTTGAGGAGAGAATGTGCCTGCTGAAAAAAACATTATTTTTAAAAAGTGCATTGCAGAAAATCAGGAATTTGCTGTGGGACACCTTGAAAACTTGCATACAGATTATGTGCACACACCTCACAGTCTGTTGTTGTGGCAGAGTGGTTAAGGTGATGGACTAGAAATCCATTGGGGTCTCCCCGCGCAGGTTCGAGACCTGCCGACAACGAGAATCTTTTTAACATCGGCTAAAATTTCAGAAGTTAACCTTTAGTATTTCTTCCATGTCAGTTTTATAAATAGGAGGCTTATTTTGGTGTCACTATTGCCATATCACATATTTATTATCGCTCCCCCTTTCATATCTTTGCTATAACTCTCGTCCTTCATATGGCTGAGATACCCGCCACCCCCTCTCAACACAATCCCCAAGGATGGGAAACCGGAAACAGTTCTGAACTTTTGGAAGGCGGGAAGGGAGTTACCCTTCCCGGCCGTATTTATTAAAATATGAAACAAAATCAAAATATTAAAATAACAGTTTCATATCATGTACAATTTCGTTTCCACATTACGATGTTTTGGCTAACCTTAACATATTTCTAATACAAAGGTTCTCCTAGCCGAAACTAACATCCTACCAATACATTAATAACTTGAAATTGTACATCCTAACGTTAAGGGCCAACGGCAAGGTCGTAACCGGTGTCAGATCCCTAAACCAGAAATACCCCCTCACTTGCGAGGGGCGACCGCACAGAGGGCTGTACCTCATGTGCACATACCAATTTCCCTTGTCTTGACGGGGGCCCCAATTAACTCGACGCCATTTTAAGGTCGTCCGAGGACTCGTGTGAGGTGTCTAGGAGGTAGCGTAGACCCCCTCCCCACCCCACACAACTTACCACATCTGCTGTCGCAGATGTCCTGGCCCCGGGAAATTCCCAGGAGGGGCCCGTAGCCCCTCCTATCCAGGGAGGGGCCTTGACCGCCTTCCCTTTCCTTTCGGCGTCCCATCCTTAGAAGGGACCGCCTACCCGTTGAGGGGCCAATGGCTACCTCCCCCCGGGCGCTCCCATCCGTAATGGGTGACGCCCCCCCCATAGGGATCTTCCAATTACTGCTCACCGATCATGACCTTACCGCCACAGGCCGGATAGTTGACCGCCTATCCGGACCCCCCACAAAACTCCTACCTAAAGGTCATGCTGTAAACCCTTTAGCCAGGCTACGAGGTCTCCTATGAGTAACACATTCCCCACCCGGGACAAATGGACCCCATCCTCCAGGTACATACCGTCCCCCTTGATACAACCATGAGGAATGGAATGCAATGCACTTGAACGGAACAGTCTACCCAATTTGTTGTTCACTTTCTTCACCGAATGATTTATAGCACACACCGAATTAGCCCCCCGCCACACCTTACGTGGAATCATATGGGACCATGCAATTGTGCACCCTGGAACCCTTCTCGCCAACCAGCTTACTGTGGATAGGATCGCCTCGAGAAGAAGTCGTCTACCAGTGGTCACCAAATCATTGCCCCCAAGATGCACTATGATTATAGATGGCGGTGACCTTGTCCGCCCTAACAAACCCTCGAAAAAGGATTGAAACTGGTCAATACAGAGCCCGCCCCTTCCGTAGAAGGTCACCCTGTACCCGTATTCCCCAGCTACGTGAAACATGTCACCTGCTTTGAATACGTCCGCGGCACGCCTCACGTATGAGTGGCCCACGACCCACACCACTATCTCCGCAGCCGGTGATCTTTGACCGCTGGTTCCCAGGTGTCGGGTCGACTGCACAGTCCGCCCCGCCTCGTAAGCTTGCGAAACTGTAAACCAAACAAAAACAAGAAGCGTGAGTACATGATATCAGCTTCACAACATGTGCAACCGCACATACCTTTTGTAACAATTTGAGGACCAACGCCCCAATTGTTTCACTTTTTCCACACTCAGACCCCCGGCTGTAGCCTCTGTAGCAGCCCCTATCCGAAAGGAATGGGTCCCAAACTCGCCGGGGTTCAAGCCCGCGGCCGAAATTGCCATTGCAAGCACCCGCTGGAACTGAAACCTCGTCAGTGGGGTGGCATCAGCGTGTCTCAACAAGGTCCCCCCCCATGATGCCGCCCTCTGCGCTAAATATTCCTCTACGCAAACAACAGGGCACATGGGAGATCCGGGATTCCGATGTATGACTACGCAGTCCCCGCTCGCACCCTGATCGGTCTTAGACCTGACAAACGAGACAATCATAGTCTCCCCCTTAACCTGAATGTGCTCTCGGCACAATCCTCCCACCGTATCCTGCTTGTTCTTCGCCACCAGTTCGCTTACCCGCTTTGCCCCATGGAATGCTAACACAAAAGCGGCCCGGAATAACACTGCTTCATACTGGGATGAACATGTCGCAGGGAGTACGGATAACAACAGGGCCAACCTATCCAGACCAATCGGGTGCCTCTCATCTACTCTGCGACCCTCAAGGCGTTGCCACCCACGTAGCGCTTTCTGCACCACAAAAGACGCTGTCGGGTCCTGGATCCCATGCGCCCTCGCCATAAAGGAAATGGCGGCCCGGTGCCTTTGGGCCGTAGCTACTGACTTGCCTGCCTGATGTAAAGACAGCAAAAATTTTACGACAAGCTCTTCCTGGCCCCAAAGCTCCCCCCTAGCAGACCCCAAAAAGGACCAATAGGAACGGAACGCCCCTTCGTATGCCTTCCTTGTCCTGGGTGCTAAACTCTCTCCCACGAGGTTTTGTAGTTCGGGGCACCGAGAGACCAGAGAGCTTCGGGAAAGGGTGCCGCCACCGGGTCCGCTGTGGGCAGAAAACCCCAGAAGGCCTGCATACGGAAACGAGAAAGCGCATCGGCCGCTTGGTTCAGTACCCCCGGGACATGTTTTGCCCTAAAGAGCACATTCAACTGCATACACAATAACACAATTTCTTTGAGCAGTCTCAGAATCCATTTGCAACGTGCTGCCTGACTATTGATACACTCAACCACGGTCATGTTATCAGACCAGAACACCACAGAGTGATCCCGGAACCCCTCAGGCCATTTTTCAGGGCCACCAAAATAGGGAAGAGTTCGAGAAAAGCAATGTTATTCGTCAGCCCGCACTCGTGCCACCATGACGGCCATTTTTGAGCCGACCAATGTGTGCCGAATATGGCACCAAAACCTATACTCCCCGCCGAATCTGTCCACAGCCCCAGCTCCTCGGAGGAAACCGCCGGTTTATTCCAGACAATTTGACCATTGAAATCCGCCAGGAATGCCAACCAAATGCGCATGTCCTGGCGAATCTATGCCGAGAGCCTCGTGCGGTGGTGTCCCTCCTTCAGGCCGACCATGGCTTGTGCAATCGAGCGGGAAAAGGGGCGGGCCATTGGCATTACTCTGAGGGCGAAATTCAACTGGCCCACCATTTGTTGCACTTGATGCAGGTTTACCTTAGTCTCATGAATACATGTTTCAAGGGATGCCCTGAATTTTACCACTTTTTCTCTTGGTAATCGAAAACAACCTTCTTCCGAGTCGAGCTCGATCCCCAGAAACTCGAGTGAAGTCGAGGGACCCACAGTCTTACCTGGTGCCAATGGCACACCAAAATGGTTCATTAAGACACAAAATTCATTTAAAGCCTGTCCACATTCTGGATCCCCGGCTGCCCCCAGGAACAGAAAGTCATCGAGATAATGCATAACGTGCTGAAAACCCGTCTTCTTTGTGAAGACCCATTGCAGAAAACAACGGAACTTTTCAAAATAAGCACAAGATATAGAGCATCCCATTGGCGTACATCTATCCATGTAATAGCGACCCTGAAACATGAAACCAAGGAGACGCTGATCGTCTGGGTGTACCGGGAGCAACCGGAACGCTGACTCGATGTCTGACTTTGCCATCAGCGCCCCGGGCCCCAGGCGATTCAACATGGCGACGGCCTCATCGAAAGATGCGTACCGCACCGAACACACTTCCGGGTCTATCGCATCATTTACGGAAAGACCACGTGGAGCTGGCAAGTTATGTATCAGCCTGAACTCACCCGGGTCCTTCTTAGGGACCACCCCTAAGGGGGAACAAACAAAGTTAGCAACCAGTGGTAAATCGAATGGACCGGCAACACGCCCTCGAGTCACCTCTTTTTCAATCTTTGCCTGTACCACCGCCGTATGCTGCAGGACCGACAGTTGGTTCTTACAACTTGCTACACCCCAAAAATCTCCCACTGGAATGCGGAAACCATATGAAAAACCGTCTCGCAACACTCCAGCGGAAACATGATCCGGGTATTCGTTGAGCCAAGGAATCATTGCCATGGTATCAATCGGGGTAGGTAAAGGCGCCCCTCGGCCTATTTCAGACCTGTTTGGCGCTTCCCCTACCACCGTTATCACCCGTCTTGGCTCTGCACATGGTCTCAGGATGAGAGGACTGTCCACACCCCCCACATTCATGTCTAAACTTGCATGACCCCTGGGGCCTCGTACATTTTCCCCTGTTAAAATTCCAACAAATCCCCCTTTTACCTGCGTTGCCACTCGACTTCGAGTGGTGCTCGTTACCTGCACCCGTCCGAAAGGGTGTCCCAGAGGATTGGCGGGAAGACTCACCCCCGTTACTCCCTGACAATGGTACTTTTAACATGCCTGAATTCTCCATCTTCTGCCAAGAAATGGAGTCATAACAATCCCATGTTAGAGCTGGGTCGTGCTCCTTAGCCTTCCTAAAAATATTGTCGTAACAAAACCACTGATTGCCCTCGTATGCTAGAGAATACTCCATGATACGTGTCTGATAAATAGGTAACTCTGTCAACAACTCAGGCCTTCGCTCACCCATAATGGAGGTAAAAATGCCAAATGCTCTGCCCCAAGTACCTATGTTTTCGTCGACCTTAAAGGCGGCCATTTTAGCGCGCCAAACACTCGGATGCATAAGCTCTTTTTGGCCCTTCACATGCTCCATCTCGTAATGGTCAGTAAGCAAAGAAAACATGTTCACATACTTATCGGCCCAAATCTTTTCCTTAATTTCAAGTGGAACATGCTGGGCCACTTTCTCCCTTCGTGAGGGTACAGACCCTTCCCCCGCAATCGGCAGTAACCGCTTACCTGCACTAGGTGCCGTACTTGCTGCCGAACTTGCGCCTGCTGCATTCCCAGCCACCGGAACCTGTGGGGGAACAGAAGATGGTGCTTTCGCAGCCTCTCTAGATTCCCGCAGTTGTCTCATTACTGCCCTGGCGTCGTCAGCCGTGGCGCCCTCACCATCTTTACCCAACCACGCTGCCAGTTGCGCCGCCAACTCTGGAGGCATATCATCCCCGTTCACGGGGGTAACCACCACGGGGATCGGATGCCCCTCCTTCGGAACCGAGATTGGCTCCTCTATCGGTGTATCGGGAACCGGGGCCTCCCCCCAAGTGCCCCCCTCTTGGACCTCTTGCTTCTCCCGCTAGGGGCTACTCCCGGCAATGCTGGTCCGACGATTCGCTTCGGTCCTCCCTCCCCGTTCTTTGCCGCCATCTGCTTCTTCAAATCGGCTACCTCTTTTATGAGCATGCGGAGCATCTGATCGGTACCGACCCGCTTTCCGACCTTCTTGCCCGGCATTTTCACACGAAGATATCTGTAAAACAAAGACAAAACTTACAACGCTCAAAATTGGCTCTTCGTTCCGTCTCGAGCTCACATGCAGCGGGGAGGTGCAGCTTCAGAGCACAGGAACAAGAGGATGCTTCTCTGGCTTGTTGCTCCTTTTATCCTTCTTCGGGCGGGCGTAAACCCGCCTCCGCCCGCCTCCGGGGGCGTGGTTGGCGGCTTCAGTGTCTAGGACAACCCACTCTAGGGCGTGAACAAAGCGCGCCCCGGCTACGCCGCTTCGGGCATACCAGCCGAGACTCGCCTCCCGCCCAAGATGGCTTCCCGGGGGGATCGGGGTACTCCACCATACGTTCGGGGGGACCGAGTGGTCACCCCTTTCCATTAGCGCTGGTGCAAACGCTTCAAATTATTATACCCTGGCTCTCTCGGTCATACCTGTGCATGCACTTGAAACTTACTTTACCAATAAAAGAAGCAAATAGAGAAATAAAATAAAAGTGCTAGCTGGATTAGGCAAACACACTTCATAAAACTGCATTTTCTTTTCTATTCTCCCCCGTGTTACAAGCTTAACTGCTCCCTGTGTAATTTCTCTTAACCTGCTGTTCCTGGAAGAGAATTTCATCTACAAGCTCTTTCTGTGTGTTTCCTAGTCTTTTCTTTCCCTTTTCTTAGATTTGTAACTGTTCCTTTACGTGCTCTATTTAGGCGCCATTAATCTCATTTGAGCTCCATGTACCTGCTGCTGTTTTCTCCACACCTTATACTGCCTTTTCCCTCTTTCTCTCTTTCTCTGCGGTTGGTGGCTACTTTCCAAAGCGTCTGATGCCCCAATGTTCCTTTGTCTTGTTGTCAGACGTGAATTTGAAAAGCAACAAAATTAACAAGCCTTTACCACTCACACATGGCAGAAGTTTATACTTTAATTCAATGAGCTAAGAAAAGTGTGTTGTGGGGCCCCTACGAGCCATGGTGCTTGCTTCATCATAATTAGGCATGCAGTCATTAGCCACAGCTCTGATTATGGGTCACTGAGGTCAGTTTCAATAATTCCTCAAAAACCTAACCATGCAGTCCCCCCTAACTGTGTAGTTATCTTGCTTTACTGCTGTTTGTGTGATTAGCTGGGAGGAGCTCACGGCAGCATCCTCCCAACAAAAGTGTAGATGGACCGTTCCTTAACTCTTTCTTGCTTCACATACAGATGGCTTGAGGAGGTACAGGGGAGATGCAGGTCTAATAAACAGAATAGAATATCTGCCCCAGGTGTGTTTCTCTGCATTGGTGTTACATCACAGGCCCACCAGTGTATGTGTGATCTTTGACTCCTGCCAGTTCACAAGCAGGCGGCCAGGAAACGGTTTCAGCCTATCAACCACTGAGGAGATAAAGCCTTTGTATAAGGAATGAGGAAGCAATGAACACATTCAGCCTATTACAGGAGTAGCCGTGAGTGTTCCGAATTATAATTTCTTCATGTCACTGTACGTTATTGAGACCAAGTAGCTCGCCGTGATCGTATAGTGGTTAGTACTCTGCGTTGTGGCCGCAGCAACCTCGGTTCGAATCCGAGTCACGGCATTGTGGTTGGCAATGTCACAGCAGTTGGGTTTTTCCTTTACAGAATTCCCAAATGTACCAGTTGTTTTTGTAAAATGTCTATTAAAACCGATCCTTTTCAATATTTAAACGATCTAACGACAAATTATTTAAACATACATGATTATAAGATATAGGTATACTGTACATACTGACATAAATTATCGTTCTTGGACATATTTGCGGTAAAGGGAGCGGAGCTCTCCCCCAGGCCAATCAGAATGCAGATGAATGCAGTTGCAGTTGAGTGACCTGTGTTGTGGCTGTCTACAGGGAATGCACATATGTAGCTGTCTCGCAGCCCAATCCAGACGTCAATTGAAGACAGGTTTTGATGCAAATAGAGCAGTAAGTGCAGAGAAATGCTCACTCTCTAAAAATGGCATTTATACAATAGTAAGATTAAATCCAACCTCACCAGTAGATAGGATTTATTAATAAATAAATAAAGCTTCTCCTCTCTGATATGGAATTACCCCCCAAAAAGTATAAGGGAATACCCAATGCTAACCTATGAGAGGGGCAGACCTCACAGTAGTGAAAAATGTAATAGATTGTTTGATAGTACTAAGACATACAAACTACCACAGTACATGTCTTACCTTTTACTTACATAGCATGATGCCCCTAGGACAACTTAGGGCCTGCCTTAGGGGTTACTGATATGTAATAAAATTGGAGTTTAAGGCTTGGCAAGTAGTTTTAAATGCCAAGTCGAAGTGGCAGTACACTGCAGCACAGGCACTGCAGTAGCAGGCTTGAGACAGGTTTGAAATGCTATTTC
The DNA here is from genome assembly GCF_964263255.1 of Lissotriton vulgaris. NCBI lineage: Eukaryota > Metazoa > Chordata > Amphibia > Caudata > Salamandridae > Lissotriton > Lissotriton vulgaris. The sequence continues at coordinate 1,371,324,349 of NC_141685.1, read as the reverse complement.
TTTGGGCGGCACAATCAGTCCCTGGGTATATGGTATACCACTTTACAAGGGGCTTTCAAGTAAATTAAATCTGTCAGTCAGGTATACTCCAATTATACACATGATTAGGGAAGAAGCACGTGCACTTCAGCACTGATTAGTAGCAATAAAGTGATCAGAGTCCTAAGGCCAACAAAAAGATACAGCAAAATGCGGAGGTGAAAAGCAATAAGGTGGGGTTGGGACCACCTTAAGAATGCAACGTCTAACAAAAACGAACTAAGGATAACATGAGTAAAACATCAGCTTTCTCTACAGCATTTGGTGGGCCTTCTTTTATCTTCCATAAATGCAATCTTTCCCGGACCCCTTTATTATATAGCTCTTCAAGGAAAAAATATAAAGCACTTACAAAGGAGCCTCAAATACTCAAAGATGGTAGACTTCTGTAATATGGGCCATATACTAAAAGCAGCACGAAAACAGAGTGCAATAGGGTCCAAAAAACTTGAGTGACCCATGAGAGTATGCATGCAAGCCTATGGTATTCCAAACTAGAGATATACGCATGCAATTTTTGTTTTTAGGAGAGAATGTGCCTGCTGAAAAAAACCTTATTTTTAAAAAGTGCATTGCAGAATATCAGGAATTTGCTGTGGGACACCTTGAAAACTTCCATACAGATTATGTGCACACGCCTTACAGTCAGTTGTTGTGGCCGAGTGGTTAAGGTGATGGACTAGAAATCCATTGGGGTCTCCCCGCGCAGGTTCAAATCCTGACGACAACGAGAATCTTTTTAACATCAGCTACAATTTCAGAAGTTAACCTTTAGTATTTCTTCCATGTCAGTTTTATAAATAGGTGGCTTATTTTGGTGTCACTATTGCCATATCACATATTTATTATCGCTCCCCCTTTCATATCTTTGCTATAACTCTCGTCCTTCATTAGCGCTGGTGCAAACGCTTCAAATTATTATACCCTGGCTCTCTCGGTCATACCTGTGCATGCACTTGAAACTTACTTTACCAATAAAAGAAGCAAATAGAGAAATAAAATAAAAGTGCTAGCTGGATTAGGCAAACACACTTCATAAAACTGCATTTTTTTTTCTATTCTCCCCGTGTTACAAGCTTAACTGCTCCCTGTGTAATTTCTCTTAACCTGCTGTTCCTGGAAGAGAATTTCATCTACAAGCTCTTTCTGTGTTTTTTCCTAGTCTTTTCTTTCCCTTTTCCTAGATTTGTAACTGTTCCTTTACGTGCTCTATTTAGGCACCATTAATCTCATTTGAGCTCCTTGTACCTGCTGCTGTTTTCTCCACACCTCATACTGTCTTTTCCCTCTTTCTCTCTTTCTCTGCGGTTGGTGGCTACTTTCCAAAGCGTCTGATGCCCCAATGTTCCTTTGTCTTGTTGTCAGACGTGAATTTGAAAAGCAACAAAATTAACAAGCCTTTACCACTCACACATGGCAGAAGTTTATACTTTAATTCAATGAGCTAAGAAAAGTGTGTTGTGGGGCCCCTACGAGCCATGGTGCTTGATTCATCATAATTAGGCATGCAGTCATTAGCCACAGCTCTGATTATGGGTCACTGAGGTCAGTTTCAATAATTCCTCAAAAACCTAACCATGCAGTCCCCCCTAACTGTGTAGTTATCTTGCTTTACTGCTGTTTGTGTGATTAGCTGGGAGGAGCTCACGGCAGCATCCTCCCAATAAAAGAGTAGATGGACCGTTCCTTAACTCTTTCTTGCTTCACATACAGATGGCTTGAGGAGGTACAGGGGAGATGCAGGTCTAATAAACAGAATAGAATATCTGCGCCAGATGTGTTTCTCTGCATTGGTGTCCCATCACAGGCCCACCAGTGTATGTGTGATCTTTGACTCCTGCAAGTTCACAAGCAGGCGGCCAGGAAACGGTTTCAGCCTATCAACAACTGAGGAGATAAAGCCTTTGTACAAGGAATGAGGAAGCAATGAACACATTCAGCCTATCACAGGAGCAGCCCTGAGTGTTCCGAATTATAATTTCTTCATGTCACTGTACGTTATTGAGCCCAAGTAGCTCGCCGTGATCGTATAGTTGTTAGTACTCTGCGTTGTGGCCGCAGCAACCTCGGTTTGAATCCGAGTCACGGCATTGTGGTTGGCAATGTCACAGCAGTTGGGTTTTTCCTTTACAGAATTCCCAAATGTACCAGTTGTTTTTGTAAAATGTCTATTAAAACCGATCCTTTTCAATATTTAAACGATCTAACGACAAATTATTTAAACACACATGATTATAAGATATAGGTATACTGTACATACTGATATAAATTATCGTTCTTGAACATATTTGCAGTAAGGGTAGCGGAGCTCTCCCCCAGGCCAATCAGAATGCAGATGAATGCAGTTGCATTTGAGTGACCTGTGTTGTGGCTGTCTACAGGGAATGCACATATGTAGCTGTCTCGCAGCCCAATCCAGACGTCAATTGAAGACAGGTTTTGATGCAAATAGAGCAGTAAGTGCAGAGAAATGCTCACTCTCTAAAATGGCATTTATACAATAGTAAGATTAAATCCAACCTCACCAGTAGATAGGATTTATCAATAAATAAATAAAGCTTCTCCTCTCTGATATGGAATTACCCCCCAAAAAGTATAAGGGAATACCCAATGCTAACCTATGAGAGGGGCAGACCTCACAGTAGTGAAAAATGTAATAGACTGTTTGATACTACTAGGACATACAAACTACCACAGTACATGTCTTACCTTTTACTTACATAGCATGATGCCCCTCGGACTACCTAGGGCCTACCTTAGGGGTTACTGATATGTAATAAAATTGGAGTTTAAGGCTTGGCAAGTAGTTTTAAATGCCAAGTCGAAGTGGCAGTACACTGCAGCACAGGCACTGCAGTAGCAGGCTTGAGACAGGTTTGAAATGCTATTTCTTTGGGCGGCACAATCAGTCCCTGGGTATATGGTATACCACTTTACAAGGGGCTTTCAAGTAAATTAAATCTGTCAGTCAGGTATACTCCAATTATATGTAATTATCAAAAAAGGACTAGCTAGGTTGTGTTTTACCAATGGAGACTCAGTACGTATGACGGCAAACCATTTGGTTTGGTTGTTAAGCCCTCACCCACCGACCTAGTCGGTGGCATGCTTCATCATCGGGCCCACCACAGTAACGCCGAATGCGTCCCGGGTGTGCTTCGACTCCAGAATACTGAGGAGCTGGTATACTTCTCTGAGTGTGCTGTGAGGGGGTGTATAAGAAAGTGATTTAAAAGCTATGCTGTAGGTCCCAGTGCCCGAGGGTATATAGAACTTTAATAGCTGGGCCCACGCTAGCGTATAAAAAGGCAAGCGGACGCGGTGGAGCGGGTTATGAACTCCCGGGTCCTATGTGGTCGACATCTTTCAGCCAGGCCTTTTCTTGTTATAAAACTGGCTTTCCTCAGGACCAATGAGAGTGTGGGTGAAATTTTTTTTTATATTAAGTGAAGTGATTATTAAAATGTGTCGCACACGCTAAGGTGCTATACGTGTGTGGAGGGGGGTTCCCTCCGCTTTACTGTACACAAAACACAAAGGACGAAGACAGACGTACATGGTAAAGTCAGGTAAGTATTTTATACCAAAAACACAACGCACTGCCGGCAAGTTAAAGGTGAGTGAACGACCTCTACCGGCGGGAATTTAACGTGGCCATGAAAATGTATGGCGGCAGTGAAATATAGGGCGTTTCTTAAGCGAAGTGAAAGTGGTGGACTAAACAGCGGGAGATAGTCAGTGAGTGAGAATAGGTAATTCTGTTTCCTCACACATGCTATTTGCTGTTAAAGCCTCAAAGGTCACCAGGCAGGGAAGAGCGGACCCTAAAAGTTTATAGGGAGGCAGGGGTTAGAACCTGTTGGGAGAGAAGGTGGCTTACCTATTTCGACGTGAAGGTTGTATCTCAGTACTTACGAGATTACCGGCCTCCGTGCTCCATGAACCAGCAGTCCTGCTGCGGTGTCCCGAGTGAGTTAGGATCAGGAGCATTCTGATATTTATACTCGTTCAGGAAGGGCGGTACCTGCAGAGGGGTGGAGCAAGGGGCGTAGCTGCGCATGTGGAAAGATCAGTGTCGAGTGCTCATGGGCTACGCATGCGCAGAAGTGTGTAATTGTTTACATTTGGAAAAAGTAGCACAGAGGGACTGCAGAGAGGGACAGGGCCACGAGTCCAGACGGAAACAGGACTCAGCAGTTCAATGAATTCCATGGTATGGAATCATTAAGTCCAGTCAAGTGGGTGGACAGGCGGTAAATCCACCGTTGTTCTTTGGTATGGAGGGTTCTTTCATCGCAGTTGTCGAATTTCTCGATGACTGTCCACGTAAAATCGTTAGGAGTATGGTTGTGCGACAGAAAATGTTCTGTTAGTTTGCTGATATTTTTGCCGCACCTCATGGTGCTCCTGTGTTCGGTCATTCTTGCCCTTACTTTTCTGGTCGTCATCCCGACGTATCTTAGGCCACAATGGCATGTTATTAAGTACACCAGGTTAGCAGAATTGCAATTGGTGAACTGCCGTTGCGTCCAAACTTTGCCATCTTCGAGATTGAGTGTTTTGGATGGAGTGGTCAGATGGCAGACACTGCAATTGTTGCAAGGTTGATGTCCAGTCAGTTTGGGCAGCCCCCACGCATTGAGGATAGTGTTGTCTAAGGGACGTTGGTTTTTTCTGGGTCTTGTCGAGACCAACTGGTCCCTTAAGTTTTTAGCTCTCTTGAAAGCAAAGCGAGGGAGGTCCCACTTTCTGGTACCAGAGTTGATTATTTTCCAGTTCTTCTTGATGATACTGGACACCTGATTGGAGGCCGTGTTATACGTTGTAACACAGGTCATCACAGGAGGTTCCATTGGTTTCGGTATGGTTTCCAGGAGTGCATCCCTGTTCAGGTTGCGTGCCCGTTTACAGGTTTTAGAGATGATTCTCGTTGGATAACCACGGTCTTCCAGTTTATGGACCAAGGCTCCGGACTGTGATTTGTAGTCTTGGATGTTACTGCAGTTGCGCCTTATTCTTAAAAACTGGCCAAACGGGAGGTTTTCTCTGAGAGGCCTAGGGTGGAAACTGTCAAAGCGCAGCAAGGAGTTACGTGAGGTGGGTTTGTAGTAGGTGGTGGTAGTTAAACCATTGTTCTGTGCTTTGATGTTGAGGTCCAGAAAAGCCAATAAGGCGCAACTGCAGTAACATCCAAGACTACAAATCACAGTCCGGAGCCTTGGTCCATAAACTGGAAGACCGTGGTTATCCAACGAGAATCATCTCTAAAACCTGTAAACGGGCACGCAACCTGAACAGGGATGCACTCCTGGAAAATATACCAAAATCAATGGAACCTCCTGTGATGACCTGTGTTACAACGTATAACACGGCCTCCAATCAGGTGTCCAGTATCATCAAGAAGAACTGGAAAATAATCAACTCTGGTACCAGAAAGTGGGACCTCCCTCGCTTTGCTTTCAAGAGAGCTAAAAACTTAAGGGACCAGTTGGTCTCGACAAGACCCAGAAAAAACCAACGTCCCTTAGACAACACTATCCTCAATGCGTGGGGGCTGCCCAAACTGACTGGACATCAACCTTGCAACAATTGCAGTGTCTGCCATCTGACCACTCCATCCAAAACACTCAATCTCGAAGATGGCAAAGTTTGGACGCAACGGCAGTTCACCAATTGCAATTCTGCTAACCTGGTGTACTTAATAACATGCCATTGTGGCCTAAGATACGTCGGGATGACGACCAGAAAAGTAAGGACAAGAATGACCGAACACAGGAGCACCATGAGGTGCGGCAAAAATATCAGCAAACTAACAGAACATTTTCTGTCGCACAACCATACTCCTAACGATTTTACGTGGACAGTCATCGAGAAATTCGACAACTGCGATGAAAGAACCCTCCATACCAAAGAACAACGGTGGATTTACCGCCTGTCCACCCACTTGACTGGACTTAATGATTCCATACCATGGAATTCATTGAACTGCTGAGTCCTGTTTCCGTCTGGACTCGTGGCCCTGTCCCTCTCTGCAGTCCCTCTGTGCTACTTTTTCCAAATGTAAACAATTACACACTTCTGCGCATGCGTAGCCCATGAGCACTCGACACTGATCTTTCCACATGCGCAGCTACGCCCCTTGCTCCACCCCTCTGCAGGTACCGCCCTTCCTGAACGAGTATAAATATCAGAATGCTCCTGATCCTAACTCACTCGGGACACCGCAGCAGGACTACAGGTTCATGGAGCACGGAGGCCGGTAATCTCGTAAGTACTGAGATACAACCTTCACGTCGAAATAGGTAAGCCACCTTCTCTCCCAACAGGTTCTAACCCCTGCCTCCCTATAAACTTTTAGGGTCCGCTCTTCCCTGCCTGGTGACCTTTGAGGCTTTAACAGCAAATAGCATGTGTGAGGAAACAGAATTACCTATTCTCACTCACTGACTATCTCCCGCTGTTTAGTCCACCACTTTCACTTCGCTTAAGAAACGCCCTATATTTCACTGCCGCCATACATTTTCATGGCCACGTTAAATTCCCGCCGGTAGAGGTCGTTCACTCACCTTTAACTTGCCGGCAGTGCGTTGTGTTTTTGGTATAAAATACTTACCTGACTTTACCATGTACGTCTGTCTTCGTCCTTTGTGTTTTGTGTACAGTAAAGCGGAGGGAACCCCCCTCCACACACGTATAGCACCTTAGCGTGTGCGACACATTTTAATAATCACTTCACTTAATATAAAAAAAAATTTCACCCACACTCTCATTGGTCCTGAGGAAAGCCAGTTTTATAACAAGAAAAGGCCTGGCTGAAACATGTCGACCACATAGGACGCGGGAGTTCATAACCCGCTCCACCGCGTCCGCTTGCCTTTTTATACGCTAGCGTGGGCCCAGCTATTAAAGTTCTATATACCCTCGGGCACTGGGACCTACAGCATAGCTTTTAAATCACTTTCTTATACACCCCCTCACAGCACACTCAGAGAAGTATACTAGCTCCTCAGTATTCTGGAGTCGAAGCACACCCGGGACGCATTCGGCGTTACTGTGGTGGGCCCGATGATGAAGCATGCCACCGACTAGGTCGGTGGGTGAGGGCTTAACAACCAAACCAAATGGTTTGCCGTCATACGTACTGAGTCTCCATTGGTAAAACAAAACCTAGCTAGTCCTTTTTTGATAATTACATATTAAATTGGGGATTCGGACTGGCTTATCTAGTCCTCTCTCTCCGTTTTGATTTGCTGATACTCCAATTATACACATGATTAGGGAAGAAGCACGTGCACTTCAGCACTGATTAGTAGCGATAAAGTGATCAGAGTCCTAAGGCCAACAAAAAGATACAGCAAAATGAGGAGGTGAAAAGCAATAAGGTGGGGTTGGGACCACCTTAAGAATGCAAGGTCTAACAAAAACGAACTAAGGATAACATGAGTAAAACATCAGGTTTCTCTACAGCATTTGGCGAGACAAGTGGGCCTTCTTTTATCTTCCATAAATGCAATCTTTCCCGGACCCCTTTATTATATAGCTTTCCAAGGAAAAAATATAAGCACTTACAAAGGAGCCTCAAATACTCAAAGATGGTAGACTTCTGTAATATGGGACATATACTAAAAGCAGCACGAAAACAGAGTGCAATAGGGTCCAAAAAACTTGAGTGACCCATGAGAGTATGCATGCAAGCCTATGGTATTCCAAACTAGAGATATACGCATGCAATTTTTGTTTTTAGGAGAGAATGTGCCTGCTGAAAAAAACCTTATTTTTAAAAAGTGCATTGCAGAATATCAGGAATTTGCTGTGGGACACCTTGAAAACTTGCATACAGATTATGTGCACACACCTTACAGTCAGTTGTTGTGGCCGAGTGGTTAAGGCGATGGACTAGAAATCCATTGGGGTCTCCCCGCGCAGGTTCGAATCCTGCCGACAACGAGAATCTTTTTAACATCGGCTACAATTTCAGAAGTTAACCTTTAGTATTTCTTCCATGTCAGTCTTATAAATAGGTGGCTTATTTTGGTGTCACTATTGCCATATCACATATTTATTATCGCTCCCCCTTTCATATCTTTGCTATAACTCTCGTCCTTCATTAGCGCTGGTGCAAACGCTTCAAATTATTATACCCTCGCTCTCTCGGTCATACCTGTGCATGCACTTGAAACTTACTTTATCAATAAAAGAAGCAAATAGAGAAATAAAATAAAAGTGCTAGCTGGATTCGGCAAACACACGTCATAATACTGCATTTTCTTTTCTATTCTCCCCCGAGTTACAAGCCTAACTGCTCCCTGTGTAATTTCTCTTAACCTGCTGTTCCTGGAAGAGAATTTCATCTACAAGCTCTTTCTGTGTTTTTTCCTAGTCTTTTCTTTCCCTTTTCTTAGATTTGTAACTATTCCTTTACGTGCTCTATTTAGGCGCCATTAATCTCATTTGAGCTCCTTGTACCTGCTGCTGTTTACTCCACACCTCATACTGTCTTTTCCCTCTTTCTCTCTTTCTCTGCGGTTGGTGGCTACTTTCCAAAGCGTCTGATGCCCCAATGTTCCTTCGTCTTGTTGTCAGACGTGAATTTGAAAAGCAACAAAATTAACAAGCCTTTACCACTCACACATGGCAGAAGTTTATACTTTAATTCAGTGAGCTAAGAAAAGTGTGTTGTTGGTCCCCTACGAGCCATGGTGCTTGCTTCATCATAATTAGGCATGCAGTCATTAGCCACAGCTCTGATTATGGGTCACTGAGGTCAGTTTCAATAATTCCTCAAAAACCTAACCATACAGTCCCGCCTAACTGTGTAGTTATCTTGCTTTACTGCCGTTTGTGTGATTAGCTGGGAGGAGCTCACGGCAGCATCCTCCCAATAAAAGTGTAGATGGACCGTTCCTTAACTCTTTCTTGCTTCACATACAGATGGCTTGAGGAGGTACAGGGGAGATGCAGGTCTAATAAACAGAATAGAATATCTGCGCCAGGTGTGTTTCTCTGCATTGGTGTCCCATCACAGGCCCACCAGTGTATGTGTGATCTTTGACTCCTGCCAGTTCACAAGCAGGCGGCCAGGAAACGGTTTCAGCCTATCAACCACTGAGGAGATAAAGCCTTTGTATAAGGAATGAGGAAGCAATGAACACATTCAGCCTATCACAGGAGTAGCCCTGAGTGTTCCGAATTATAATTTCTTCATGTCACTGTACGTTATTGAGCCCAAGTAGCTCGCCGTGATCGTATAGTGGTTAGTACTCTGCGTTGTGGCCGCAGCAACCTCGGTTTGAATCCGAGTCACGGCATTGTGGTTGGCAATGTCACGGCAGTTGGGTTTTTCCTTTACAGAATTCCCAAATGTACCAGTTGTTTTTGTAAAATATCTATTAAAAACAGATCCTTTTCAATATTTAAACGATCTAACGACAAATTATTTAAACACACACGATTATAAGATGTAGGTATACTGTACTTACTAACATAAATTATCGTTCTTGAACATATTTGCGGTAAGGGGAGCGGAGCTCTCCCCCAGGCCAATCAGAATGCAGATGAATGCAGTTGCAGTTGAGTGACCTGTATTGTGGCTGTCTACAGGGAATGCACATATGTAGCTGTCTCGCAGCCCAATCCAGACGTCAATTGAAGACAGGTTTTCATGCAAATAGAGCAGTAAGTGCAGAGAAATGCTCACTCTCTAAAAATGGCATTTATACAATAGTAAGATTAAATCCAACCTCACCAGTAGATAGGATTTAATAATAAATAAATAAAGCTTCTCCTCTCTGATATGGAATTACCCCCCAAAAAGTATAAGGGAATACCCAATGCTAACCTATGAGAGGGGCAGACCTCACAGTAGTGAAAAATGTAATAGATTGTTTGATAGTACTAGGACATACAAACTACCACAGTACATGTCTTACCTTTTACTTACATAGCATGATGCCCCTAGGACAACTTAGGGCCTACCTTAGGGGTTACTGATATGTAATAAAATTGGAGTTTAAGGCTTGGCAAGTAGTTTTAAATGCCAAGTCGAAGTGGCAGTACACTGCAGCACAGGCACTGCAGTAGCAGGCTTGAGACAGGTTTGAAATGCTATTTCTTTGGGCGGCACAATCAGTCCCTGGGTATATGGTATACCACTTTACAAGGGGCTTTCAAGTAAATTAAATCTGTCAGTCAGGTATACTCCAATTATACACATGATTAGGGAAGAAGCACGTGCACTTCAGCACTGATTAGTAGCGATAAAGTGATCAGAGTCCTAAGGCCAACAAAAAGATACAGCAAAATGCGGAGGTGAAAAGCAATAAGGTGGGGCTGGGACCACCTTAAGAATGCAACGTCTAACAAAAACGAACTAAGGATAACATGAGTAAAATATCAGGTTTCTCTACAGCATTTGGTGAGACAAGTGGGCCTTCTTTTATCTTCCATAAATGCAATCTTTCCCGGACCCCTTTATAATATAGCTCTTCAAGGAAAAAATATAAAGCACTTACAAAGGAGCCTCAAATACTCAAAGATGGTAGACTTCTGTAATATGGGCCATATACTAAAAGCAGCACGAAAACAGAGTGCAATAGGGTCCAAAAAACTTGAGTGACCCATGAGAGTATGCATGCAAGCCTATGGCATTCCAAACTAGAGATATACGCATGCAATTTTTGTTTTTAGGAGAGAAAGTGCCTGCTGAAAAAAACATTATTTTTAAAAAGTGCATTGCAGAATATCAGGAATTTGCTGTGGGACACCTTGAAAACTTGCATACAGATTATGTGCACACACCTGACAGTCAGTTGTTGTGGCCGAGTGGTTAAGGTGATGGACTAGAAATCCATTGGGGTCTCCCCGTGCACGTTCGAATCCTGCCGACAACGAGAATCTTTTTAACATCGGCTACAATTTCAGAAGTTAACCTTTAGTATTTCTCCCATGTCAGTTTTATAAATAGGTGGCTTATTTTGGTGTCACTATTGCCATATCACATATTTATTATCGCTCCCCCTTTCATATCTTTGCTATAACTCTCGTCCTTCATTAGCGCTGGTGCAAACGCTTCAAATTATTATACCCTGGCTCTCTCGGTCATACCTGTGCATGCACTTGAAACTTACTTTACCAATAAAAGAAGCAAATAGAGAAATAAAATAAAAGTGCTAGCTGGATTAGGCAAACACACTTCATAAAAACTGCATTTTCTTTTCTATTCTCCCCGTGTTACAAGCTTAACTGCTCCCTGTGTAATTTCTCTTAACCTGCTGTTCCTGGAAGAGAATTTCATCTACAAGCTCTTTCTGTGTTTTTTCCTAGTCTTTTCTTTCCCTTTTCTTAGATTTGTAACTGTTCCTTTACGTGCTCTATTTAGGCGCCATTAATCTCATTTGAGCTCCTTGTACCTGCTGCTGTTTTCTCCACACCTCATACTGTCTTTTCCCTCTTTCTCTCTTTCTCTGCGGTTGGTGGCTACTTTCCAAAGCGTCTGATGCCCCAATGTTCCTTTGTCTTGTTGTCAGACGTGAATTTGAAAAGCAACAAAATTAACAAGCCTTTACCACTCACACATGGCAGAAGTTTATACTTTAATTCAATGAGCTAAGAAAAGTGTGTTGTGGGGCCCCTACGAGCCATGGTGCTTGCTTCATCATAATTAGGCATGCAGTCATTAGCCACAGCTCTGATTATGGGTCACTGAGGTCAGTTTCAATAATTCCTCAAAAACCTAACCATGCAGTCCCCCCTAACTGTGTAGTTATCTTGCTTTACTGCTGTTTGTGTGATTAGCTGGGAGGAGCTCACGGCAGCATCCTCCCAATAAAAGAGTAGATGGACCGTTCCTTAACTCTTTCTTGCTTCACATACAGATGGCTTGAGGAGGTACAGGGGAGATGCAGGTCTAATAAACAGAATAGAATATCTGCGCCAGATGTGTTTTTCTGCATTGGTGTCCCATCAAAGGCCCACCAGTGTATGTGTGATCTTTGACTCCTGCCAGTTCACAAGCAGGCGGCCAGGAAACGGTTTCAGCCTATCAACCACTGAGGAGATAAAGCCTTTGTATAAGGAATGAGGAAGCAATGAACACATTCAGCCTATCACAGGAGTAGCCCTGAGTGTTCCGAATTATAATTTCTTCATGTCACTGTACGTTATTGGGCCCAAGTAGCTCGCTGTGATCGTATAGTGGTTAGTACTCTGTGTTGTGGCCGCAGCAACCTCGGTTCGAATCCGAGTCACTGCATTGTGGTTGGCAATGTCACGGCAGTTGGGTTTTTCCTTTACAGAATTCCCAAATGTACCAGTTGTTTTTGTAAAATGTCTATTAAAAACAGATCCTTTTCAATATTTAAACGATCTAACGACAAATTATTTAAACACACATGATTATAAGATGTAGGTATACTGTACTTACTGACATAAATTATCGTTCTTGAACATATTTGCGGTAAGGGGAGCGGAGCTCTCCCCCAGGCCAATCAGAATGCAGATGAATGCAGTTGCAGTTGAGTGACCTGTGTTGTGGCTGTCTACAGGGAATGCACATATGTAGCTGTCTCCCAGCCCAATCCAGACGTCAATTGAAGACAGGTTTTCATGCAAATAGAGCAGTAAGTGCAGAGAAATGCTCACTCTCTAAAAATGGCATTTATACAATAGTAAGATTAAATCCAACCTCACCAGTAGATAGGATTTATTAATAAATAAATAAAGCTTCTCCTCTCTGATATGGAATTACCCCCAAAAAAGTATAAGGGAATACCCAATGCTAACCTATGAGAGGGGCAGACCTCACAGTAGTGAAAAATGTAATAGACTGTTTGATAGTACTAGGACATACAAACTACCACAGTACATGTCTTACCTTTTACTTACATAGCATGATGCCACTAGGACAACTTAGGGCCTACCTTAGGGGTTACTGATATGTAATAAAATTGGAGTTTAAGGCTTGGCAAGTAGTTTTAAATGCCAAGTCGAAGTGGCAGTACACTGCAGCACAGGCACTGCAGTAGCAGGCTTCAGACAGGTTTGAAATGCTATTTCTTTGGGCGGCACAATCAGTCCCTGGGTATATGGTATACCACTTTACAAGGGGCTTTCAAGTAAATTAAATCTGTCAGTCAGGTATACTCCAATTATACACATGATTAGGGAAGAAGCACGTGCACTTCAGCACTGATTAGTAGCGATAAAGTGATCAGAGTCCTAAGGCCAACAAAAAGATACAGCAAAATGCGGAGGTGAAAAGCAATTAGGTGGGGTTGGGACCACCTTAAGAATGCAAGGTCAAACAAAAACGAATTAAGGATAACATGAGTAAAACATCAGGTTTCTCTACAGCATTTGGTGAGACCAGTGGGCCGACTTTTATCTTCCATAAATGAAATCTTTCCCGGACCCTTTATTATATAGCTCTTCAAGGAAAAAATATAAAGCACTTACAAAGGAGCCTCAAATACTCAAAGATGGTAGACTTCTGTAATATGGGCCATATACTAAAAGCAGCACGAAAACAGAGTGCAATAGGGTCCAAAAAACTTGAGTGACCCATGAGAGTATGCATGCAAGCCTATGGTATACCAAACTAGAGATATACGCATGCAATTTTTGTTTTTAGGAGAGAATGTGCCTGCTGAAAAAAACATTATTTTTAAAAAGTGCATTGCAGAATATCAGGAATTTGCTGTGGGACACCTTGAAAACTTGCATACAGATTATGTGCACACACCTTACAGTCAGTTGTTGTGGCCGAGTGGTTAAGGCGATCGACTAGAAATCCATTGGGGTCTCCCCGCGCAGGGTCGAATCCTGCCGACAACGAGAATCTTTTTAACATCGGCTACAATTTCAGAAGTTAACCTTTAGTATTTCTTCCATGTCAGTTTTATAAATAGGTGGCTTATTTTGGTGTCACTATTGCCATATCACATATTTATTATCGCTCCCCCTTTCATATCTTTGCTATAACTCTCGTCCTTCATTAGCGCTGGTGCAAACGCTTCAAATTATTATACCCTGGCTCTCTCGGTCATACCTGTGCATGCACTTGAAACTTACTTTCACCAATAAAAGAAGCAAATAGAGAAATAAAATAAAAGTGCTAGCTGGATTAGGCAAACACACTTCATAAAACTGCATTTTCTTTGCTATTCTCCCCCGTGTTACAAGCCTAACTGCTCCCTGTGTAATTTCTCTTAACCTGCTGTTCCTGGAAGAGAATTTCATCTACAAGCTCTTTCTGTGTTTTTTCCTAGTCTTTTCTTTCCCTTTTCTTAGATTTGTAACTGTTCCTTTACGTGCTCTATTTAGGCGCCATTAATCTCATTTGAGCTCCTTGTACCTGCTGCTGTTTTCTCCACACCTCATACTGTCTTTTCCCTCTTTCTCTGCGGTTGGTGGCTACTTTCCAAAGCGTCTGATGCCCCAATGTTCCTTCGTCTTGTTGTCAGACGTGAATTTGAAAAGCAACAAAATTAACAAGCCTTTACCACTCACACATGGCAGAAGTTTATACTTTAATTCAATGAGCTACGAAAAGTGTGTTGTGGCGCCCCTACGAGCCATGGTGCTTGCTTCATCATAATTAGGCATGCAGTCATTAGCCACAGCTCTGATTATGGGTCACTGAGGTTAGTTTCAATAATTCCTCAAAAACCTAACCATGCAGTCCCCCCTAACTGTGTAGTTATCTTGCTTTACTGCTGTTTGTGTGATTAGCTGGGAGGAGCTCACGGCAGCATCCTCCCAATAAAAGTGTAGATGGACCGTTCCTTAACTCTTTCTTGCTTCAAATACAGATGGCTTGAGGAGGTACAGGGGAGTTGCAGGTCTAATAAACAGAATAGAATATCTGCGCCAGGTGTGTTTCTCTGCATTGGTGTCCCATCACAGGCCCACCAGTGTATGTGTGATCTTTGACTCCTGCCAGTTCACAAGCAGGCGGCCAGGAAAGGGTTTCAGCCTATCAACCACTGAGGAGATAAAGCCTTTGTATAAGGAATGAGGAAGCAATGAACACATTCAGCCTATCACAGGAGTAGCCCTGAGTGTTCCGAATTATAATTTCTTCATGTCACTGTACGTTATTGAGACCAAGTAGCTCGCCATGATCGTATAGTGGTTAGTACTCTGCATTGTGGCCGCAGCAACCTCGGTTTGAATCCGAGTCACGGCATTGTGGTTGGCAATGTCACAGCAGTTGGGTTTTTCCTTCACAGAATTCCCAAATGTACTAGTTGTTTTTGTAAAATGTCTATTAAAACCGATCCTTTTCAATATTTAAACGATCTAACGACAAATTATTTAAACACACATGATTATAAGATGTAGGTATACTGTACATACTGACATAAATTATCGTTCTTGAACATATTTGCGGTAAGGGGAGCGGAGCTCTCCCCCAGGCCAATCAGAATGCAGATGAATGCAGTTGCAGTTGAGTGACCTGTGTTGTGGCTGTCTACAGGGAATGCACATATGTAGCTGTCTCGCAGCCCAATCCAGACGTCAATTGAAGACAGGTTTTGATGCAAATAGAGCAGTAAGTGCAGAGAAATGCTCACTCTCTACAAATGGCATTTATACAATAGTAAGATTAAATCCAACCTCACCAGTAGATAGGATTTATCAATAAATAAATAAAGCTTCTCCTCTCTGATATGGAATTACCCCCCAAAAGTATAAGGGAATACCCAATGCTAACCTATGAGAGGGGCAGACCTCACAGTAGTGAAAAATGTAATAGACTGTTTGATACAACTAGGACATACAAACTACCACAGTACATGTCTTACCTTTTACTTACATAGCATGATGCCCCTAGGACTACTTAGGGCCTACCTTAGGGGTTACTGATATGTAATAAAATTGGAGTTTAAGGCTTGGCAAGTAGTTTTAAATGCCAAGTCGAAGTGGCAGTACACTGCAGCACAGGCACTGCAGTAGCAGGCTTGAGACAGGTTTGAAATGCTATTTCTTTGGGTGGCACAATCAGTCCCTGGGTATATGGTATACCACTTTACAAGGGGCTTTCAAGTAAATTAAATCTGTCAGTCAGGTATACTCCAATTATACACATGATTAGGGAAGAAGCATGTGCACTTCAGCACTGATTAGTAGCGATAAAGTGATCAGAGTCCTAAGGCCAACAAAAAGATACAGCAAAATGCGGAGGTGAAAAGCAATAAGGTGGGGTTAGGACCACCTTAAGAATGCAACGTCTAACAAAAACGAACTAAGGATAACATGAGTAAAATATCAGGTTTCTCTACAGCATTTGGTGAGACAAGTGGGCCTTCTTTTATCTTCCATAAATGCAATCTTTCCCGGACCCCTTTATTATATAGCTCTTCAAGGAAAAATATAAAGCACTTACAAAGGAGCCTCAAATACTCAAAGATGGTAGACTTCTGTAATATGGGCCGTATACTAAAAGCAGCACGAAAACTCAGTGCAATAGGGTCCAAAAAACTTGAGTGACCCATGAGAGTATGCATGCAAGCCTATGGTATTCCAAACTAGAGATATACGCATGCAATTTTTGTTTTTAGGAGAGAAAGTGCCTGCTGAAAAAAACATTATTTTTAAAAAGTGCATTGCAGAATATCAGGAATTTGCTGTGGGACACCTTGAAAACTTGCATACAGATTATGTGCACACGCCTGACAGTCAGTTGTTGTGGCCGAGTGGTTAAGGCGATGGACTAGAAATCCATTGGGGTCTCCCCGTGCAGGTTCGAATCCTGCCGACAACGAGATTCTTTTTAACATCGGCTACAATTTCAGAAGTTAACCTTTAGTATTTCTCCCATGTCAGTTTTATAAATAGGTGGCTTATTTTGGTGTCACTATTGCCATATCACATATTTATTATCGCTCCCCCTTTCATATCTTTGCTATAACTCTCGTCCTTCATTAGCGCTGGTGCAAACGCTTCAAATTATTATACCCTGGCTCTCTCGGTCATACCTGTGCATGCACTTGAAACTTACTTTACCAATAAAAGAAGCAAATAGAGAAATAAAATAAAAGTGCTAGCTGGATTAGGCAAACACACTTCATAAAACTGCATTTTCTTTTCTATTCTCCCCCGCGTTACAAGCTTAACTGCTCCCTGTGTAATTTCTCTTAACCTGCTGTTCCTGGAAGAGAATTTCATCTACAAGCTCTTTCTGTGTTTTTTCCTAGTCTTTTCTTTCCCTTTTCTTAGATTTGAAACTGTTCCTTTACATGCTCTATTTAGGCGCCATTAATCTCATTGGAGCTCCTTGTACCTGCTGCTGTTTTCTCCACACCTCATACTGTCTTTTCCCTCTTTCTCTCTTTCTCTGCGGTTGGTGGCTACTTTCAAAAGCGTCTGATGCCCCAATGTTCCTTCGTCTTGTTGTCAGACGTGAATTTGAAAAGCAACAAAATTAACAAGCCTTTACCACTCACACATGGCAAAAGTTTATACTTTAATTCAATGAGCTAAGAAAAGTGTGTTGTGGGGCCCCTACGAGCCATGGTGCTTGCTTCATCATAATTAGGCATGCAGTCATTAGCTACAGCTCTGATTATGGGTCACTGAGGTCAGTTTCAATAATTCCTCAAAAACCTAACCATGCAGTCCCCCCTAACTGTGTAGTTATCTTGCTTTACTGCTGTTTGTGTGATTAGCTGGGAGGAGCTCACGGCAGCATCCTCCCTATAAAAGTGTAGATGGACCGTTCCTTAACTCTTTCTTGCTTCACGTACAGATGGCTTGAGGAGGTACAGGAGAGATGCAGGTCTAATAAACAGAATAGAATATCTGCGCCAGGTGTGTTTCTCTGCATTGGTGTCCCATCACAGGCCCACCAGTGTATGTGTGATCTTTGACTCCTGCCAGTTCACAAGCAGGCGGCCAGGAAACGGTTTCAGCCTATCAACCACTGAGGAGATAAAGCCTTTGTATAAGGAATGAGGAAGCAATGAACACATTCAGCTTATCACAGGAGTAGCCCTGAGTGTTCCGAATTATAATTTCTTCATGTCACTGTACGTTATTGAGCCCAAGTAGCTCGCCGTGATCGTATAGTGGTTAGTACTCTGCGTTGTGGCCGCAGCAACCTCGGTTCGAATCCGAGTCACGGCATTGTGGTTGGCAATGTCACAGCAGTTGGGTTTTTCCTTTACAGAATTCCCAAATGTACCAGTTGTTTTTGTAAAATGTCTATTAAAAACAGATCCTTTTCAATATTTAAACGATCTAACGACAAATTATTTAAACACACATGGTTATAAGATGTAGGTATACTGTACTTACTGACATAAATTATCGTTCTTGAACATATTTGCGGTAAGGGTAGCGGAGCTCTCCCCCAGGCCAATCAGAATGCAGATGAATGCAGTTGCAGTTGAGTGACCTGTGTTGTGGCTGTCTACAGGGAATGCACATTTGTAGCTGTCTCGCAGCCCAATCCAGACGTCAATTGAAGACAGGTTTTCATGCAAATAGAGCAGTAAGTGCAGAGAAATGCTCACTCTCTAAAAATGGCATTTATACAATAGTAAGATTAAATCCAACCTGACCAGTAGATAGGATTTATCAATAAATAAATAAAGCTTCTCCTCTCTGATATGGAATTACCCCCCAAAAAGTATAAGGGAATACCCAATGCTAACCTATGAGAGGGGCAGACCTCACAGTAGTGAAAAATGTAATAGACTGTTTGATACTACTAGGACATACAAACTACCACAGTACATGTCTTACCTTTTACTTACATAGCATGATGCCCCTAGGACTACTTAGGGCCTACCTTAGGGGTTACTGATATGTAATAAAATTGGAGTTTAAGGCTTGGCAAGTAGTTTTAAATGCCAAGTCGAAGTGGCAGTGCACTGCAGCACAGGCACTGCAGTAGCAGGCTTGAGACAGGTTTTAAATGCTATTTCTTTGGGCGGCACAATCAGTCCCTGGGTATATGGTATACCACTTTACAAGGGGCTTTCAAGTAAATTAAATCTGTCAGTCAGGTATAATCCAATTATACACATGATTAGGGAAGAAGCACGTGCACTTCAGCACTGATTAGTAGCGATAAAGTGATCAGAGTCCTAAGGCCAACAAAAAGATACAGCAAAATGCGGAGGTGAAAAGCAATAAGGTGGGGTTGGGACCACCTTAAGAATGCAAGGTCTAACAAAAAAGAACTAAGGATAACATGAGTAAAACATCAGGTTTCTCTACAGCATTTGGTGAGACAAGTGGGCCTTCTTTTATCTTCCATAAATGCAATCTTTCCCGGACCCCTTTATTATATAGCTCTTCAAGGAAAAAATATAAAGCACTTACAAAGGAGCCTCAAATACTCAAAGATGGTAGACTTCTGTAATATGGGCCATATACTAAAAGCAGCACGAAAACAGAGTGCAATAGGGTCCAAAAAACTTGAGTGACCCATGAGAGTATGCATGCAAGCCTATGGTATTCCAAACTAGAGATATACGCATGCAATTTTTGTTTTTAGGAGAGAATGTGCCTGCTGAAAAAACATTATTTTTAAAAAGTGCATTGCAGAATATCAGGAATTTGTTGTGGGACACCTTGAAAACTTGCATACAGATTATGTGCACACGCCTCACAGTCAGTTGTTGTGGCCGAGTGGTTAAGGCGATGGACTAGAAATCCATTGGGGTCTCCCCACGCAGGTTTGAATCCTGCCGACAACGAGAATCTTTTTAACATCGGCTACAATTTCAGAAGTTAACCTTTCGTATTTCTTCCATGTCAGTTTTATAAATAGGTGGCTTATTTTGGTGTCACTATTGCCATATCACATATTTATTATCGCTCCCCCTTTCATATCTTTGCTATAACTCTCGTCCTTCATTAGCGCTGGTGCAAACGCTTCAAATTATTATACCCTGGCTCTCTCGGTCATACCTGTGCATGCACTTGAAACTTACTTTACCAATAAAAGAAGCAAATAGAGAAATAAAATAAAAGTGCTAGCTGGATTAGGCAAACACACTTCATAAAACTGCATTTTCTTTTCTATTCTCCCCGTGTTACAAGCTTAACTGCTCCCTGTGTAATTTCTCTTAACCTGCTGTTCCTGGAAGAGAATTTCATCTACAAGCTCTTTCTGTGTTTTTTCCTAGTCTTTTCTTTCCCTTTTCTTAGATTTGTAACTGTTCCTTTACGTGCTCTATTTAGGCGCCATTAATCTCATTTGAGCTCCTTGTACCTGCTGCTGTTTTCTCCACACCTCATACTATCTTTTCCCTCTTTCTCTCTTTCTCTGCGGTTGGTGGCTACTTTCCAAAGCGTCTGATGCCCCAATGTTCCTTCGTCTTGTTGTCAGACGTGAATTTGAAAAGCAACAAAATTACCAAGCCTTTACCACTCACACATGGCAGAAGTTTATACTTTAATTCAATGAGCTAAGAAAAGTGTGTTGTGGGGCCCCTACGAGCCATGGTGCTTGATTCATCATAATTAGGCATGCAGTCATTAGCCACAGCTCTGATTATGGGTCACTGAGGTCAGTTTCAATAATTCCTCAAAAACCTAACCATGCAGTCCCCCCTAACTGTGTAGTTATCTAGCTTTACTGCTGTTTGTGTGAATAGCTGGGAGGAGCTCACGGCAGCATCCTCCCAATAAAAGAGTAGATGGACCGTTCCTTAACTCTTTCTTGCTTCACATACAGATGGCTTGAGGAGGTACAGGGGAGATGCAGGTCTAATAAACAGAATAGAATATCTGCGCCAGATGTGTTTCTCTGCATTGGTGTCCCATCACAGGCCCACCAGTGTATGTGTGATCTTTGACTCCTGCCAGTTCACAAGCAGGCGGCCAGGAAACGGTTTCAGCCTATCAACCACTGAGGAGATAAAGCCTTTGTATAAGGAATGAGGAAGCAATGAACACATTCAGCCTATCACAGGAGTAGCCCTGAGTGTTCCGAATTATAATTTCTTCATGTCACTGTACGTTATTGAGCCCAAGTAGCTCGCCGTGATCGTATAGTGGTTAGTACTCTGTGTTGTGGCCGCAGCAACCTCGGTTCGAATCCGATTCACGGCATTGTGGTTGGCAATGTCACGGCAGTTGGGTTTTTCCTTTACAGAATTCCCAAGTGTACCAGTTGTTTTTGTAAAATGTCTATTAAAAACAGATCCTTTTCAATATTTAAACGATCTAACGACAAATTATTTAAACACACATGATTATAAGATGTAGGTATACTGTACTTACTGACATAAATTATCGTTCTTGAACATATTTGCGGTAAGGGGAGCGGAGCTCTCCCCCAGGCCAATCAGAATGCAGATGAATGCAGTTGCAGTTGAGTGACCTGTGTTGTGGCTGTCTACAGGGAATGCACATATGTAGCTGTCTCCCAGCCCAATCCAGACGTCAATTGAAGACAGGTTTTCATGCAAATAGAGCAGTAAGTGCAGAGAAATGCTCACTCTCTAAAAATGGCATTTATACAATAGTAAGATTAAATCCAACCTCACCAGTAGATAGGATTTATCAATAAATAAATAAAGCTTCTCCTCTCTGATATGGAATTACCCCCCAAAAAGTATAAGGGAATACCCAATGCTAACCTATGAGAGGGGCAGACCTCACAGTAGTGAAAAATGTAATAGACTGTTTGATACTTCTAGGACATACAAACTACCACAGTACATGTCTTACCTTTTACTTACATAGCATGATGCCCCTATGACTACTTAGGGCCTACCTTAGGGGTTACTGATATGTAATAAAATTGGAGTTTAAGGCTTGGCAAGTAGTTTTAAATGCCAAGTCGAAGTGGCAGTACACTGCAGCACAGGCACTGCAGTAGCAGGCTTGAGACAGGTTTGAAATGCTATTTCTTTGGGCGGCACAATCAGTCCCTGGGTATATGGTATACGACTTTACAAGGGGCTTTCAAGTAAATTAAATCTGTCAGTCAGGTATACTCCAATTATACACATGATTAGGGAAGAAGCACGTGCACTTCAGCACTGATTAGTAGCGATAAAGTGATAAGAGTCCTAAGGCCAACAAAAAGATACAGCAAAATGCGGAGATGAAAAGCAATAAGGTGGGGTTGGGACCACCTTAAGAATGCAAGGTCTAACAAAAACGAACTAGGGATAACATGAGTAAAACATCAGGTTTCTCTACAGCATTTGGTGAGACAAGTGGGCCTTCTTTTATCTTCCATAAATGCAATCTTTCCCGGACCCCTTTATTATATAGCTCTTCACGGAAAAAATATAAAGCACTTACAAAGGAGCCTCAAATACTCAAAGATGGTAGACTTCTGTAATATGGGCCATATACTAAAAGCAGCACGAAAACAGAGTGCAATAGGGTCCAAAAAACTTGAGTGACCCATGAGAGTATGCATGCAAGCCTATGGTATTCCAAACTAGAGATATACGCATGCAATTTTTGCTTTTAGGAGAGAATGTGCATGCTGAAAAAAACATTATTTTTAAAAAGTGCATTGAAGAATATCAGGAATTTGCTGTGGGACACCTTGAAAACTTGCATACAGATTATGTGCACACACCTTACAGTCAGTTGTTGTGGCCGAGAGGTTAAGGCGACGGACTAGAAATCCATTTGGTCTCCCCGCGCAGGTTCGAATCCTGCCGACAACGAGAATCTTTTTAACATCGGCTACAATTTCAGAAGTTAACCTTTAGTATTTCTTCCATGTCAGTTTTATAAATAGGTGGCTTATTTTGGTGTCACTATTGCCATATCACATATTTATTATCGCTCCCCCTTTCATATCTTTGCTATAACTCTCGTCCTTCATTAGCGCTGGTGCAAACGCTTCAAATTATTATACCCTGGCTCTCTCGGTCATACCTGTGCATGCACTTGAAACTTACTTTACCAATAAAAGAGGCAAATAGAGAAATAAAATAAAAGTGCTAGCTGGATTAGGCAAACACACTTCATAAAACTGCATTTTCTTTTCTATTCTCCCCCATGTTACAAGCTTAACTGCTCCCTGTGTAATTTCTCTTAACCTGCTGTTCCTGGAAGAGAATTTCATCTACAAGCTCTTTCTGTGTTTTTTCCTAGTCTTTTCTTTCCCTTTTCTTAGATTTTTAACTGTTCCTTTACGTGCTCTATTTAGGCGCCATTAATCTCATTTGAGCTCCTTGTACCTGCTGCTGTTTTCTCCACACCTCATACTATCTTTTCCCTCTTTCTCTCTTTCTCTGCGGTTGGTGGCTACTTTCCAAAGCGTCTGATGCCCCAATGTTCCTTCGTCTTGTTGTCAGACGTGAATTTGAAAAGCAACAAAATTAACAAGCCTTTACCACTCACACATGGCAGAAGTTTATACTTTAATTCAATGAGCTAAGAAAAGTGTGTTGTGGGGCCCCTACGAGCCATGCTGCTTGCTTCATCATAATTAGGCATGCAGTCATTAGCCACAGCTCTGATTATGGGTCACTGAGGTCAGTTTCAATAATTCCTCAAAAACCTAACCATGCAGTCCCCCCTAACTGTGTAGTTATCTAGCTTTACTGCTGTTTGTGTGAATAGCTGGGAGGAGCTCACGGCAGCATCCTCCCAATAAAAGTGTAGATGGACCGTTCCTTAACTCTTTCTTGCTTCACATACAGATGGCTTGAGGAGGTACAGGGGTGATGCAGGTCTAATAAACAGAATAGAATATCTGCGCCAGGTGTGTTTCTCTGCATTGGTGTCCCATCACAGGCCCACCAGTGTATGTGTGATCTTTGACTCCTGCCAGTTCACAAGCAGGCGGCCAGGAAACGGTTTCAGCCTATCAACCACTGAGGAGATAAAGCCTTTGTATAAGGAATGAGGAAGCAATGAACACATTCAGCGTATCACAGGAGTAGCCCTGAGTGTTCCGAATTATAATTTCTTCATGTCACTGTACGTTATTGAGCCCAAGTAGCTCGCCGTGATCGTATAGTGGTTAGTACTCTGTGTTGTGGCCGCAGCAACCTCGGTTCGAATCCGATTCACGGCATTGTGGTTGGCAATGTCACGGCAGTTGGGTTTTTCCTTTACAGAATTCCCAAGTGTACCAGTTGTTTTTGTAAAATGTCTATTAAAAACAGATCCTTTTCAATATTTAAACGATCTAACGACAAATTATTTAAACACACATGATTATAAGATGTAGGTATACTGTACTTACTGACATAAATTATCGTTCTTGAACATATTTGCGGTAAGGGGAGCGGAGCTCTCCCCCAGGCCAATCAGAATGCAGATGAATGCAGTTGCAGTTGAGTGACCTGTGTTGTGGCTGTCTACAGGGAATGCACATATGTAGCTGTCTCCCAGCCCAATCCAGACGTCAATTGAAGACAGGTTTTCATGCAAATAGAGCAGTAAGTGCAGAGAAATGCTCACTCTCTAAAAATGGCATTTATACAATAGTAAGATTAAATCCAACCTCACCAGTAGATAGGATTTATCAATAAATAAATAAAGCTTCTCCTCTCTGAT
Source organism: Lissotriton vulgaris (assembly GCF_964263255.1). Taxonomy (NCBI): domain Eukaryota; kingdom Metazoa; phylum Chordata; class Amphibia; order Caudata; family Salamandridae; genus Lissotriton; species Lissotriton vulgaris. The sequence continues at coordinate 1,371,299,821 of NC_141685.1, read as the reverse complement.
ATGGAATTACCCCCCAAAAAGTATAAGGGAATACCCAATGCTAACCTATGAGAGGGGCAGACCTCACAGTAGTGAAAAATGTAATAGACTGTTTGATACTTCTAGGACATACAAACTACCACAGTACATGTCTTACCTTTTACTTACATAGCATGATGCCCCTATGACTACTTAGGGCCTACCTTAGGGGTTACTGATATGTAATAAAATTGGAGTTTAAGGCTTGGCAAGTAGTTTTAAATGCCAAGTCGAAGTGGCAGTACACTGCAGCACAGGCACTGCAGTAGCAGGCTTGAGACAGGTTTGAAATGCTATTTCTTTGGGCGGCACAATCAGTCCCTGGGTATATGGTATACGACTTTACAAGGGGCTTTCAAGTAAATTAAATCTGTCAGTCAGGTATACTCCAATTATACACATGATTAGGGAAGAAGCACGTGCACTTCAGCACTGATTAGTAGCGATAAAGTGATAAGAGTCCTAAGGCCAACAAAAAGATACAGCAAAATGCGGAGATGAAAAGCAATAAGGTGGGGTTGGGACCACCTTAAGAATGCAAGGTCTAACAAAAACGAACTAGGGATAACATGAGTAAAACATCAGGTTTCTCTACAGCATTTGGTGAGACAAGTGGGCCTTCTTTTATCTTCCATAAATGCAATCTTTCCCGGACCCCTTTATTATATAGCTCTTCACGGAAAAAATATAAAGCACTTACAAAGGAGCCTCAAATACTCAAAGATGGTAGACTTCTGTAATATGGGCCATATACTAAAAGCAGCACGAAAACAGAGTGCAATAGGGTCCAAAAAACTTGAGTGACCCATGAGAGTATGCATGCAAGCCTATGGTATTCCAAACTAGAGATATACGCATGCAATTTTTGCTTTTAGGAGAGAATGTGCCTGCTGAAAAAAACATTATTTTTAAAAAGTGCATTGAAGAATATCAGGAATTTGCTGTGGGACACCTTGAAAACTTGCATACAGATTATGTGCACACACCTTACAGTCAGTTGTTGTGGCCGAGAGGTTAAGGCGATGGACTAGAAATCCATTTGGTCTCCCCGCGCAGGTTCGAATCCTGCCGACAACGAGAATCTTTTTAACATCGGCTACAATTTCAGAAGTTAACCTTTAGTATTTCTTCCATGTCAGTTTTATAAATAGGTGGCTTATTTTGGTGTCACTATTGCCATATCACATATTTATTATCGCTCCCCCTTTCATATCTTTGCTATAACTCTCGTCCTTCATTAGCGCTGGTGCAAACGCTTCAAATTATTATACCCTGGCTCTCTCGGTCATACCTGTGCATGCACTTGAAACTTACTTTACCAATAAAAGAGGCAAATAGAGAAATAAAATAAAAGTGCTAGCTGGATTAGGCAAACACACTTCATAAAACTGCATTTTCTTTTCTATTCTCCCCCATGTTACAAGCTTAACTGCTCCCTGTGTAATTTCTCTTAACCTGCTGTTCCTGGAAGAGAATTTCATCTACAAGCTCTTTCTGTGTTTTTTCCTAGTCTTTTCTTTCCCTTTTCTTAGATTTGTAACTGTTCCTTTACGTGCTCTATTTAGGCGCCATTAATCTCATTTGAGCTCCTTGTACCTGCTGCTGTTTTCTCCACACCTCATACTATCTTTTCCCTCTTTCTCTCTTTCTCTGCGGTTGGTGGCTACTTTCCAAAGCGTCTGATGCCCCAATGTTCCTTCGTCTTGTTGTCAGACGTGAATTTGAAAAGCAACAAAATTAACAAGCCTTTACCACTCACACATGGCAGAAGTTTATACTTTAATTCAATGAGCTAAGAAAAGTGTGTTGTGGAGCCCCTACGAGCCATGCTGCTTGCTTCATCATAATTAGGCATGCAGTCATTAGCCACAGCTCTGATTATGGGTCACTGAGGTCAGTTTCAATAATTCCTCAAAAACCTAACCATGCAGTCCCCCCTAACTGTGTAGTTATCTAGCTTTACTGCTGTTTGTGTGAATAGCTGGGAGGAGCTCACGGCAGCATCCTCCCAATAAAAGTGTAGATGGACCGTTCCTTAACTCTTTCTTGCTTCACATACAGATGGCTTGAGGAGGTACAGGGGTGATGCAGGTCTAATAAACAGAATAGAATATCTGCGCCAGGTGTGTTTCTCTGCATTGGTGTCCCATCACAGGCCCACCAGTGTATGTGTGATCTTTGACTCCTGCCAGTTCACAAGCAGGCGGCCAGGAAACGGTTTCAGCCTATCAACCACTGAGGAGATAAAGCCTTTGTATAAGGAATGAGGAAGCAATGAACACATTCAGCGTATCACAGGAGTAGCCCTGAGTGTTCCGAATTATAATTTCTTCATGTCACTGTACGTTATTGAGCCCAAGTAGCTCGCCGTGATCGTATAGTGGTTAGTACTCTGCGTTGTGGCCGCAGCAACCTCGGTTCGAATCCGAGTCACGGCATTGTGGTTGGCAATGTCACAGCAGTTGGGTTTTTCCTTTACAGAATTCCCAAATGTACCAGTTGTTTTTGTAAAATGTCTATTAAAAACAGATCCTTTTCAATATTTAAACGATCTAACGACAAATTATTTAAACACACATGATTATAAGATGTAGGTATACTGTACTTACTGACATAAATTATCGTTCTTGAACATATTTGCGGTAAGGGTAGCGGAGCTCTCCCCCAGGCCAATCAGAATGCAGATGAATGCAGTTGCAGGTGAGTGACCTGTGTTGTGGCTGTCTACAGGGAATGCACATTTGTAGCTGTCTCGCAGCCCAATCCAGACGTCAATTGAAGACAGGTTTTCATGCAAATAGAGCAGTAAGTGCAGGGAAATGCTCACTCTCTAAAAATGGCATTTATACAATAGTAAGATTAAATCCAACCTCACCAGTAGATAGGATTTATTAATAAATAAATAAAGCTTCTCCTCTCTGATATGGAATTACCCCCCAAAAAGTATAAGGGAATACCCAATGCTAACCTATGAGAGGGGCAGACCTCACAGTAGTGAAAAATGTAATAGACTGTTTGATACTACTAGGACATACAAACTACCACAGTACATGTCTTACCTTTTACTTACATAGCATGATGCCCCTAGGACTACTTAGGGCCTACCTTAGGGGTTACTGATATGTAATAAAATTGGAGTTTAATGCTTGGCAAGTCGTTTTAAATGCCAAGTCGAAGTGGCAGTACACTGCAGCACAGGCACTGCAGTAGCAGGCTTGAGACAGGTTTGAAATGCTATTTCTTTGGGCGGCACAATCAGTCCCTGGGTATATGGTATACCACTTTACAAGGGGCTTTCAAGTAAATTAAATCTGTCAGTCAGGTATACTCCAATTATACACATGATTAGGGAAGAAGCACGTGCACTTCAGCACTGATTAGTAGCGATAAAGTGATCAGAGTCCTAAGGCCAACAAAAAGATACAGCAAAATGCGGAGGTGAAAAGCAATAAGGTGGGGTTGGGACCACCTTAAGAATGCAACGTCTAACAAAAACGAACTAAGGATAACATGAGTAAAATATCAGGTTTCTCTACAGCATTTGGTGAGACAAGTGGGCCTTCTTTTATCTTCCATAAATGCAATCTTTCCCGGACCCCTTTATTATATAGCTCTTCAAGGAAAAAATATAAAGCACTTACAAAGGAGTCTCAAATACTCAAAGATGGTAGACTTCTGTAATATGGGCCATATACTAAAAGCAGCACGAAAACAGAGTGCAATAGGGTCCAAAAAACTTGAGTGACCCATGAGAGTATGCATGCAAGCCTATGGTATTCCAAACTAGAGATATACGCATGCAATTTTTGTTTTTAGGAGAGAATGTGCCTGCTGAAAAAACATTATTTTTAAAAAGTGCATTGCAGAATATCAGGAATTTGTTGTGGGACACCTTGAAAACTTGCATACAGATTATGTGCAAACGCCTTACAGTCAGTTGTTGTGGCCGAGTGGTTAAGGCGATGGACTAGAAATCCATTGGGGTCTCCCCACGCAGGTTTGAATCCTGCCGACAACGAGAATCTTTTTAACATCGGCTATGATTTCAGAATTAACCTTTAGTATTTCTTCCATGTCAGTTTTATAAATAGGTGGCTTATTTTGGTGTCACTATTGCCATATCACATATTTATTATCGCTCCCCCTTTCATATCTTTGCTATAACTCTCGTCCTTCATTAGCGCTGCTGCAATCGCTTCAAATTATTATACCCTGGCTCTCTCGGTCATACCTGTGCATGCACCAGAAACTTACTTTACCAATAAAAGAAGCAAATAGAGAAATAAAATAAAAGTGCTAGCTGGATTAGGCAAACACACTTCATAAAACTGCATTTTCTTTTCTATTCTCCCCCGTGTTACAAGCTTAACTGCTCCCTGTGTAATTTCTCTTAACCTGCTGTTCCTGGATCAGAATTTCATCTACAAGCTCTTTCTGTGTTTTTTCCTAGTCTTTTCTTTCCCTTTTCTTAGATTTGTAACTGTTCCTTTACGTGCTCTATTTAGGCGCCATTAATCTCATTTGAGCTCCTTGTACCTGCTGCTGTTTTCTCCACACCTCATACTATCTTTTCCCTCTTTCTCTCTTTCTCGGCGGTTGGTGGCTACTTTCCAAAGCGTCTGATGCCCCAATGTTCCTTCGTCTTGTTGTCAGACATGAATTTGAAAAGCAACAAAATTAACAAGCCTTTACCACTCACACATGGCAGAAGTTTATACTTTAATTCAATGAGCTAAGAAAAGTGTGTTGTGGGGCCCCTACGAGCCATGGTGCTTGCTTCATCATAATTAGGCATGCAGTCATTAGCCACAGCTCTGATTATGGGTCACTGAGGTCAGTTTCAATAATTCCTCAAAAACCTAACCATGCAGTCCCCCCTAACTGTGTAGTTATCTAGCTTTACTGCTGTTTGTGTGAATAGCTGGGAGGAGCTCACGGCAGCATCCTCCCAATAAAAGTGTAGATGGACCGTTCCTTAACTCTTTCTTGCTTCACATACAGATGGCTTGAGGAGGTACAGGGGAGATGCAGGTCTAATAAACAGAATAGAATATCTGCGCCAGGTGTGTTTCTCTGCATTGGTGTCCCATCACAGGCCCACCAGTGTATGTGTGATCTTTGACTCCTGCCAGTTCACAAGCAGGCGGCCAGGAAACGGTTTCAGTTTATCAACCACTGAGGAGATAAAGCCTTTGTATAAGGAATGAGGAAGCAATGAACACATTCAGCGTGTCACAGGAGTAGCCCTGAGTGTTCCGAATTATAATTTCTTCATGTCACTGTACGTTATTGAGCCCAAGTAGCTCGCCGTGATCGTATAGTGGTTAGTACTCTGCGTTGTGGCCGCAGCAACCTCGGTTCGAATCCGAGTCACGGCATGGTGGTTGGCAATATCACAGCAGTTGGGTTTTTCCTTTACAGAATTCCCAAATGTACCAGTTGTTTTTGTAAAATGTCTATTAAAAACAGATCCTTTTCAATATTTAAACGATCTAACGACAAATTATTTAAACACACATGATTATAAGATGTAGGTATACTGTACTTACTGACATAAATTATCGTTCTTGAACAAATTTGCGGTAAGGGTAGCGGAGCTCTCCCCCAGGCCAATCAGAATGCAGATGAATGCAGTTGCAGTTGAGTGACCTGTGTTGTGGCTGTCTACAGGGAATGCACATTTGTAGCTGTCTCGCAGCCCAATCCAGACGTCAATTGAAGACAGGTTTTCATGCAAATAGAGCAGTAAGTGCAGAGAAATGCTCACTCTCTAAAATGGCATTTATACAATAGTAAGATTACATCCAACCTCACCAGTAGATAGGATTTATTAATAAATAAATAAAGCTTCTCCTCTCTGATATGGAATTACCCCCCAAAAAGTATAAGGGAATACCCAATGCTAACCTATGAGAGGGGCAGACCTCACAGTAGTGAAAAATGTAATAGACTGTTTGATACTACTAGGATATACAAACTACCACAGTACATGTCTTACCTTTTACTTACATAGCATGATGCCCCTAGGACTACTTAGGGCCTACCTTAGGGGTTACTGATATGTAATAAAATTGGAGTTTAAGGCTTGGCAAGTAGTTTTAAATGCCAAGTCGAAGTGGCAGTACACTGCAGCACAGGCACTGCAGTAGCAGGCTTGAGACAGGTTTGAAATGCTATTTCTTTGGGCGGCACAATCAGTCCCTGGGTATATGGTATACCACTTTACAAGGGGCTTTCAAGTAAATTAAATCTGTCAGTCAGGTATACTCCAATTATACACATGATTAGGGAAGAAGCACGTGCACTTCAGCACTGATTAGTAGCGATAAAGTGATCAGAGTCCTAAGGCCAACAAAAAGATACAGCAAAATGCGGAGGTGAAAAGCAATAAGGTGGGGTTGGGACCACCTTAAGAATGCAACGTCTAACAAAAACGAACTAAGGATAACATGAGTAAAACATCAGGTTTCTCTACAGCATTTGGTGAGACAAGTGGGCCTTCTTTTATCTTCCATAAATGCAATCTTTCCCGGACCCCTTTATTATATAGCTCTTCAAGGAAAAAATATAAAGCACTTACAAAGGAGCCTCAAATACTCAAAGATGGTAGACTTCTGTAATATGGGCCATATACTAAAAGCAGCACGAAAACAGAGTGCAATAGGGTCCAAAAAACTTGAGTGACCCATGAGAGTATGCATGCAAGCCTATGGTATTCCAAACTAGAGATATACGCATGCAATTTTTGTTTTTAGGAGAGAAAGTGCCTGCTTAAAAAAACATTATTTTTAAAAAGTGCATTGCAGAATATCAGGAATTTGCTGTGGGACACCTTGAAAACTTGCATACAGATTATGTGCACACGCCAGACAGTCAGTTGTTGTGGCCGAGTGGTTAAGGCGATGGACTAGAAATCCATTAGGGTCTCCCCGCGCAGGTTCGAATCCTGCCGACAACGAGAATCTTTTTAACATCGGCTACAATTTCAGAAGTTAACCTTTAGTATTTCTCCCATGTCAGTTTTATAAATAGGTGGCTTATTTTGGTGTCACTATTGCCATATCACATATTTATTATCGCTCCCCCTTTCATATCTTTGCTATAACTCTCGTCCTTCATTAGCGCTGGTGCAAACGCTACAAATTATTATACCCTGGCTCTCTCGGTCATACCTGTGCATGCACTTGAAACTTACTTTACCAATAAAAGAAGCAAATAGAGAAATAAAATAAAAGTGCTAGCTGGATTAGGCAAACACACTTCATAAAACTGCATTTTCTTTTCTATTCTCCCCCGTGTTACAAGCTTAACTGCTCCCTGTGTAATTTCTCTTAACCTGCTGTTCCTGGAAGAGAATTTCATCTACAAGCTCTTTCTGTGTTTTTTCCTAGTCTTTTCTTTCCCTTTTCTTAGATTTGTAACTGTTCCTTTACGTGCTCTATTTAGGCGCCATTAATCTCATTTGAGCTCCTTGTACCTGCTGCTGTTTTCTCCACACCTCATACTGTCTTTTCCCTCTTTCTCTCTTTCTCTGCGGTTGGTGGCTACTTTCCAAAGCGTCTGATGCCCCAATATTCCTTCGTCTTGTTGTCAGACGTGAATTTGAAAAGCAACAAAATTAACAAGCCTTTACCACTCACACATGGCAGAAGTTTTTACTTTAATTCAATGAGCTAAGAAAAGTGTGTTGTGGGGCCCCTACGAGCAATGGTGCTTGCTTCATCATAATTAGGCATGCAGTCATTAGCCACAGCTCTGATTATAGGTCACTGAGGTCAGTTTCAATAATTCCTCAAAAACCTAATCATGCAGTCCCCCCTATCTGTGTAGTTATCTTGCTTTACTGCTGTTTGTGTGATTAGCTGGGAGGAGCTCACGGCGGCATCCTCCCAATAAAAGTTTAGATGGACCGTTCCTTAACTCTTTCTTGCTTCACATACAGATGGCTTGAGGAGGTACAGGGGAGATGCAGGTCTAATAAACAGAATAGAATATCTGCGCCAGGTGTGTTTCTCTGCATTGGTGTCCGATCACAGGCCCACCAGTGTATGTGTGATCTTTGACTCCTGCCAGTTCACAAGCAGGCGGCCAGGAAACGGTTTCAGCCTATCAACCACTAAGGAGATAAAGCCTTTGTATAAGGAATGAGGAAGCAATGAACACATTCAGCCTATCACAGGAGTAGCACTGAGTGTTCCGAATTATAATTTCTTCATGTCACTGTACGTTATTGAGCCCAAGTAGCTTGCCGTGATCGTATAGTGGTTAGTACTCTGTGTTGTGGCTGCAGCAACCTCGGTTCGTATCCGAGTCACGGCATTGTGGTTGGCAATGTCACGGCAGTTGGGTTTTTCCTTTACAGAATTCCCAAATGTACCAGTTGTTTTTGTAAAATGTCTAGTAAAAACAGATCCTTTTCAATATTTAAACGATCTAACGACAAATTATTTAAACACACATGATTATAAGATGTAGGTATACTGTACTTACTGACATAAATTATCATTCTTGAACATATTTGTGGTAAGGGGAGCGGAGGTCTCCCCCAGGCCAATCAGAATGCAGATGAATGCAGTTGCAGTTGAGTGACCTGTGTTGTGGCTGTCTACAGGGAATGCACATATGTAGCTGTCTCGCAGCCCAATCCAGACGTCAATTGAAGACAGGTTTTCATGCAAATAGAGCAGTAAGTGCAGAGAAATGCTCACTCTCTAAAAATGGCATTTATACAATAGTAAGATTAAATCCAACCTCACCAGTAGATAGGATTTATCAATAAATAAATAAAGCTTCTCCTCTCTGATATGGAATTACCCCCCAAAAAGTATAAGGGAATACCCAATGCTAACCTATGAGAGGGGCAGACCTCACAGTAGTGAAAAATGTAATAGACTGTTTGATACTACTAGGACATACAAACTACCACAGTACATGTCTTACCTTTTACTTACATAGCATGATGCCCCTAGGACTACTTAGGGCCTACCTTAGGGGTTACTGATATGTAATAAAATTGGAGTTTAAGGCTTGGCAAGTAGTTTTAAATGCCAAGTCGAAGTGGCAGTACACTGCAGCACAGGCACTGCAGTAGCAGGCTTGAGACAGGTTTGAAATGCTATTTCTTTGGGCGGCACAATCAGTCCCTGGGTATATGGTATACAACTTTACAAGGGGCTTTCAAGTAAATTAAATCTGTCAGTCAGGTATACTCCAATTATACACATGATTAGGGAAGAAGCACGTGCACTTCAGCACTGATTAGTAGCGATAAAGTGATCAGAGTCCTAAGGCCAACAAAAAGTTACAGCAAAATGCGGAGGTGAAAAGCAATAAGGTGGGGTTGGGACCACCTTAAGAATGCAAGGTCTAACAAAAACGAACTAAGGATAACATGAGTAAAACATCAAGTTTCTCTACAGCATTTGGTGAGACAAGTGGGCCTTCTTTTATCTTCCTGTTGGACTTGGCCCTTCTGGCAGGTTCACCCCTGAACTTTTTGCCTAGTGATTTCTGGTCTTTGCGCACTTTGACACTGTGGCGCAGTGTAAAGTGCGTGCGCTCCCTGAGTGCGTGTGTGAGATTGGCCTGCTCTCCCATAGGAATGCATGGGGAATGTCTGTGTCCCTGGTAGTTCCTGATGCGTGAGGCGTGCATGGTCAAGCTTGGTATGTGCGAACTCGTGAGAGTGAATGCTTCGCAACGATGTATGTGGCATGGTTGTGTCTTGTGCGGAAGCGCCACTTCTAGACATGGCTGAGTATGTGCTGTGAGGGTGCTGGCGTGTGATTGGCTGGAGCTGGCTGGGATGCCAGGCTCCAGGAGTCTGTGTGGGTCTGCCCCAGTGGTGAATGGAGAGATTAGCATGCTGATGTGAGGGAGGGGCTGCGCCTGTGTCCTGAATGGGGCTGGGTTTTCCCCACACAATGCTGGCTCCGCTCCCTGTGGTGCGACTGATGACCCTAGCCTGCCTGATGAATGAAAGGGGTGGTTGGGCCATCAAGGGTACTCCAAAACCAGCTGCGACTGGTTCTCCCCCCACCCTGCACCTAAAGACAAAGGGAAAAGGTGTATAAAAGAGGGGCTGTGACCCCAGGAAAATGTTCTTGTTTGCTGCTTGAATCTGCCAGGGGCGTGCTGCTGCTTGGGCCCAGGGGAAGGCTTGCCTCCCCTGGGCTCTGCCCAGCCCCTGGACTCCTAAAGGACTTTTTCTGGACCTTGGTTTGCCATAGCGCTGGGGAGCGCTGTATTTACCCTCCCAGCGCCTGAAAGTCTTTTCTTTCCCCTCCTAGCGCAAGGAGCGTTTTATTTGCCTTAAAGCGCCTGGGAGCGCTGCTCTTTGCCTCAAGCGCTGGGCGAGCGCTTTATTTGGCTGTTAGCGCTTGGAAGCGCTATTGATCTCAGCCGGTGCCCACCCGGCGTTATTTGCCCCTGTTTATTACTTAAAACGAGCGAGTGCCCACCTCGCTGTTTATTTTAATCTCGAGGGTGCCACCCCTCTGAAATGCCCACGAGATTCACCGCCGCGGCCCGAGCGCCGCAAAACAGGAAGTCAGGCACGACGGTGCCTGATGCGGGGCGGGACTTCCGGTTTTCCGGAGGAAGTCCCGCCCGCCGCCGCGCTGTGATTGGCCAGCACTGCACTGAGGAAAATGAGGAAGAAGACAGCCAGCGTCCCCGCCGCCTCCTGAAGGCAGTCCGGTGAGTGGAGCTGCCCGGGAGGAGGGGGGTTTGGTAGAGAGAGCCCTGCCTTTGGAGGAGGTGCCCCAGCGAGAGGAGCCCCCGCATCCCGGTGAGTGTTAACGGGCGAGGGGGACGCTCCGGGGGCCATTGCGAGTCAAGAGTCCCCTGCCAGTGACGAGGGCATCATTGCTCGGAGCCCCGAGGGGCTCCAGGTGTCCCATTTGTGAGGAGAGCCTTGAAGAGGCTCTTGGGGGCAGCTTCGGTTCCTGAGCCCTAGAGAGGCTCCAACGACCGGGGCATGTTTGTTGTCAGAGCCACAGAGGCTCAAGGGGGCAATATTGCTGAAGCCCCGAGGCCACAGAGGGCCGGTTGCGATCCAGAGTCCCCAGAGGGGGGACTCCAACGCTCAGGGGGCATTCTTGTTTTACGAGCCCAGAGAGGCTCGAGTGCCCTGTTCATTGTTCCAGAGCCCAGAGAGGCTTGTGGGCCCATTTCTTTACTCAGAGCCCAGCGAGGCTCCAAAAAGGGACAAGCATATTTGTTCATGAGCCTAGAGAGGCTCCCACGATTGGCCCATCTTGCTTGCACCAGTTGCCCAGCACTTTGTGGGCAACTGCCACGTTTAGGACCCTGACTCTGGGACACAGGGCGTCCTAGCCCCAACAAGGCCAGTTGGCCTAGGGAAAGTCACAGTTGGTGACTAATGTGGATTTTGCTATTGCTACGTTTAGGTTCTGGCGCAAGTGGCGCAACCTGGACTTTGTGAGTTCTGCGCTAAAGGTGATTTATGCGCTAACTGAGGTTTAGATGCTGTTATGATCTATGTCCTATTGCTTTTGGGTGCTAGGAAATGTACAATGTGTAGTATGTTTTGTGCACCCTGTGCTCTGCACCTCTGAATGTGTTGTTGATGCATCATGTGCCTTTTTCCTTACACCGCTGAACGTGTGTTGATGCGTCATGTGTTCCTTACACCGCTGAATGTGTTGTTGATACATCATGTGTTTTGTCCCCAGGTCTATACCCCTAAATGTATGTTGATATTTAGTTGGTTGTTCTTGCTAGTGCAGGTGGTGCTAGTAAGGTCCTGGTTCCCTGCGTGACCTGTTCCTAGGGTGGTTAGGATTGCGTAGGGAGTACTTACCTGATTACCAGTAGTTACTTGTATTGAGCTACAGTGATTTTCTGTTATATTCTAAGTGCTATTTTTAAAAGTGTTACTTCTAAAAGTGCTGATTCCTGACAGTGGTCCAGGTGGCCCTGTCTTGTAAATATCCCCTGTAAATTCTGCCCGTGCCTCTGGCACAATGTAAAGTGTGTGTTTTATCTAATGTATGTTTATTGGAATACAAAGGCTATTTTTATATATACCCTTGTGTGGAGTTTTCTTTGTGGTGGGCCTTGGGTGTTGTTGCTGGGGTGCGTGCGCAAATACTTAACTCATACCGCCTCCAAGTTTAGCCTTGCTGCTCGCGCCACGTTACCTAGAGGGCGAGTAGGGGTTATCTTGGCGTGTAACTCCCTTGCCCTGACCTTAGGAATGGTGATCCCTGACTGACCTCGACGCGAGTCTTGGCCAGCCAGGGTCCCGTTTCTAACATTGGACGCAGCGGTGAGGATAAGGATTTGTGTTTGCGATGTACCACAGTGGCAACTGGCCACTACAAAGCTCTGCATTTTAGATAAATCACATTTTGGGGATTATTGTATGGTGCTTTTGCTAAAAATGTCATTTCTGTGGAAATGTGTTTCTTGTGCACTTTGAGTTAGGTGTCCCTAGCTCGGGAGGGTAGATCATCCCCCTAAGTGCAGTGTGTTTTCTGGATTCACCATGAGGGTGGGATCCAGTGGTGGCAGCATAAGTGTGTTCAGTGCATGTGTCCCCCGTCCCTGCCCTGGAGTTATGGTACCTGTGTCACGTGTGGTCAGGTTGAGAAATCAGGGGTGGTAGAAACTGCCTTACCAGTCTGGGGAGGGGTGTGTGTGGATGAATGGTGTGTTGCACTGAGCAAGTGTGTGAGTTCTCTGGATGGGGAGCTTGCTGAATGCTTGTGTACTCTTGTTTTGCTCAGATACCTAAGTTCCGTGTGTTAAACTTTTCCCAAGAACGTCTGCAGACAGTGGAGCCTGCTTTTGATTTCTGTGGTCTATTTAGAGACAGATGTTTGGAGTTGGTAATGTTCTGGGAGGAGAGAGGCATAGGGGATGGAGTGATTCCAAAAGGAGTGGCTGAGGTGTCTTCCAGCCCAGTGTGGTGGAAGAGGTTAAGTGTAGCCCAGCTAGGTCTCGGTGTAGGGGCTCACGTCCTGTCTCAAGAGGAGAAGGAGTGGGTGGGACTGCATGTCTCCAGGTGCCCGAAACCCAGTGTCAGGGCCTAGAATGTTTCTGAAGGGAACGTCAGGTCGGAGGCCTAGGCTGTACCAATAGGTCATTTGAGGAAGATCTCCCAGAGTGTTTGAAGAATGTAGAACATCAGTGAACATGATTTCATGGGTGGGCCTGAAGCTCATGGGAGTTTCCCCTGCCCCTGTGTTATTGTGTTAATTGTTGGGGAGTGACCCTAAGGAAAGGTTCTGGTCTTCCAGCCCAGTGTGGTGGAAGTGGCTCGGAGGAGCACAAGCCTGGTCTTCGTAGTCTGGGTGTTTTTTTTCTTAGGAACACCAGGTGAGGGAGCCTAGCATGTCCGTATGGAGCGTCCTTGTAGGGAGATCTCCCAGCGTGGAGAGAACGTGGAGCGCCTGTAAGCAGGGCTCTAGTAGTTCTGTTAACTGGCAGTACCGCTCCAGTTGGGAGGGTGCAGAAGTCCAGATGGAGGGGTGCGAGGGGGATAGATTCCCCAGTGGAGTAACCAGTGGGTCAGGGGCCAACCAGAAGGGTTGTGTCGCCAGGGAGTGACCAGGGTGATGCCACTTCTGTCCTGAGTGTCAGGAAGACTTGCACACGACACATTAGTTATATGTCACCCTCAAGGAAGTCCTGGTGCGCCAGGCATCTGACCAAAGGGGTACGTCCCTCGGTTGGGGAGCCAGTAGCCGGTGTTTCCGGATCTGGACGTAAGGGCAACTGTATGTAGTGTCCTGAAGGAACTCCTGCCTGAAGAGAAGGAACCGGGTAAGCTGTATGGGGGATTGACCTGCAGTGGTTGCCTTGCTGCTGAAGGAGGAGTGAATTCGAATCCCAGGTGGTAGACCAGTTAGGGGAGCTGTGACTCTGTCATGACCAGCCTGGTGTCCTGTAGGCACCGCACTGAGCCGCGTCTGCCTTCGGCCGCGCAGCCTATGCCGCTTGCCGTCCCCGTCTCGACGCGGTCCGTGAGCCGCTGCCTGCGCCGCATCTGGCAACCCGCAAAGTGCAACGCCTCACTACACCGATCTTGTGCTGGTCTGACCGTGGTCACTGCTGCTGAGGGAGTAAAGGTCCCGAACTGGTGGGAGAGTTGTGTTCTGGAGGGTGCTTCAGAAGTAGAGGTAGGGTGGGGCATTCTTGCCCGTGACCTCTGGTCAGCCTGAGGGTGCGGACCCTAGGTTGGAGGATCAGTGGTAGTTTGGAACTACACTGAGAAAGGGAGTGGAGAATGGCTATGTAGGCCAGGGGTTACCACCCCCCACTCTGTGGATTAGCAAGGACCAGTGGTATCTGGGTGGCCTAGGGCCTGGTCCTAGCCGTGGACAACTAAGGAGTACCAGTGGGGTAGCCTAGTTGGGCCTGTTTTTTTTCAAGTATGTGCTTGTCTTATGGATCAACGTGGCGTAGAACCGGAGGGTGTCCCTGCAGTGCGGGCCCGCGTCCGTGTTCTATCGCCCCAAGCAGGGAAGTCCATCACGGTGGTGATTGTTCTCCCCTGCGTTTTGGCTGGAAGGGGGTTGTGTTGGACTTGGCCCTTCTGGCAGGTTCACCCCTGAACTTTTTGCCTAGTGATTTCTGGTCTTTGCGCACTTTGACACTGTGGCGCAGTGTAAAGTGCGTGCGCTCCCTGAGTGCGTGTGTGAGATTGGCCTGCTCTCCCATAGGAATGCATGGGGAATGTCTGTGTCCCTGGTAGTTCCTGATGCGTGAGGCGTGCATGGTCAAGCTTGGTATGTGCGAACTCGTGAGAGTGAATGCTTCGCAACGATGTATGTGGCATGGTTGTGTCTTGTGCGGAAGCGCCACTTCTAGACATGGCTGAGTATGTGCTGTGAGGGTGCTGGCGTGTGATTGGCTGGAGCTGGCTGGGATGCCAGGCTCCAGGAGTCTGTGTGGGTCTGCCCCAGTGGTGAATGGAGAGATTAGCATGCTGATGTGAGGGAGGGGCTGCGCCTGTGTCCTGAATGGGGCTGGGTTTTCCCCACACAATGCTGGCTCCGCCCCCTGTGGTGCGACTGATGACCCTAGCCTGCCTGATGAATGAAAGGGGTGGTTGGGCCATCAAGGGTACTCCAAAACCAGCTGCGACTGGTTCTCCCCCCACCCTGCACCTAAAGACAAAGGGAAAAGGTGTATAAAAGAGGGGCTGTGACCCCAGGAAAATGTTCTTGTTTGCTGCTTGAATCTGCCAGGGGCGTGCTGCTGCTTGGGCCCAGGGGAAGGCTTGCCTCCCCTGGGCTCTGCCCAGCCCCTGGACTCCTAAAGGACTTTTTCTGGACCTTGGTTTGCCATAGCGCTGGGGAGCGCTGTATTTACCCTCCCAGCGCCTGAAAGTCTTTTCTTTCCCCTCCTAGCGCAAGGAGCGCTTTATTTGCCTTAAAGCGCCTGGGAGCGCTGCTCTTTGCCTCAAGCGCTGGGCGAGCGCTTTATTTGGCTGTTAGCGCTTGGAAGCGCTATTGATCTCAGCCGGTGCCCACCCGGCGTTATTTGCCCCTGTTTATTACTTAAAACGAGCGAGTGCCCACCTCGCTGTTTATTTTAATCTCGAGGGTGCCACCCCTCTGAAATGCCCACGAGATTCACCGCCGCGGCCCGAGCGCCGCAAAACAGGAAGTCAGGCACGACGGTGCCTGATGCGGGGCGGGACTTCCGGTTTTCCGGAGGAAGTCCCGCCCGCCGCCGCGCTGTGATTGGCCAGCACTGCACTGAGGAAAATGAGGAAGAAGACAGCCAGCGTCCCCGCCGCCTCCTGAAGGCAGTCCGGTGAGTGGAGCTGCCCGGGAGGAGGGGGGTTTGGTAGAGAGAGCCCTGCCTTTGGAGGAGGTGCCCCAGCGAGAGGAGCCCCCGCATCCCGGTGAGTGTTAACGGGCGAGGGGGACGCTCCGGGGGCCATTGCGAGTCAAGAGTCCCCTGCCAGTGACGAGGGCATCATTGCTCGGAGCCCCGAGGGGCTCCAGGTGTCCCATTTGTGAGGAGAGCCTTGAAGAGGCTCTTGGGGGCAGCTTCGGTTCCTGAGCCCTAGAGAGGCTCCAACGACCGGGGCATGTTTGTTGTCAGAGCCACAGAGGCTCAAGGGGGCAATATTGCTGAAGCCCCGAGGCCACAGAGGGCCGGTTGCGATCCAGAGTCCCCAGAGGGGGGACTCCAACGCTCAGGGGGCATTCTTGTTTTACGAGCCCAGAGAGGCTCGAGTGCCCTGTTCATTGTTCCAGAGCCCAGAGAGGCTTGTGGGCCCATTTCTTTACTCAGAGCCCAGCGAGGCTCCAAAAAGGGACAAGCATATTTGTTCATGAGCCTAGAGAGGCTCCCACGATTGGCCCATCTTGCTTGCACCAGTTGCCCAGCACTTTGTGGGCAACTGCCACGTTTAGGACCCTGACTCTGGGACACAGGGCGTCCTAGCCCCAACAAGGCCAGTTGGCCTAGGGAAAGTCACAGTTGGTGACTAATGTGGATTTTGCTATTGCTACGTTTAGGTTCTGGCGCAAGTGGCGCAACCTGGACTTTGTGAGTTCTGCGCTAAAGGTGATTTATGCGCTAACTGAGGTTTAGATGCTGTTATGATCTATGTCCTATTGCTTTTGGGTGCTAGGAAATGTACAATGTGTAGTATGTTTTGTGCACCCTGTGCTCTGCACCTCTGAATGTGTTGTTGATGCATCATGTGCCTTTTTCCTTACACCGCTGAACGTGTGTTGATGCGTCATGTGTTCCTTACACCGCTGAATGTGTTGTTGATACATCATGTGTTTTGTCCCCAGGTCTATACCCCTAAATGTATGTTGATATTTAGTTGGTTGTTCTTGCTAGTGCAGGTGGTGCTAGTAAGGTCCTGGTTCCCTGCGTGACCTGTTCCTAGGGTGGTTAGGATTGCGTAGGGAGTACTTACCTGATTACCAGTAGTTACTTGTATTGAGCTACAGTGATTTTCTGTTATATTCTAAGTGCTATTTTTAAAAGTGTTACTTCTAAAAGTGCTGATTCCTGACAGTGGTCCAGGTGGCCCTGTCTTGTAAATATCCCCTGTAAATTCTGCCCGTGCCTCTGGCACAATGTAAAGTGTGTGTTTTATCTAATGTATGTTTATTGGAATACAAAGGCTATTTTTATATATACCCTTGTGTGGAGTTTTCTTTGTGGTGGGCCTTGGGTGTTGTTGCTGGGGTGCGTGCGCAAATACTTAACTCATACCGCCTCCAAGTTTAGCCTTGCTGCTCGCGCCACGTTACCTAGAGGGCGAGTAGGGGTTATCTTGGCGTGTAACTCCCTTGCCCTGACCTTAGGAATGGTGATCCCTGACTGACCTCGACGCGAGTCTTGGCCAGCCAGGGTCCCGTTTCTAACACTTCCATAAATGCAATCTTTCCCGGACCCCTTTATTATATAGCTCTTCAAGGAAAAAATATAAAGCACTTACAAAGGAGCCTCAAATACTCAAAGATGGTAGACTTCTGTAATATGGGCCATATACTAAAAGCAGCACGAAAACAGAGTGCAGTAGGGTCCAAAAAACTTGAGTGACCCATGAGAGTATGCATGCAAGCCTATGGTATTCCAAACTAGAGATATACGCATGCAATTTTTGTTTTTAGGAGAGAATGTGCCTGCTGAAAAAAACATTATTTTTAAAAAGTGCATTGCAGAATATCAGGAATTTGCTGTGGGACACCTTGAAAACTTGCATACAGATTATGTGCACAAGCCTGACAGTCAGTTGTTGTGGCCGAGTGGTTAAGTCGATGGACTAGAAATCCATTGGGGTCTCCCCGCGCAGGTTCGAATCCTCCCGACAACGAGAATCTTTTTAACATCGGCTACAATTTCAGAAGTTAACCTTTAGTATTTCTCCCATGTCAGTTTTATAAATAGGTGGCTTATTTTGGTGTCACTATTGCCATATCACATATTTATTATCGCTCCCCCTTTCATATCTTTGCTATAACTCTCGTCCTTCATTAGCGCTGGTGCAAACGCTACAAATTATTATACCCTGGCTCTCTCGGTCATACCTGTGCATGCACTTGAAACTTACTTTACCAATAAAAGAAGCAAATAGAGAAATAAAATAAAAGTGCTAGCTGGATTAGGCAAACACACTTCATAAAACTGCATTTTCTTTTCTATTCTCCCCCGTGTTACAAGCTTAACTGCTCCCTGTGTAATTTCTCTTAACCTGCTGTTCCTGGAAGAGAATTTCATCTACAAGCTCTTTCTGTGTTTTTTCCTAGTCTTTTCTTTCCCTTTTCTTAGATTTGTAACTGTTCCTTTACGTGCTCTATTTAGGCACCATTAATCTCATTTGAGCTCCTTGTACCTGCTGCTGTTTTCTCCACACCTCATACTTTCTTTTCCCTCTTTCTCTCTTTCTCTGCGGTTGGTGGCTACTTTCCAAAGCGTCTGATGCCCCAATGTTCCTTCGTCTTGTTGTCAGACGTGAATTTGAAAAGCAACAAAATTAACAAGCCTTTACCACTCACACATGGCAGAAGTTTATACTTTAATTCAATGAGCTAAGAAAAGTGTGTTGTGGGGCCCCTACGAGCAATGTTGCTTGCTTCATCATAATTAGGCTTACAGTCATTAGCCACAGCTCTGATTATGGGTCACTGAGGTCAGTTTCAATAATTCCTCAAAAGCCTAACCATGCAGTCCCCCCTAACTGTGTAGTTATATTGCTTTACTGCTGTTTGTGTGATTAGCTGGGAGGAGCTCATGGCGGCATCCTCCCAATAAAAGTTTAGATGGACCGTTCCTTAACTATTTCTTGCTTCACATACAGATGGCTTGAGGAGGTACAGGGGAGATGCAGGTCTAATAAACAGAATAGAATATCTGCGCCAGGTGTGTTTCTCTGCATTGGTGTCCCATCACAGGCCCACCAGTGTATGTGTGATCTTTGACTCCTGCCAGTTCACAAGCAGGCGGCCAGGAAACGGTTTCAGCCTATCAACCACTGAGGAGATAAAGCCTTTGTATAAGGAATGAGGAAGCAATGAACACATTCAGCCTATCACAGGAGTTGCCCTGAGTGTTCGGAATTATAATTTCTTCATGTCACAGAACGTTATTGAGCCCAATTAGCTCGCCGTGATCGTATAGTGGTTAGTACTCTGCGTTGTGGCCGCAGCAACCTCGGTTCGAATCCGAGTCACGGCATTGTGGTTGGCAATGTCACGGCAGTTGGGTTTTTCCTTTACAGAATTCCCAAATGTACCAGTTGTTTTTGTAAAATGTCTATTAAAAACAGATCCTTTTCAATATTTAAACGATCTAACGACAAATTATTTGAACACACATGATTATAAGATGTAGGTATACTGTACTTACTGACATAAATTATCGTTCTTGAACATATTTGCGGTAAGGGGAGCGGAGCTCTCCCCCAGGCCAATCAGAATGCAGATGAATGCAGTTGCAGTTGAGTGACCTGTGTTGTGGCTGTCTACAGGGAATTCACATATGTAGCTGTCTCGCAGCCCAATCCAGACGTCAATTGAAGACAGGTTTTCATGCAAATAGAGCAGTAAGTGCAGAGAAATGCTCACTCTCTAAAAATGGCATTTATACAATAGTAAGATTAAATCCAACCTCACCAGTAGATAGGATTTATCAATAAATAAATAAAGCTTCTCCTCTCTGATATGGAATTACCCCCAAAAAAGTATAAGGGAATACCCAATGCTAACCTATGAGAGGGGCAGACCTCACAGTAGTGAAAAATGTAATAGACTGTTTGATACTACTAGGACATACAAACTACCACAGTACATGTCTTACCTTTTACTTACATAGCATGATGTCCCTAGGACTACCTAGGGCCTACCTTAGGGGTTACTGATATGTAATAAAATTGGAGTTTAAGGCTTGGCAAGTAGTTTAAAATGCCAAGTCGAAGTTGCAGTACACTGCAACACAGGCACTGCAGTAGCAGGCTTGAGACAGGTTTGAAATGCTATTTCTTTGGGCGGCACAATCAGTCCCTGGGTATATGGTATACCACTTTACAAGGGGCTTTCAAGTAAATTAAATCTGTCAGTTAGGTATACTCCAATTATACACATGATTAGGGAAGAAGCACGTGCACTTCAGCACTGATTAGTAGCAATAAAGTGATCAGAGTCCTAAGGCCAACAAAAAGATACAGCAAAATGCGGAGGTGAAAAGCAATAAGGTGGGGTTGGGACCACCTTAAGAATGCAAGGTCTAACAAAAACGAACTAAGGATAACATGAGTAAAACATCAGGTTTCTCTACAGCATTTGGTGAGACAAGTGGGCCTTCTTTTTTCTTCCATAAATGCAATCTTTCCCGGACCCCTTTATTATATAGCTCTTCAAGGAAAAAATATAAAGCACTTACAAAGGAGCCTCAAATACTCAAAGATGGTAGACTTCTGTAATATGGGCCATATACTAAAAGCAGCATGAAAACAGAGTGCAATAGGGTCTAAAAAACTTGAGTGACCCATGAGAGTATTCATGCAAGCCTATGGTATTCCAAACTAGAAATATACGCATGCAATTTTTGTTTTTAGGAGAGAATGTGCCTGCTGAATAAAACATTATTTTTAAAATGTGCATTGCCGAATATCAGGAATTTGCTGTGGGACACCTTGACAACTTGCATACAGATTATGTGCACACGCCTTACAGTCAGTTTTTGTGGCCGAGTGGTTAAGGCGATGGACTAGAAATCCATTGGGGTCTCCCAGCGCAGGTTCGAATCCTGCCGACAATGAGAATCTTTTTAACATCGGCTACAATTTCAGAAGTTAACCTTTAGTATTTCTTCCATGTGAGTTTTATAAATAGGTGGCTTATTTTGGTGTCACTATTGCCATATCACATATTTATTATCGCTCCCCCTTTCATATCTTTGCTATAACTCTCGTCCTTCATTAGCGCTTCTGCAAACACTTCAAATTATTATACCCTGGCTCTCTCGGTCATACCTGTGCATGCACTTGAAACTTACTTTACCGATAAAAGAAGCAAATAGAGAAATAAAATAAAAGTGCTAGCTGGATTAGGCAAACACACTTCATAAAACTGCATTTTCTTTTCACAGGGAGCTTAACTGCTCCCTGTGTAATTTCTCTTAACCTGCTGTTCCTGGAAGAGAATTTCATCTACAAGCTCTTTCTGTGTTTTTTCCTAGTCTTTTCTTTCCCTTTTCTTAGATTTGTAACTGTTCCTTTATGTGCTCTATTTAGGCGCCATTAATCTCATTTGAGCTCCTTGTACCTGCTGCTGTTTTCTCCACACCTCATACTGTCTTTTCCCTCTTTCTCTCTTTCTCTGCGGTTGGTGGCTATTTTCCAAAGCGTCTGATGCCCCAATGTTCCTTCGTCTTGTTGTCAGACGTGAATTTGAAAAGCAACAAAATTAACAAGCCTTTACCACTCACACATGGCAGAAGTTTATACTTTAATTCAATTAGCTAAGAAAAGTGTGTTGTGGGGCCCCTACGAGCCATGGTGCTTGCTTCATCATAATTAGGCATACAGTCATTAGCCACAGCTCTGATTATGAGTCACTGAGGTCAGTTTCAATAATTCCTCAAAAACTTAACCATGCAGTCCCCCCTAACTGTGTAGTTATCTTGCTTTACTGCTGTTTGTGTGATTAGCTGGGAGGAGCTCACGGCAGCATCCTCCCAATAAAAGTGTAGATGGACCGTTCCTTAACTCTTTCTTGCTTCACATACAGATGGCTTGAGGAGGTACAGGGGAGATGCAGGTCTAATAAACAGAATAGAATATCTGCGCCAGGTGTGTTTCTCTGCATTGGTGTCCCATCACAGGCCCACCAGTGTATGTGTGATCTTTGACACCTGCCAGTTCACAAGCATGCGGCCAGGAAACGGTTTCAGCCTATCAACCACTGAGGAGATAAAGCCTTTGTATAAGGAATGAGGAAGCAATGAACACATTCAGCCTATCACAGGAGTAGCCCTGAGTGTTCCGAATTATAATTTCTTCAAGTCACTGTACGTTATTGAGTCCAAGTAGCTCGCCGTGATCGTATAGTGGTTAGTACTCTGCGTTGTCGCCACAGCAACCACGGTTCGAATCCGAGTCACGGCATTGTGGTTGGCAATGTCACGGCAGTTGGGTTTTCCTTTACAGAATTCCCAAATGTACCAGTTGTTTTTGTAAAATGTCTATTAAAAACAGATCCTTTTCAATATTTAAACGATTTAACGACAAATTATTTAAACACACATGATTATAAGATGTAGGTATACTGTACTTACTGACATAAATTATCGTTCTTGAACATATTTGCGGTAAGGGGAGCGGAGCTCTTCCCCAGGCCAATCAGAATGCAGATGAATGCAGTTGCAGTTGAGTGACCTGTGTTGTGGCTGTCTACAGGGAATGCACATATGTAGCTGTCTCGCAGCCCAATCCAGACGTCAATTGAACACAGGTTTTCATGCAAATAGAGCAGTAAGTGCAGAGAAATGCTCACTCTCTAAAAATGGCATTTATACAATAGTAAGATTAAATCCAACCTCACCAGTAGATAGGATTTATCAATAAATAAATAAAGCTTCTCCTCTCTGATATGGAATTACCCCCCAAAAAGAAAAGGGAATACACAATGCTAACCTATGAGAGGGGCAGACCTCACAGTAGTGAAAAATGTAATAGACTGTTTGATACTACTAGGACATACAAACTACCACAGTACATGTCTTACCTTTTACTTACATAGCATGATGCCCCTAGGACTACCTAGGGCCTACCTTAGGGGTTACTGATATGTAATAAAATTGGAGTTTAAGGCTTGGCAAGTAGTTTTAAATGCCAAGTCGAAGTGGCAGTACACTGCAGCACAGGCACTGCAGTAGCAGGCTTGAGACAGGTTTGAAATGCTATTTCTTTGGGCGGCACAATCAGTCCCTGGGTATATGGTATACCACTTTACAAGGGGCTTTCAAGTAAATTAAATCTGTCAGTCAGGTATACTCCAATTATACACATGATTAGGGAAGAAGCACGTGCACTTCAGCACTGATTAGTAGCGATAAAGTGATCAGAGTCCTAAGGCCAACAAAAAGATACAGCAAAATGCGGAGGTGAAAAGCAATAAGGTGGGGTTGGGACCACCTTAAGAATGCAAGGTCTAACAAAAACGAACTAAGGATAACATGAGTAAAACATCAGGTTTCTCTACAGCATTTGGTGAGACAAGTGGGCCTTCTTTTAACTTCCATAAATGCAATCTTTCCCGGACCCCTTTATTATATAGCTCATCATGGAAAAAATAAAAAGCACTTACAAAGGAGCCTCAAATACTCAAATATGGTAGACTTCTGTAATATGGGCCATATACTAAAAGCAGCACGAAAACAGAGTGCAATAGGGTCCAAAAAACTTGAGTGACCCATGAGAGTATGCATGCAAGCCTATGGTATTCCAAACTAGAGATATACGCATGCAATTTTTGTTTTTAGGAGAGAATGTGCCTGCTGAAAAAAACATTATTTTTAAAAAGTGCATTGCAGAATATCAGGAATTTGCTGTGGCACACCTTCAAACCTTGCATACAGATTATGTGCACACACCTTACAGTCAGTTGTTGTGGCCGAGTGGTTAAGGCAATGGACTAGAAATCCATTGGGCTCTCCCCGCGCAGGTTCGAATCCTGCCGACAACGAGAATCTTTTTAACATCGGCTACAATTTCAGAAGTTAACCTTTAGTATTTCTCCCATGTCAGTTTTATAAATAGGTGGCCTATTTTGGTGTCACTATTGCCATATCACATATTTATTATCGCTCCCCCTTTCATATCTTTGCTATAACTCTCGTCCTTCATTAGCGCTGGTGCAAACGCTTCAAATTATTATACCCTGGCTCTCTCGGTCATACCTGTGCATGCACTTGAAACTTACTTTACCAATAAAAGAAGCAAATAGAGAAATAAAATAAAAGTGCTAGCTGGATTAGGCAAACACACTTCATAAAACTGCATTTTCTTTTCTATTCTCCCCCGTGTTACAAGCTTAACTGCTCCCTGTGTAATTTCTCTTAACCTGCTGTTCCTGGAAGAGAATTTCATCTACAAGCTCTTTCTGTGTTTTTTCCTAGTCTTTTCTTTCCCTTTTCTTAGATTTGTAACTGTTCCTTTACGTGCTCTATTTAGGCGCCATTAATCTAATTTGAGCTCCTTGTACCTGCTGCTGTTTTCTCCACACCTCATACTGCCTTTTCCCTCTTTCTCTCTTTCTCTGCGGTTGGTGGCTACTTTCCAAAGCGTCTGATGCCCCAATGTTCCTTCGTCTTGTTGTCAGACGTGAATTTGAAAAGCAACAAAATTAACAAGCCTTTACCACTCACACATGGCAGAAGTTTATACTTTAATTCAATGAGCTAAGAAAAGTGTGTTGTGGGGCCCCTACGAGCCATGGTGCTTGCTTCATCATAATTAGGCATACAGTCATTAGCCACAGCTCTGATTATGAGTCACTGAGGTCAGTTTCAATAATTCCTCAAAAACCTAACCATGCAGTCCCCCCTAACTGTGTAGTTATCTTGCTTTACTGCTGTTTGTGTGATTAGCTGGGAGGAGCTCACGGCAGCATCCTCCCAATAAAAGTGTAGATGGACCGTTCCTTAACTCTTTCTTGCTTCACATACAGATGGCTTGAGGAGGTACAGGGGAGATGCAGGTCTAATAAACAGAATAGAATATCTGCGCCAGGTGTGTTTCTCTGCATTGGTGTCCCATCACAGGCCCACCAGTGTATGTGTGATCTTTGACACCTGCCAGTTCACAAGCAGGCGGCCAGGAAACGGTTTCAGCCTATCAACCACTGAGGAGATAAAGCCTTTGTATAAGAAATGAGGAAGCAATGAACACATTCAGCCTATCACAGGAGTAGCCCTGAGTGTTCCGAATTATAATTTCTTCAAGTCACTGTACGTTATTGAGTCCAAGTATCTCGCCGTGATCGTATAGTGGTTAGTACTCCGCGTTGTGGCCGCAGCAACCACGGTTCGAATCCGAGTCACGGCATTGTGGTTGGAAATGTCACGGCAGTTGGGTTTTTCCTTTACAGAATTCCCAAATGTACCAGTTATTTTTGTAAAATGTCTATTAAAAACAGATCCTTTTCAATTTTTAAACGATTTAACGACAAATTATTTAAACACACATGATTATAAGATGTAGGTATACTGTACTTACTGACATAAATTATCGTTCTTGAACATATTTGCGGTAAGGGGAGCGGAGCTCTCCCCCAGGCCAATCAGAATGCAGATGAATGCAGTTGCAGTTGAGTGACCTGTGTTGTGGCTGTCTACAGGGAATGCACATATGTAGCTGTCTCGCAGCCCAATCTAGACGTCAATTGAAGACAGGTTTTCATGCAAATAGAGCAGTAAGTGCAGAGAAATGCTCACTCTCTAAAAATGGCATTTATACAATAGTAAGATTAAATCAAACCTCACCAGTAGATAGGATTTATCAATAAATAAATAAAGCTTCTCCTCTCTGATATGGAATTACCCCCCAAAAAGAAAAGGGAATACCCAATGCTAACCTATGAGAGGGGCAGACCTCACAGTAGTGAAAAATGTAATAGACTGTTTGATACTACTAGGACATACAAACTACCACAGTACATGTCTTACCTTTTACTTACATAGCATGATGCCCCTAGGACTACTTAGGGCCTACCTTAGGGGTTACTGATATGTAATAAAATTGGAGTTTAAGGCTTGGCAAGTAGTTTTAAATGCCAAGTCGTAGTGGCAGTACACTGCAGCACAGGCACTGCAGTAGCAGGCTTGAGACAGGTTTGAAATGCTATTTCTTTGGGCGGCACAATCAGTCCCTGGGTATATGGTATACCACTTTACAAGGGGCTTTCAAGTAAATTAAATCTGTCAGTCAGGTATACTCCAATTATACACATGATTAGGGAAGAAGCACGTGCACTTCAGCACTGATTAGTAGCGATAAAGTGATCAGAGTCCTAAGGCCAACAAAAAGATACAGCAAAATGCGGAGGTGAAAAGCAATAAGGTGGGGTTGGGACCACCTTAAGAATGCAAGGTCTAACAAAAACGAACTAAGGATAACATGAGTAAAACATCAGGTTTCTCTACAGCATTTGGTGAGACAAGTGGGCCTTCTTTTATCTTCCATAAATGCAATCTTTCCCGGACCCCTTTATTATATAGCTCTTCAAGGAAAAAATATAAAGCACTTACAAAGGAGCCTCAAATACTCAAAGATGGTAGACTTCTTTAATATGGGACATATACTAAAAGCAGCACGAAAACAGAGTGCAATAGGGTCCAAAAAACTTGAGTGACCCATGAGAGTATGCATGCAAGCCTATGGTATTCCAAACTAGAGATATACGCATGCAATTTTTGTTTTTAGGAGAGAATGTGCCTGCTGAAAAAAACATTATTTTTAAAAAGTGCATTGCAGAATATCAGGAATTTGCTGTGGCACACCTTGAAAACTTGCATACAGATTATGTGCACACGCCTTACAGTCAGTTGTTGTGGTCGAGTGGTTAAGGCAATGGACTAGAAATCCATTGGGCTCTCCCCGCGCAGGTTCGAATCCTGCCGACAACGAGAATCTTTTTAACATCGGCTACAATTTCAGAAGTTAACCTTTAGTATTTCTCCCATGTCAGTTTTATAAATAGGTGGCTTATTTTGGTGTCACTATTGCCATATCACATATTTATTATCGCTCCCCCTTTCATATCTTTGCTATAACTCTCGTCCTTCATTAGCGCTGGTGCAAACGCTTCAAATTATTATACCCTGGCTCTCTTGGTCATACCTGTGCATGCACTTGAAACTTACTTTTCCAATAAAAGAAGCAAATAGAGAAATAAAATAAAAGTGCTAGCTGGATTAGGCAAACACACTTCATAAAACTGCATTTTCTTTTCTATTCTCCCCCGTGTTACAAGCTTAACTGCTCCCTGTGTAATTTCTCTTAACCTGCTGTTCCTGGAAGAGAATTTCATCTACAAGCTCTTTCTGTGTTTTTTCCTAGTCTTTTCTTTCCCTTTTCTTAGATCTGTAACTGTTCCTTTACGTGCTCTATTTAGGCGCCATTAATCTCATTTGAGCTCCTTGTACCTGCTGCTGTTTTCTCCACACCTCATACTGCCTTTTCCCTCTTTCTCTCTTTCTCTGCGGTTGGTGGCTACTTTCCAAAGCGTCTGATGCCCCAATGTTCCTTCGTCTTGTTGTCAGACGTGAATTTGAAAAGGAACAAAATTAACAAGCCTTTACCACTCACACATGGCAGAAGTTTATACTTTAATTCAATGAGCTAAGAAAAGTGTGTTGTGGGGCCCCTACGAGCCATGGTGCTTGCTTCATCATAATTAGGCATGCAGTCATTAGCCACAGCTCTGATTATGGGTCACTGAGGTCAGTTTCAATAATTCCTCAAAAACCTAACCATGCAGTCCCCCCTAACTGTGTAGTTATCTTGCTTTACTGCTGTTTGTGTGATTAGCTGGGAGGAGCTCACGGCAGCATCCTCCCAATAAAAGTGTAGATGGACCGTTCCTTAACTCTTTCTTGCTTCACATACAGATGGATTGAGGAGGTACAGGGGAGATGCAGGTCTAATAAACAGAATAGAATATCTGCGCCAGGTGTGTTTCTCTGCATTGGTGTCCCATCATAGGCCCACCAGTGTATGTGTGGTCTTTGACTCCTGCCAGTTCACAAGCAGGCGGCCAGGAAACGGTTTCAGCCTATCAACCACTGAGGAGATAAAGCCTTTGTATAAGGAATGAGGAAGCAATGAACACATTCAGCCTATCACAGGAGTAGCCCTGAGTGTTCCGAATTATAATTTCTTCATGTCACTGTACGTTATTGAGCCCAAGTAGCTCGCCGTGATCATATAGTGGTTAGTACTCTGCGTTGTGGCCGCAGCAACCTCTGTTCGAATCCGAGTCACGGCATTGTTTTTGGTAATGTCACGGCAGTTGGGTTTTTCCTTTACAGAATTCCCAAATGTACCAGTTGTTTTTGTAAAATGTCTATTAAAAACAGATCCTTTTCAATATTTAAACGATCTAACGACAAATTATTTAAACACACATGATTATAAGATGTAGGTATACTGTACTTACTGACATAAATTATCGTTCTTGAACATATTTGCGGTAAGGGGAGCAGAGCTCTCCCCCAGGCCAATCAGAATGCAGATGAATGCAGTTGCAGTTGAGTGACCTGTGTTGTGGCTGTCTACAGGGAATGCACATATGTAGCTGTCTCGCAGCCCAATCCAGACGTCAATTGAAGACAGGTTTTGATGCAAATAGAGCAGTAAGTGCAGAGAAATGCTCACTCTCTAAAAATGGCTTTTATACAATAGTAAGATTAAATCCAACCTCACCAGTAGATAGGATTTATCAATAAATAAAAAAAGCTTCTCCTCTCTGATATGGAATTACCCCCCAAAAAGTATAAGGGAATACCCAATGCTAACCTATGAGAGGGGCAGATCTCACAGTAGTGAAAAATGTAATAGACTGTTTGATACTACTAGGACATACAAACTACCACATTACATGTCTTACCTTTTACTTACATAGCATGATGCCCCTAGGACTATCTAAGGCCTACCTTAGGGGTTACTGATATGTAATAAAATTGGAGTTTAAGGATTGGCAAGTAGTTTTAAATGCCAAGTCGAAGTGGCAGTACACTGCAGCACAGGCACTGCAGTAGCAGGCTTGAGACAGGTTTGAAATGCTATTTCTTTGGGCGGCACAATCAGTCCCTGGGTATATGGTATACCACTTTACAAGGGGCTTTCAAGTAAATTAAATCTGTCAGTCAGGTATACTCCAAATATACACATGATTAGGGAAGAAGCATGTGCACTTCAGCACTGATTAGTAGCGATAAAGTGATCAGAGTCCTAAGGCCAACAAAAAGATACAGCAAAATGCGGAGGTGAAAAGCAAAAAGGTGGGGTTGGGACCACCTTAAGAATGCAAGGTCTAACAAAAACGAACTAAGGATAACATGAGTAAAACATCAGGTTTCTCTACAGCATTTGGTGAGACAAGTGGGCCTTCTTTTATCTTCCATAAATGCAATCTTTCCCGGACCCCTTTATTATATAGCTCTTCAAGGAAAAAATATAAAGCACTTACAAAGGAGCCTCAAATACTCAAAGATGGTAGACTTCTGTAATATGGGACATATACTAAAAGCAGCACGAAAACAGAGTGCAATAGGGTCCAAATAACTTGAGTGACCCATGAGAGTATGCATGCAAGCCTATGGTATTCCAAACTAGAGATATACGCATGCAATTTTTGTTTTTAGGAGAGAATGTGCCTGCTGAAAAAAACCTTATTTTTAAAAAGTGCATTGCAGAATATCAGGAATTTGCTGTGGGACACCTTGAAAACTTGCATACAGATTATGTGCACACCCCTTGCAGTCAGTTGTTGTGGCCGAGTGGTTAAGGCGATGGACTAGAAATCCATTGGGGTCTCCCCGCGCAGGTTCGAATCCTGCCGACAACGAGAGTCTTTTTAACATCGGCTACAATTTCAGAAGTTAACCTTTAGTATTTCTTCCATGTCAGTTTTATAAATGGGTGGCTTATTTTGGTGTCACTATTGCCATATCACATATTTATTATCGCTCCCCCTTTCATATCTTTGCTATAACTCTCGTCCTTCATTAGCGCTGGTGCAAACGCTTCAAATTATTATACCCTTGCTCTCTTGGTCATACCTGTGCATGCACTTGAAACTTACTTTACCAATAAAAGAAGCAAATAGAGAAATAAAATAAAAGTGCTAGCTGGATTAGGCAAACACACTTCATAAAACTGCATTTTCTTTTCGATTCTCCCCCGTGTTACAAGCTTACCTGCTCCCTGTGTAATTTCTCTTAACCTGCTGTTCCTGGAAGAGAATTTCATCTACAAGCTCTTTCTGTGTTTTTTCCTAGTCTTTTCTTTCCCTTTTCTTAGATTTGTAACTGTTCCTTTACGTGCTCTATTTAGGCGCCATTAATCTCATTTGAGCTCCTTGTACCTGCTGCTGTTTTCTCCACACCTCATACTGTCTTTTCCCTCTTTCTCTCTTTCTCTGCGGTTGGTGGCTACTTTCCAAAGCGTCTGATGCCCCAATGTTCCTTCGTCTTGTTGTCAGACGTGAATTTGAAAAGCAACAAAATTAACAAGCCTTTACCACTCACACATGGCAGAAGTTTATACTTTAATTCAATGAGCTAAGAAAAGTGTGTTGTGGGGCACCTACGAGCCATGGTGCTTGCTTCATCATAATTAGGCATGCAGTCATTAGCCACAGCTCTGATTATGGGTCACTGAGGTCAGTTTCAATAATTCCTCAAAAACCTAACCATGCAGTCCCCCCTAACTGTGTAGTTATCTTGCTTTACTGCTGTTTGTGTGATTAGCTGGGAGGAGCTCACGGCAGCATCCTCCCAATAAAAGTGTAGATGGACCGTTCCTTAACTCTTTCTTGCTTCACATACAGATGGCTTGAGGAGGTACAGGGGAGATGCAGGTCTAATAAACAGAATAGAATATCTGCGCCAGGTGTGTTTCTCTGCATTGGTGTCCCATCACAGGCCCACCAGTGTATGTGTGATCTTTGACTCCTGCCAGTTCACAAGCAGGCGGCCAGGAAACGGTTTCAGCCTATCAACCACTGAGGAGATAAAGCCTTTGTATAAGGAATGAGGAAGCAATGAACACATTCAGCCTATCACAGGAGTAGCCCTGAGTGTTCCGAATTATAATTTCTTCATGTCACTGTACGTTATTGAGCCCAAGTAGCTCGCCGTGATCGTATAGTGGTTAGTACTCTGCGTTGTGGCCGCAGCAACCTCGGTTCGAATCCGAGTCACAGCATTGTGGTTGGGAATGTCATGGCAGTTGGGTTTTTCCTTTACAGAATTCCCAAATGTACCAGTTGTTTTTGTAAAATGTCTATTAAAAACAGATCCTTCTCAATATTTAAACGATCTAACAACAAATTATTTAAACACACATGATTATAGATGTAGGTATACTGTACTTACTGACATAAATTATCGTTCTTGAACATATTTGCGGTAAGGGGAGCGGAGCTCTCCCCCAGGCCAATCAGAATGCAGATGAATGCAGTTGCAGTTGA